>NC_054467.1:258553939-258881439 GCF_017639515.1 Carcharodon carcharias | reverse complement strand
GCTGCCATTTCCTGACCGGCACCTGTGTGGAAGCCCGAGACCCGCTGGGAACTGCAGTTCCTGAACTGAGACTTACAAAGTCAGCTTAAAACAAGTATCAGATTTCATTACAACACTCACACACACACACACACATATACCTATACGCACACATATCCACACACACACACATCCGCACACACACGTACATACACACACACGTACATACACACATACACATATACACACACACATATACACACGCATATATCCACACACACACATATACACATACATATACACACGCATATATCCACACACACATATCCACGCATACACACACACATATACACACACTTGCACATATACACACACATTCACAGATATCCACACACACATATTCACATACACACACACACAGACACACACATGCATATACACACTCGGGCACACACACACACACACACACACACCCACACAGAAATGCACTTACACACACACACACACCCACACAGACATGCACTTACACACACACACACACAAACTCGCGTAAAGAGGCTGTAAAAACAGAGAGCTGTGGGTGTATGAGCACCAATCTATGACAGGGCAGGTTGAGAAGGCTGTTGAAAAAACAAAAGAGATCTTTGACTTCATTAGTGAGTATAAAACCAAGGAAGTTATCGTGCAACTTTACAAAACACTGGTTACTCCTCAGCTGGCAAACTGTGTTCAACCTTTGGCATCACACTTTGGGAAGGAGGTTAAGACCTTTTTTAAAAATCCTTTCATGGGATGGCAAGGCATGGATTTGTTGTCCATCCCTAACTGCCCTTGAACTGAGTGTCTTGCTAGGCCATTTCTGACAGCAGTTAAGAGTCAACCACATTGCTGTGGGTCTGGAGTCACATGTAGGCCAGACCAGGTAAGGACAGCAGATTTCCTTCCCAGAAGGATATTAGTGAGCCAGATGGGTTTTTACAAAAATTGATGATAGTTTTAAGGCCACCATCATTAAGACTGGTTTCCAGGTTTTTACTAACTGAGTTTAGATTCCACCAGCTGCTATGGTGGATTAGCCTGGGTCTCTGGACTACTCGTCCAGTGACATTAACCACTATGCTATCAGTTTCCCACATGTTGATGAAGGCACAGAAGAGATTTACTAGATTAATGCCACGGATGAGAGACTTCAGTTACGCGGAGAGGCTGAAGAAGTTGTGTTTGTTCTCCTTAGAGAGTAGAAGGTTCAGAGAAGATTTGATAGATGTGTTCAAAATCATAAACGAGGTGCCAGACTAGAGAAGCTACAACTATCCACGTAAGCTAAACAGTAGAAACAGCATGTTACAGACAGAACTAAGCGATCCCACAACCAACAGATCAGATCAAAGCTCTGCAGTCCTGCTACATCCAGTCAGGAATGAACAATTAAACAACTAACAGGAGGAAGATGCTCCATTAATATCCCCATCCTCAATGGTGCATGGGAACACCAGCACCTGAAAGCTCCCCTCCAAATCACTCACCATCCTGACTTGGAAATACATCGCTGTTCCTTCACTGTCATTGGGCCAAAATCCTGGAACACCCTCCCTAACAGCACTGTGAGTGTACCTACACAACATGGACTGCAGCGGCTCAAGAAGGCAGCTCACCACCACCTTCTCAAGGGCAACTAGGGATGGGCAATAAATGCTGGCCCAGTTAGTGACGGCCATGAAAGAATAAAAAAAAAGACCATGAAACCATAGTCGATTGTTGTAAAAACCCTTCTGGCTCTTTAGGGAAGGAAATCTGCTGTCCTTACCCAGTCTGACCTACATGTGACTCCAGACCCACAGTAATGTGGTTGACTCTTAAATGCCCTCTGAAATGGCCTAGCAATCCACTCAGTCCAAGGTCGATTAAGAATGGGTAACAAATGCTGGCCTAATGTCATATCCATCATGTTAATTGTCCTTGTAAATACCAAGGCAAACCAATTACTTAATGTTTCTGCCATTTTATTGTCATTACCTGTAATGTTTATTGTGTTTACTCCTTATCCATTGTTTTTCGTTGTTCACGTATTTGTAGAAAATTTTGCTTTTGTTATTGACCTGTTGGTAGAATACAATTTATTTTTGTATTTAATTTGGAATTTTTCTTTCCCTTCCTGCTGTTTTTTTGATTTTCTTCCTAACATTCTCATACTCCCTCTTATCCTCCTCTCTCCTTTGTTGTCTATGTGGTTAGTGTGTCCCTTTTCTTTAGATTCAATTTCTTTAATCATCCAACGTGTGTCATTACTGAGTAGTTTGCGCCTGTTCTTTAGTTGGAAATACATTCCTCGACTCTATTGGTCACTGTTTTAAATGTTTCACGCTGCTGTTCTGTCTCTGTCATTAAATTTTTCTAGTGTGAGATGTGGGCTTCGCTGGCTGGGCCAGCATTAGTTGCCCATCCCTAATTGCCCTTGAGAAGGTGGTGGTGAATCACCTTCTTGAACCGCTGCAGTCCATGTGGTGTAGATGCACCCATAGTGCTGTTAGGGGAGTTCCAAGATTTTGGAGGGGAACTTGCAGGTGGTGGTGTTCCCATGCATCTGTTGCCCTCATCCTTCCAGATGGTAGAGGTCACAAGTTTGGATGGTGCTGTCAAAAGAGCCATGGCATGTTGCTGCAGTGCATCTCGTAGATGGTACATATTGCTGCCACTGTGCATTGATGGTGGAAGGAGTGAGTGTTTAGGCTGGTGTATGGGGTGCCAATCATGTGGGCTGCTTTGTCCTGGATGGAGTTGAGCTTCTTGAGTGTTGTGGGAGCTGCACTCATCCAGGCAAGTGGGGAGTATTCCATCACACTCCTGACTTGTGCTTTGTGGATGGTGGACAGGCTTTGGGGAGTCAGGAAGTGAGTTATCAGGTGCAAGAATCCTAGCCTCTGACCTGCTCTTGTAGACACAGTATTTATATGGCTGGTCCAGTTCAGTTTCTGGTCAATGGTAACCCCCCAGGATGTTGATGGTGGGGGTGTTCAGTGATGGTAATGGCATTGAATGTTAAGGGGTGATGGTTTGATTCTCTCTGGTTGGGTGATGGTTTGATTCTCTCTGACACTTGCGTGGCGCCAATGTTATTTGCCACGTATCGGCCCAGGCTAATTTCCTTGCCTTGTTTTGTTTTTTGCAGGTGAAGGTGTGGTTCCAAAACAGGAGAACGAAATACAAGCGTCAGAAGTTGGAGGAAGAGGGACCCGAATCCCAGCAAAAAAAGAAAGGCTCACATCACGTCAACCGGTGGAGGTTGGCGACAAAGCAGTCCAGCCCTGAGGACATTGATGTCACCTCAGAGGATTAGTGAGGGAGGGCGGGCGAGGGGGGTGGGGGGGAGGTTGGTGGGAGAAGGGACGGAGGGAGGGACAATGAAAGAGTCTATGTGAGAGCACAGACATTTCCACCCAGTGTGAGGAGGATGGGAAAAGCTTCAGAACAGTTTGGAGAACAACACATCGACAATCATCAAAGGCCTTGGACAAGACTTCGCGGAGACTGAATCGGGAAAGAAAAATGCACTTCAGGATGTAGTTGGAAGACAGTGACACTTCACCAGTGACATTTAACCATCCGCTGTGTATATATATATAAATATATATTATATTAAAAATTATCTGAAAGAATTAGTTTTTTTTATTTATTGGACGTTCCTTTTTATAATGGTGACTCTTCAACTTGTGGTGAGGGGACAGAGGCTGTGAAGGTTCTGTGGGTTTGTCCCCTCATGAGTTGAATATTTTTTTGTTGGGATGCAGATGTTCAGATGAACTGATCTACAAGGGAACGTGTTGGGAGGTAGTTGCTGTTTTCAGGGAGTGGGCTTTGTTATTTCCCACTGCACTTATTGTACAAGTAATGTTTGGAGAGTTTTCCACTCATGGCCTGATATAAATGCTTTGTGCAACATCATCGGTGCATCATGAACATGTCACATTTAGTGGTGTTGTGGTTGTCAAAGGTCAATACACAAGAAGTTTAGAAGCTGTCAGTGGTTTTCTTGAGTAAGCACAGCTCTTTATAATTACCCCCTCCTCTCCTGAAGGTCCTGATTCAGTTCCACTGTTCAACCTCACTTCCAATAATTCACCTGCATGGCCATTCTACCTGTGTGAATTTTGTCAGTGAGAATCAGTCTGACCTGCCTTCAGTCATACACATAGTCACACAAAGACAATCTCACACAGACACCAGACATACACACACACACACAGACACCAGACATACATAAACACACATCAGACACACACACACACACACACAGACTCGCAAAGACACAAAACACACAGACACACACACATATACACCACACCTACAAACACTCAAACGTAGTCAAATACAGACAGACACATACACAGACAGACAGACTCAAACAATCATGACATCACTGACAGACACACTTTTACAATTCACAAAGACACACACACATGTACTCAGATACACGCTCAGATATACTGACAAATACAGACACACAAACAGACATCATTCACACACACACACTCACACATAGTCACATACAGATAGATACACACACACACACACTCACATAGGCATAATCTGACTTACACCAAAACACATACAAATAAACCCATGCACACTCACACAGGCACACTGGTACACCCTCACACACAGACCTCACTGAGACAATCTCACAGAGATATACACACACTCACAGATATTCTCTGAGAGACATTCAGATAGACGCAAGATACATGTTCAATCACTTACATTGTCGCCCACACACACACTCAGACACTCACTCACATGTGCACACATTGACACAAGCAGACACTAACACTCATACAGACACTCACTCACAGACACCGACCCACAATCAGAAATAGACACAATTTGATGCATGTTCAAATACATACACTTCCCCCAGAGAAGCTTAACACAGATATACTCTGAAACACACACTCGCAGACAAACACTCAAATGTATATACCAAACCCGCAAGTACATTTTCCAACCAGGGGCCATGGATCAGTGAGCAGAAGGGTTGGGCAAACACTGGCTCCACAATGGTTGATTATGGGTTTAATAGGTTGGGAAGGCCCTGGTGGGGAGTTCTCCTATCACGGGCTCAACTCCTGATGAAAATGTGAAGGGCCATCACACCTCTGGTAACTCTGGTCAGGAAGTAGGTCTTTCATTTTGAACATGGGCTCTCTCCCAACTCTCAACGACCAGACTGTAAATATCTGTGATGTAGTTTAATGATTGATGTCTGCTTCAGAAAGCTAAATCTCATTATTTTGCTTCCCCCTGCATTCTCTGCCTGAGTACATGAATAAAAACTTGTGATTTTTCCTAAGGTGGTGTTGCGTGATTTATTGTTGCCTTAAAATCCACGCTTGTGCCTGTTCTCGCCTCTTATTTTGAGGGTGTTGTCTTGTTACATTATTTCCTGGCAGCTGCTGACTTCAAGTATAACAAAAGCAACAACTCACATTTATATAACACCTTTAACATAGTAAAACTTCCCAAGTCTCGTCGCAAGGAGCATAACCAGTAGAAAATGGACATCAAGCCGCATAAGGAGATATGAGGACAGGTGGCCAAAGGCTTGGCCAAAGAAGGCAAGTTTCAAGGGGCGTCTTAAAGGAGGAGAGAAAGGCAGATAAGTTTAGGGAGGGACTTCCAGAGTTTACGGCCTGGACAACTAAATGCCTGGTCACCAGTGGTGGGCAAGGGAAGTGGGAGATGCAAAAAGAGGCCGGAATTTGAGGAGCACGGAGATCTTGCAGAGTTGGAGGGCTGTGGGAAGTCAGACAGCATTGACAGCGTTGTTGGTCGTCAAAGCCAACAGGCCAAGGGCAGCACAAACATGCAGGGAGCCCTCTGCACCCTTCATACAACCTTGTCCCTCACGCTTCCCACATTAAAAATCATACAATGGAGAAAGTCAGAGTACTGCCCTTTGGTGGTGGAGCTCCAAGGCGTTGGCAGACAGCTGCATTTTCCAATGCTATTTGGGGAGAGGTGGGAGCGCAAGACCCCCCCCCTCCCCGGGTTACAACAGGCTATAATTGAACTTAACTCTCCAGTCCTGGAGGGGCCCATGTTTGCAATGACGACCTTGGAAGTGGCACTAACAGATGTTATAGACAGGTGGGTGGGCAGGGTTGGTGGGGGGGGGAGGGCAGCTCAGGGGGCATTAATTTAAACAGCCCTGATTTCTCCTCTCACCACCCATCCCTAAACAGAAAGGTGTTTGGGTTTTGATTTCCCCCTTTATAAGTGATGGCGTATTCCCCCAGCTCTCGGTTTTGGTGTGACCTAATTTCTATTAATAATCCCACGGCAAACTCGTGATAGGATAAACTTAGAGGGTTAGTTTACTTGCAGAGATACAGAAAAGGCAGATTTACAGGGAAAAGACCAAAGGGAAAAGTGAGTCCAGGGTCCAGAATCAAAGTCCAATGGAGTATTCCTTCACAGAGGTCTGCAGGTTGAAAACTGATGCTGGATAATTCACTTTTCCAGTAGAAATGACTTCCACAATGAGATAGGCAAGTAGATATGAATTAGTCTTGTCAGTGCTGGTCCACAGGTTCCACTCGAAACAATGTGGATTGGGCCAAGCATTCAAACCTGGACATATACAATCGTGTGAGGTCTTAGCCTCCTGATGCGTTTTAATCTGAACCTGGCCAGGACTGATCTCCATGTGTCTCAGTTTACAGCTGCCATCCCCAAACTGCAATCTGAAGCAGGAATATTGCCTGCTTTGTCCACACTCTGCCTGGGCTAAGAACCAAAGCTGCAATCTTGCCTCTTTTTCACCTCTCGATATGCGAGGGACACATTGATGGGGCTTGTTGGGGCTTCTCCTGGTAGGTGGCAGTTTTGGTGCAATTGATTGAGTGGCTAGACAGCTGCAGAGGGCAGCTAACCACCAACAGAGTTGGTGTGGGACTGCAGTTGCACACAGATGCAGACTGGATAAGGAGGGCAGGGTTCGTTCCTCAAAGGATAACAATAAACTGGGCAGGTTTATAAGCGCATTCTGGCAACTTTAATGTCACTTTTACTGAGGTCAGCATTTTATTTCAAATATTAGAATTATCAAGCTATCCACACTGGGAGATCAGTTCTGATTTTCATCACATTTGTATTCCATCCTAACCAATGCACGCCAAAGAGGTGAGTCAGTGCCGAGGGCACAGGGAGACAGAATTTTCAGACACTTGTTGCACAGCATGTCAGGTACACCCCACTTGCCTGGCATCCCATCCACACTCCCTCCACCGCCAATGCACAGCAGCAGCAGTGTGTGTACCATCTACAAGATGCACTGCAGGAACTCACCAAAGCTCCTTACACAGCCCCTTCCAAACCCAGGACCACTGCCATCTAGATCGACAAGGGCAGCAGAGAAACAGGAACATCACCAGCTGGACGTCCCCCTCCAAGACACTCACCATCCTGACTTGGAAATATATCGGCCGTTCCTTCACTGTCGCTGGGTCAAAATCCTGGAACTCCCTCCCTAACAGCACTGTGGGTGTACCTACACCACATGGACTGCAGCGGTTCAAGAAGGCAGCTCAGCATCACCTTCTCAAGGGCAACTAGGGATGGGCAATAAATTCTGGCCCATCCAGAAAAGTCAACATCCCATGAATGAATAAAAAAAAATGTCAAATAACAGAACTTTGATTGATTGTCCCAGAGTGTGAAAGGACAGTGTGTGACCCACTGTCCCAGAGTGTGAAAGGACAGTGTGTGACCCACTGTCCCAGAGTGTGAAAGGACAGCATGTGACTCACTGTCCCAGAGTGTGAAAGGACAGTGTGTGACCCACTGTCCCAGAGTGTGAAAGGACAGTCTGTGACCCACTGTCCCAGAGTGTGAAAGGACAGCGTGTGACCACTGTCCCAGAGTGTGAAAGGACAGCGTGTGACTCACTGTCTCAGAGTGTGAAAGGACAGTGTGTGACCCACTGTCCCAGAGTGTGAAAGGACAGTCTGTGACCCACTGTCCCACTGTGTGAAAGGACAATGTGTGACCCATTGTTCCAGCTTCTGTAAGTATGTAAGAAGAAAAAGATTGGTGAAGACAAATCTAGGTCCCTTACAGTCTGAAATGGGAGAATTTAAAATAGGGAACAAGGAAATGGCAGAGCAATTAAACAACGACTTTAGTTCTGTCTTCACAGAGGAAGACACAAATAACTTCCCAGAAATACCAGGGAATTGAGGGTCTAGATGAGAAGGAGGAATTGAAGAAATTTAGTATTCTGGAACAGTCCCAATAGATTAGGGGGTGGCAAATGTAAGCCCATTGTTTAAAAAAGCAGGGAGGGATAAAACAGCAAATTACAGACCGGTTAGCCTTGCCAGATGTATGGAAAATGCTGGAGTCTATTATAAAGGATGTGATAACAGGACATTTAGGAAATATCAACAGGATTAGACAAAGTCAACATGGGTTTATGAAAGGGAAATCATGTTTGACAAGCCTACTGGAGTTTTTGGAGGATGTAACTAGCAGGATAAGGGATAATGGTATATTTGGATTTTCAGAAAGCTTTTGATAAAGTCGCATGTAAGAGGTATATAAAATTAAAGCACATGGGATTAAGGGTAATATATTGGCATGGATTGAGAATTGGTTAGCAGACAGGAAATAAATGGATCTTATTCGGAATGGCAGGCGGTGACTAATGGGGTACCGCAGGGATCAGTGCTTAGGCACCAGCTATTCACAATATATATCAATGATTTGGATGAAGGAACCAAATGTAATTTTTCCAAGTTTGCTGATGACACAGAACTAGGTGGGAATGTGAGCAATGAGGAGGATGTTAAGAGGCTTCAAGGTGATTTAGACAGGTTGAGTGAGTGAGCAAATACATGGCAGATGCAGTATAATGTGGATAAGTATGAAGTTATCCACATTGGTAGGAGAAACAGAATGGCAGAGTATTACTTAAGTGGTGATAGATTGGGAAATGTTGATGTACAAAGGGACCTGGGTGTCCTTGTACACCAATCACTGAAAGCAAGTATGCAGGTGCAGTAAGCGGTTAAGAAGACAAATGGTATGTTGGCCTTCATTGCGAGAGGACTTGAGTACAGGAGCAAGGATGTCTTACTGCAGCTGTACAGGGTCTTGGTGAGACCACACCTGGAGTATCGTGTTAAGTTTGGGTCTCCTTACCTAAGAAAGGATATACTTACCATAGAGGGAGTACAGCAAAGGTTCACCAGACTGATTCCTGGGATGGCAGGATTGTCGTGTGAGGAGAGATTGGGCCGACCAGGCCTGTATTCACTGGAGTTTAAAAGAATGAGAGGAGATCTCATTGAAACATATAAAATTCTGACAGGGCTGGACAGACTGGATGCAGGGCTGATGTTTCCTCTGGCTGGGGAGTGGAGAACATGGACCAGGCTCAGGGGTAGGCCATTTAGGACTGAGATAAGGATGTGACGAACCTGTGGAATTCTCTACCACAGAGGCTGTGGAGGCCAAGTCACTGATTTTTTTAAGAAGGAAATAGATAGATTTCTGAACTCTAAAGGCATCAAGGGTTAAGGGGAGAGAGTGCAAGTGTGGTGTTGAGATAGAGGATCAGCGGTGTTCATGATGAATGATGGAGCAGGCTAGAAGGACTGAATGACCTATTCCTGCTTCTATTTTCTATGTTTATCGTGGCTAAGTTTGCAGATGATACAAAGATAGGCGGAGGGACAGGTAGTATTGAGGAGGCGGGGAGGCTGCAGAAGGATTCGGACAGGTTAGGAGAATGGGCAAAGAAGTGGCAGATGGAATAAACGTGGGGAAGTGTGAGGTCATGCACTTTGGTAGGAAGACTAGAGGCATAGACTATTTTCTAAATGAGGAGAGAATTCAGAAATCTGGAGTGCAAAGGGACTTGGGAGTCCTAGTCCAGGATTCTCTTAAGGTTAACTTGCAGGTTGAGTCGGTAGTTAGGAGGGCAAATGCAATGTTGGCATTTATTTCGAGAGGACTAGAATTTAAAAGCAGGGATGTGCTGCTGAGGCTTTATAAGGCTCTGGTCAGACCACATTTGGAATATTGTGAGCAATTTTGGGCCCCATATCTCAGGGAGGATGTGCTGGCCCTGGAGTGGGTCCAGAGGAGGTTCACGAGAACGATCCCTGGAATGAAAGGCTTAACATATGAGGAACGTTTGAGGACCCTGGGTCTATACTCGATGGAGCTTAGAAGGATGAGGGGAATCTGATTGAAAGTTACAGAGTACTGAAAGGCCTGGATAGAGTGGACGTGGGGAAGATGTTTCCATTAGTAGGAGAGACTAGGACCCGAGGGCACAGCCTCAGAGTAAAGGGAAGGCCTTTCAGAACAGAGATGAGGAGAAACTTCTTTAGCCAGTGAGTGGTGAATCTATGGAATTCATTGCCACAGAAGGCTGTGGAGGCCAGGTCATTGAGCGTATTTAAGACTGAGATAGATAAGTTCTTGATTGGTAAGGGGGTCAAAGGTTACAGGGAGAAGTGGGGACAATGGGGTTGAGAAACGTATCAGCCATGATTGAATGGAGCAGACTTGATGAGCTGAATGGCCTAATTTCTGCTCCTTTGTCCTATGGTCTTATGGTTTCTATATGATAGGACAGTGTGTGAACCACTGTCCCAGAGTGTGAAAGGACAGCGTGTGACTCACTGTCCCAGAGTGTGAATGGACAGTGTGTGATCCACTTTCCCAGAGTGTGAAAGGACAGCGTGTGACCCACTGTCCCAAAGTGTGGAAGGACAGTGTGTGATCCACTGTCCCAGAGTGTGAATGGACAGTGTGTGATCCACTGTCCCAGAGTGTGAATGGACAGTCTGTGACTCACTGTCCCAGAGTGTGAAAGGACAGCATGTGACTCACTGTCCCAGGGTGTGAAAGGACAGCGTGTGACCCACTGTCCCAAAGTGTGAAAGGCCAGCGTGTGACCCACTGTTCCAGAGTGTGAATGGACAGTGTGTGATCCACTGTCCCAGAGTGTGAAAGGACAGCGTGTGACTCACTGTCCCAGAGTGTGAAAGGACAGTGTGTGATCCACTTTCCCAGAGTGTGAAAGGACAGCGTGTGACCCACTGTCCCAAAGTGTGAAAGGACAACGTGTGACCCACTGTCCCAGAGTGTGAATGGACAGTGTGTGATCCACTGTCCCAGAGTGTGAAAGGACAGCGTGTGACTCACTGTCCCAGAGTGTGAATGGACAGTGTGTGATCCACTTTCCCAGAGTGTGAAAGGACAGCGTGTGACCCACTGTCCCAAAGTGTGAAAGGACAGCGTGTGACCCACTGTCCCAGAGTGTGAATGGACAGTGTGTGATCCACTGTCCCAGAGTGTGAAAGGACAGTGTGTGACTCACTGTCCCAGAGTGTGACCCACTGTCCCAGAGTGTGAAAGGACAGTGTGTGACCCACTGTCCCAGAGTGTGAAAGGACAGCGTGTGACCCACTGTCCCAGAGTGTGAAAGGACAGTGTGTGACCCACTGTCCCAGAGTGTGAAAGGACAGTGTGTGACCCACTGTCCCAGAGTGTGAAAGGACAGTGTGTGACCCATTGTCCCAGAGTATGAAAGGACAGTGTGTGACTCACTGTCCCAGAGTGTGAAAGGACAGTGTGTGACCCACTGTCCCAGAGTGTGAAAGGCCAGCGTGTGACCCACTGTCCCAGAGTGTGAAAGGACAGCGTGTGACCCACTGTCCCAGAGTGTGAAAGGACAGTGTGTGACTCAATGTCCCAGAGTGTGAAAGGCCAGCGTGTGACCCACTGTCCCAGAGTGTGAAAGGACAGTGTGTGACCCACTGTACCAGAGTGTGAAAGGCCAGCGTGTGATCCATGTCCCAGAGTGTGAAAGGACAGCGTGTGAACCATGTCCCAGAGTGTGATCCACTGTCCCAAAGTGTGAAAGGACAGCGTGTGACCCATGTCCCAGAGTGTGAAAGGATAGTGTGTGTGACCCACTGTCCTAGAGTGTGAAAGGACAGTGTGTGACCCACTGTCCCAGAGTGTGAAAGGACAGTGTGTGACCCACTGTCCCAGAGTGTGAAAGGACAGTGTGTGATCCACTGTCCCAGAGTGTGAAAGGACAGTGTGTGATCCACTTTCCCAGAGTGTGAAAGGATAGTGTGTGATCCACTGTCCCAGAGTATGAAAGGACAGTGTTTTGACACACTGTCCCAGAGTGTGAAAGGACAGTGTGTGATCCACTGTCCCAGAGTGTGAAAGGACAGTGTGTGATCCACTCTCCCAGAGTGTGAAAGGACAGTGTGTGACCCACTGTCCCAGAGTGTGAAAGGACAGTGTGTGACACACTGTCCCAGAGTGCGACCCACTGACCCAGAGTGAGAAAGGACAGTGTGTGATCCACTGTCCCAGAGTGTGAAAGGACAGCGTGTGACCCATGTCCCAGAGTGTGAAAGGGCGGTGTGTGACAGTGGGATTGATTAAGAAGGGGAAAATAGAGTACAAGAGTAAACTTGTGGGGAACATAAAAACTGACTGTAAAAGTTTCTATAGGTATGTGAAGAGAAAAAGATTGGTGAAGACAAATGTAGGTCCCTTACAGTCAGAAACAGGTGGATTTACAATGGGGAACAAAGAAATGGCTGACCAACCAAATACATAGTTAGTTTCTGTTTTCACAAATTAGGACACTAATAACATACCAGAAATGTTGGGGAACACAGGGTTTAGTGAGAGGGAGGAACTGAAAGAAATCGGTATTAGTAGGGAAATGGTGTTGGGGAAATTGATGGGATTGAAGGCCGATAAATCCCCAGGGCCTGATAATCTACATCCCAGAGTACTTAAGGAAGTGGTCCTAGAAGTACTGGATTCATTGGTGGTCATCTTCCGAGATTCTATAAATTCTGGAACAGTTCCTACAGATTGGAGGGTAGCTAATGTAACTCCACTATTTGAAAAGGGAGTTAGAGAGAAAACAGGGAATTATAGACCAGTCAGTCTGACATCGGTAGTGGGGAAAATTCTGGAGTCCATTGTAAAAGGTTTAATAGCTGAGCATGTGGAAAACAGTGGCAGATTCGGACAGAGTCAGCATGGAATTATGAAAGGGAAATCATGATTGACAAATCTACTGGAATTTTTCGAGGATGTAACTAGTAGTGTTGATGAGGGGGAGCCAGTGGATGTAGTTTATTTGGACTTTCAGAAGGTTTTCAATAAAGTCCCACATAAGTGATTAGCGTGTCAAATTAAAGCGCATGTGATTGGGGGTAGTGTATTGAGATGGATAGAAAACTGGTTGGCAGATAGGAAACAAAGAGTAGGAAAAAACGGGTCTTTTTCCGAATGGCAGGCAGTGACTAGTGGGGTACCACAGGGATCGGTGCTGGGACCCTGGTTATTCACAATATATATTAACAATTTACTTGAGGGAACTAAATGTAATATCTCCAAATTTGCAGATGACACAAAGCTGGGTGGGAGGGTGAGTTGTGAGGAGGATGCAGAGATGCTTCAGTGTGATTTGGACAAGCTGAGTGAGTGGGCAAATGCATGGCAGATGCAGTATAATGTGGATAAATTGCCGGGTGGTTAACAGTGAGGTTGAGTGTCTTGGGCTACAGGAAGATATAGATGGGATGGTCAAATGGGCAGATAAGTGGCAGGTGGAATTTAACCCTGAAAAGTGTGAGGTGATACACTTGGAAGGAGTAATTTGACAAGGAAGTATTCAATGAACGGCATGACACTAGGAAGTTCTGAGAAACAAAGGGACCTTGGCGTGTGTGTCCATAGATCTCTGAAGGCAGGGGGGCATGTTAGTGGGGTGGTGAAAAAGGCATTTGGGACACTTGCCTTTATCAATCAAGGCATAGATTACAAAAGTAGGGAGGTCATGGTGGAGTTGTATAGAACCTTGGTGAGGCCACAGCTGGAGTACTGTGTGCAGTTCTGGTCGTCACATTGTAGGAAGGATGTGATTGCACTGGAGGGGGTGCAGAGGAGATTCACCAGGATGTTGCCTGGGATGAAACATTTAAGTTATGAAGAGAGGTTGGATAGACTTGGGTTGTTTTCATTGGAGCAGAGAAGACCCTGGGTGTCCTTGTACACCAGTCGCTGAAGGTAAGCATGCAGGTGCAGCAGGTGGTAAAGAAGGCAAATGATATGTTGGCCTTCATAGCGAGAGGATTCAAGTACAGGAACAGGGATATCTTGCTGCAATTGTACAGGGCCTTGGTGAGACCACACCTGGAATATTGAGTACAGTTTTGGTCTCCTTATCTGAGGAAGGATGTACTTGCTATAGAGGGAGTGCAGCGAAGGTTTACCAGACTGATTTCTGGGATGATGGGACTGACATATGAGAAGAGATTGAGTCGGTTAGGATTATATTCACTGGAGTTCAGAAGAATGAGGGGGGATCTCATAGACACCTATGCAATTCTAACAGGAATTCTAACAGGACTAGACAGGATAGATGCAGGAAGGATGTTCCTGATGGTGGGGGAGTCCAGAACCAGGGGTCACAGTCTGAGGATATGGGGTAGACCATTTAGGACTGAGATGAGGAGAAATTTTTTCACCCAGAGAGTGGTGAGCCTGTGAAATTCGTTACCACAGAAAGTAGTTGGGGCCAAAACATTGTATGTTTTCAAGAAGGAGTCAGATATAGCTCTTGGGGTGAAAGGGATCAAAGGATATGGGGAGAAAGCGGGAGCAGGCTATTGAGTTGGATGATCAGCCATAATCATAATGAATGGCAGAGCAGGCTCGAAGGGCCGAATGGCCTCCTCCTGCTCCTAGTTTCTATGTTTCTATGTGACCCGCTGTCCCAGAGTGTGAAAGGACAGTGCATGACCCACTGTACCCAGAGTGTCAGAGGACAGTGTGTGTCTCACTGTCCCACAGAAGACTAACTCTTTTTCAGTTCAGGGATCTGTGTCTAGGAGGTGCTGTTCATGATCTACACGGGGTAAAGTCCCGTCCTATTTGACACAACCCATTGTGACCAGTGAAGTGAAATAGGAGCTTTTTCATCTGTTCGAAGTTGTTGACACAGACAGGGAAGTGCGTGATAACCGACTGTACCCGGTGTCAATCAGTTAAATGTTCACAAAACATTAACCTGATTAAAAAATATTACTCTTAATGAGGAAAGACGGAGAGACTAGCAGACATTCCTCAGTCAGTATCGAAATGGTATGTTACCCCAGGCGACAGTTTGAGTCCTTGTGCACTAGTCCATACAGCCATGGGCCAGATTTTATGGCCTCTCGTGCCCGGTGGGGTTTTACGGTCCTGCCAAACTGAATGGAGGTTTAAAGGGCTCGCCGCATCCACCGGGAGAACACGATGAGGTGGGGGCTGTAAATTCCTGACCACAGAGCAAATTAGGGGACTTCTGTCCATGGCGTATCGGTAGGACTGACCAAAACACAATCGTTGTGGAGATGAAGTCCCGCCTTCACATTGAGGATACCCTCCATCATGTTGTGTGGCACAATGGCTAAATGGGATAGGTTTCAAACAGATCTAGCAACCCAAGACTGGGCATCTATGAGGTGCTGTGGGCCATCAGCAGCAGCAGAATTGTACTCGAACACAATCTGTAAACTCATGGCCCAGCATATCCCCCACTCTACCATTACCATCAAGCCAGGGGATCAACCCTGGTTCATTGAAGAGTGCAGGAGGACATGTCAGGAGCAGCACCAGGCATACCTAAAAATGAGGTGTCAACCTGGTGAAGCTACAACATAGGACTGCTTGCGTGCCAAACAGCAAGTGATAGACAGAGCTAAGCGATCCCACAACCAATGGATCAGATCTAAGCTCTGCAGTGCTACCACATCCAGTCGTGAATGGTGATGGACAATTAAATAACTCACTGGAGCAGGAGGCTCCACAAAAATCCCCATCCTCAATGATGGAGGAACCCAGCAATCAGTGCAAAAGATAAGGCTGAAGCATTTGCAACAATCTCCAGCCAGAAGTACTGAATGAATGATCCATCTCAGCCTCCTCTGGACAGGTGCCAGTCTTCAGCCAATTCGATTCACTCCACGTGATATCAAGAAACACCTGAAAGCACTGGATATTGCAAAGGCTATGGGCCCTGACAATATTCCAGCAATAGTACTGAAGACTTGTGCTCCAGAACTTGCTGCGCCCCTAGCCAAGCTGCTCCAGTACAGCTACAACACTGGCATCTACCCAGCTATGTGGAAAATTGCCCAGGTATGTCCTGTACTCAAAAAGCAGGACAAATCCAACCTGGCCAATTACCGCCCCATCAGTCTACTCTTCACCATCAGTAAAGTGATGGAAGGGGTCATCAACAGTGCTATCAAGTGGCACTTGCTTAGCAACAACCTGCTCACTGATACCCAGTTTGGGTTCCGCCAGGGCCACACAGCTCCTGACCTCATTACAGCCTTGGTTCAAACATGGAAAAAAGAGCTGAACTCCTGAGGTGAGGTGAGAGCGACTGCCCTTGACATAAAGGCAGCATTTGACCTCATGTAGCATCAACGATCCCTAGCAAAGCCGGAATCAATGGGAATCGGGGGAAAACTCCGCTGGTTGGAGTCATACCTAGCACAAAGGAAGATGGTTGTGGTTGTTGAAGGTCAATCATCTCAGCTCCAGGACATCACTGCAGGAGTTCCTCAGGGTAGTGTCCTCAGCCCAACCATCTTCAGCTGCTTCATCAATGACCTTCCTTCAATCATAAGGTCAGAAATGAGGATGTTCGCTGATGACTGTACAATGTTCAGCACTGTTCGCAGCTCCTCAGATACTGAAGCAGTCCATGTCCAAATGCAGCAAGATCTGGACAATATCCAGGATTGGGCTGACAAATGGCAACTAACATTTGTGCCACAAAAGTGCCAGGTGTTATGATCCCAGCTGGTGCTACTACTGGACAAGCCAGATCTCAGGGTGAAACCGAGCTGATAGATCCTAACTCTTAGGCAGAGGACAGCTGCTGAACAGAGTCACAGGAGCAACATTTATCAAACAAGGAAAGATGAGTTATGGGCTGAATTTTCAGGTTGGCTTATGGGCACACGCCCGCCCTGCTTGAGTGTAAAATAGTGCGTGACCTCAGGCGAGTGTCCTGACCTCAGCCCGAACTCGCCTGATATTTCAGTCGGCAGGCGTGAGCGTAAGTCAGAAGTGCGCCCGCCAACAATGACGCTGTCCTTGTCCCTGATTTCTCGTGCTCCGTCCAACCTCATGGTCGGTGGGTGGACAAATCGGCCAGGCGACCTTTGCAATTTTCAGGAAACCTCATCAAAGGGGCGGGATGAGGCTTCATGAAGGGTTTAAAACATTAGTGGAAATTTTTAGTAAAATTCGTGGACGTGTCCCAGCTCTTGTCACCAGAGGGGACATGTCTTTAAATTTTTTTTGCCTTTATTAAAATTTTTAAAAATCGGAGTGGGCTGCCTCAGGGAGATTTCTGTGCTCTTCATCGCGCAGAAGATGGAAAGAGCTCAGGCCCCGACTCAGCCTGCTCCCCCCACCCCCCGCCCGCACAGGGAGTGCTTCCGTCTGTGTGGCACACCGAGCGGGCCTTACTTGGCCTGCCCATATAAAATGGCGGCGCACCTGACAGGCAGAAAATTCTGCCCCTGGAGTGGGGCTCGAACTCACAATCTGCTGACCCAAAGATGAAAGAGCTACTCACTGAACTAAAGGTTGGCAGTGAATGACCAAGGCATCCTGCAGTGAGCGACCTCTCTGGTTCACAATCCCCCACTTGTCCTCCAAGTCAGTACCTTGCAGGAGAAATTAAGGAAAAGATAATAAAAGTGGGTTAATTTAAAACATATTCAACGCTTCAATCTGATGCTCCACACCTTCTTAGCACATGTAATTATTTCTATAAATGGATAATTGTCTGGTTATTGTCGAATGAAGTTGTATCTTATGGGGATGATGAGCTTAATTTTCCTTTCTTGCAACTTTTAACAGAGCAGAGGAACCTGGTCAATCTTTAATCCTCTTTAAACTCCCTTGTCGAGAATTTACTGTGTTTCGTTACGCAGGAGTGAAGAGTCATTTATCAACCCAGTCACTCATCAGTGTGTCTTGGATGCTGTGCTCAGAAAAATCACCATTTCACCCTTTGACTCCCTTCTCTCAAATATTACCTTTACTGGAATAATGCATTGCAGTTACACAGATCATCACGCTCCCTTCAACTATGACCATTATTACTATCATCATCTTAACCCCCCTTTTCACCACCATTGCCAGTCCACGACAGGCACAGCATTACACTTCCAGTGCCTTCTCCTGGAATGAGTGTGCCTTGGTTTGCAGCTTTGCCGATGCTACGGGTTAATTCACAGATCATCTCAACCACCTTTAGATGAAAATTCCTCCATCAAGGGTCCAACTGACCCTCTTCCAGGATCGGGCGTCCGACTAGAGAGAGGGCAGCAGAGGGCATCTGACCACAGGGTTGGGCACTAAACCGTACGGAGGGGGGGGGGGGGAGGGGGCAAGACAGAGCATCAGACTGGGCAGAGGGCAAAATGAAATAAGTATTAAATGAAAATCTTGACTATAACTGACTGTCTTGCTAGCTATTTCAGAGGACAGTTAAGAGTCATTCACTCTGCTGTGGATCTGAATCGGATGGAGTCATAGAGAGACCCAGGCTGGTACTTCACAACCCCACCCCACCAGCATAAAATTGGGGGGGGATGGCGGAGGGTGTTAATTAATGGCCACTTAATGGTTCTTTCTGCTGCTGGGATATCTCACTGGGGGTGGGGGAAGTGGTTGTGGGGGGGAGGGGTGTGTGTGTTGAACCTCATCACCTGTGGAGGCTAACCAATAAAAAGCAATGACCTCAGTCTTCACAATATTTAACTGGAAGAAATTTCTGCTCATCCAGTACTGAATCACAGAATCACACAGCGCAGAAGAGGCCCTTCGGCCCATCGAGTCTGCACCAACACGTGAGAAACACCTGACCTACCTACCTAATCCCATTTACCAGCACTTGGCCCATAGCCTTGAATGTGCTAAGTGCTCATCCAGGTACTTTTTAAAGGATGTGAGGCAACCCGCCTCCACCACTCCCCCAGGCAGCGCATTCCAGACCGTCACCACCCTCTGGGTAAAAAAGTTTTTCCTCACATCCCCCCTAAACCTCCTGCCCCTCACCTTGAACTTATGACCCCTTGTGACTGACCCTTCAACTAAGGGGAACAGCTGCTCCCTATCCACCCTGTCCATGTCCCTCATAATCTTGTACACCTCGATCTAGTCGCCCCTCAGTCTTCTCTGCTCCAACAAAAACAACTCAAGTCTATCCAACCTCTCTTCATAACTTAAATATTTCATCCCAGGCAACATCCTGGTGAATCTCCTCTGCACCCCCTCCAGTGCAATCACATCCTTCCTATAATGTGGCGACCAGAACTGCACACAGTACTCCAGCTGTGGCCTCACCAAGGTTCTATACAATTCCAACATGACCTCCCTACTTTTGCAATCTATGCCTCGATTGATAATGACAAGTGTCCCATATGCCTTTTTCACCACCCCACTAACATGCCCCTCCATCTTCAGAGATCTATGGATACACACGCCAAGGTCCCTTTGTTCCTCAGAACTTCTTAGTGTCATGCCGTTCATTGAATACTTTCTTGTCAAATTACTCCTTCCAAAGTGTATCACCTCACACTTTTCAGGGTTAAATTCCATCTGCTACTTATCTGCCTATGTGACCATCCCATCTATATCTTCCTGTAGCCCAAGACACTCAACCTCACTGTTAACCACCCGGCCAATCTTTTTGTCATCCGCAAACTTACTAATCCTACGCCTCACGTAGCATCTATGTCATTTATATAAATGACAAATAATAGGGGACTGAGCACAGATCCTTGTGGTACGCCACTGGACACTGGCTTCCAGTCACTAAGGCCTCCCTCTGTCATCACCCTCTGTCTCCTACAACTAAGCCAATTTTGAATCCACCTTATCAAATTACTCTGTATCCCATTTGCATTTGCCTTCTTTATAAGTCTCCCATGTGGGACCTTGTCAAAGGCTCTGCTGAAATCCATATAAACAACATCAACTGCACTACCCTCCTCTACACACCTGGTCACCCCCTCAAAAAATTCAATCAAATTTGTTAGGCATGACCTCCTTCTGACAAAGCGATGCTGACTATCCCTGATCAAACCTTGCCTCTCCGAGTGGAGATAGATTCTCTCCTTCAGGATTTTCCAATAGTTTCCCTACCACTGACGTGAAACTCACTGGCCTGTAGTTCCCTGGCTTATCTCTACAACCCTTCTTAAATAGCGGAACCACATTAGCTGTTCTCCAGTCCTCTGGCACCTTCCCCGTGGGCAGAGAGGAATTAAAAATTTGGGTCAGAGCCCCTGTGATCTCCTCCCTTGCCTCCCTCAGCAGTCTGGGACACAAATCATCCGGACCTGGAGACTTGTCCACTTTTAAGCCTGCCAACACCTCCGATACCTTGTCACTGTCTATATCAATTTGTTTAAGAACCTCGCAGTCTATCTCCCCGAGTTCAATACCTTCATCCTCATTCTCTTGGGTGAAGACGGATGTGAAGTATTCATTCAACACCCTAGCAATTCCTCTGGCTCCACCCATTGATTCCCCCTTGGTCCCTTATGGACCCTACTCTTTCCCTGGTTATCCCCTTCCCATTGATATATTTATAGAATATCTTGGGATTTTCCCTACTTTTACCAGCCAGAGCTTTCTCATATCTCCTCTTTACTCTCCTAATTGCTTTTTCAAGCTCCACCCTGCATTTTCTGTACTCCACTAATGCCTCCGCTGATTTGCTTCCCTTGTACCTGCTAAAAGCCTCTCTTTTCCTTCTCGTCGTAACCTGAGTATCTCTGGTCATCCATGGTTCTCTGGGCTTGTTACTCCTTCCTATCACCCTAGAGGGAATATGTTGAGCCTGTACCCTCCCCATTTCCTTTTTGAACACCACCCACTGTTCCTCTGTAGATTTCCCCACAAGTAACTGTTCCCAGTCTACCTTGGCCAGATCCTGCCTTATTTTACTAAAATCCACTCTCCCCCAATCCAAAACATTTTTTTGCAACTTGTCTATTTCTTTGTCCATAACAAACTTAAACTGTACCATGTTGTGGTCGCTATCACTAAAATGCTCCCCCACCAACACCTCAGCCACCTGTCCGGCTTCATTCCCCAGAATTAGGTCCAGCACTGTGCCGTCCCTTGTTGGACCCTCCATATATTGACCTAAAATGTTGTCCTGTACACACTTCAAGAAATCCACTCCATCCGAGCCCTGAACACTATGTCTTTCTCAATTAATGTTGGGAAAGTTGAAATCACCTAATATAATTACCCTGTTGATATTGTTTTTACACATCTCCGCAAATTGTGCACATATTTGCTCCTCAATTTCCCGCTGACTATCTGGGGGTCTATAATAGACACCTAACAACGTGGCTGCCCCTTTTTTATCCCTAAGCTCTACCCACAAAGCTTCATTTGATGTCCCCTCCAAGATATCATCCCTCCTTACTGCAGTAACCGACTCCTTAACTAATAATTCAATGCCTCCTCCTCTTTTACCCCCTCCCCTGTCTCGCCTGAAGATTCTATATCCTGGAATGTTGAGCTGCCAATCCTGCCCGTCCCTCAACCACGTCAGATGGATGTCAGATAAGCAGCCTAGAAATTTAGAGACAACAGAAGAGTCCAAAGATGTGTTGGTGAAGTAGGGTTTGCTGCCTCCAGGGGGCTATATGTGAAACCATGCTTTTGGATGACGTTGCCTCGATGCAGCTGAGAAATAGAGTGGAGATGCGGCAAGGATAGGAGAGCCATATTCAGCTCAAAACATTAACTCTGGTTCTCTCTCCACAGATGCTGCCAGACCTGCTGAGGTTTTCCATCACTATGGGCGGAATCGTCCCAGATGTACACGAAGGGCGGTAGTGGGCATGAAAAAACACTTTACCCGCCAGCCACAATGGCGGGTTTCCACGTTGTATCGTCCCCAGTCTCTTTAATGATGCATTCACGGGAAACATGCCGGATCGCTGGTGGGTGGGCTTGGATTTGCCAGCCAGAGTGCAGCTACTCCATGTCTACGGACCAGGACTGCCCCAGGCGACAGACAACCCCAAGAGCCAGGAAGAAGGCAGCCCCTAAATTTAGTGATGTCTCTCTGAGGCGCCTGCTGGATGCAGTGGAATGTCACCACAATGTCACTACCCCTGCTCTGGCTGCAGGAGGTCCACCAGAGTCACCAATCCAGTGACTTGGCCTCCACAGCCTTCAATGCCGAGAATTCCACATGTTCACCTCCCTCTGATTGATGAAGCTTCTCCTCATCTCAGTCCTAAATGGCCTACCCTGTATCCTGAGACTGTGACCCCTTGTTCTAGACCCTCCCAGCCAGAGGAAACATCAGCCCTGCATCCAGTCTGTCCATCCCTGCCAGAATTTTATATGTTTCAATGAGATCTCCTCTCATTCTTCTAAACCCCAATGAATACAGGCCTAGTCGAACATATCTCTCCTCATACCAGAATCCTGCCATCCCAGGAATCAGTCTGGTGAACCTTCGCTGCACTCCCTCTATGGCAAGTATATTCTTTCTTTAGGTAAGGAGACCAAAACTGCACGCAATACTCCAGATGTGGTCTCTCCAAGCCCTGTACAGCTGCAGTAAGACATCCCTTGCTCCTGTACTCAAGTCCTCTCGCAATGAAGGCCAACCTACCATTTGCCTTCTTAACTGCTTGCTGCACCTACATGCTTGCTTTCAGTGATTGGTGTACAAGGACACCCAGGTCTCTTTGTACATCAACATTTCCCAATCTATCACCATTTAAATAATACTCTGCCATTCTGTTTCTGCTACCAAAGTGGATAACTTCATACTTATCCACATTATACTGCATCTGCCATGTATTTACCCACTCACTCCATCTGTCTGAATTGCTTTGAAGCCTCTCAACACCTTCATGACCGCTCAAATTCCTACCATGTTCCCACCAGAATTCCACATATTCAACCCCTCTGAGGGGGAGGCGATGGTGTAGTGGCATTGTCATTGGACTAGTCATCCAGAGGCTCAAGGTAATGCTCCAGAGACCCAGGTTCAAATCCTGCTCGGTAGTGGAATTTGAATTCAATAAAAATCCAGAATTATAAGTCTAATGATGATCATGGAATGATTGTTAGAAAGAAAACCCATCTGGTTCACTAATGTCCTTTAAGAAGGAAGGAAATCTGTTGTCCTGATCTGGCCTACACATGGCTCCAGACCCACAGCAATTTTGTTGACGCTTAAGCCACTCAGTTGTATCAAGCCGCTACAACGTCACAAAAAAGTTATGAAACCAGACGGACCACCCGGCATTGACCAAGGCACCGGAAATGACAATGGCAATCTCAGCCTTGTCAACCCGGCAAAGTCCACCTTACTGGGGACTAGTGCCAAAATTGGGAGAGCTGTCTCACAGACCAGTCAAGCAACATACGGAATCATATCTTACAGATAATGTCTCAGACACCCTGGGTATGTCCTATCCCACCAGCAGGATAGGCCCATCCGAGATGGTGGCACAGTGGTATACAGTCAGGAGGGAGTTGCCCTGGGAGTCCTCAACATCGACTCTGGATCCCATAAAGTCTCATGACATCAGGTTAAACATGGGCAAGGAAACCTCCTGCTGATTACCACGTATTGCCCTCCCTCAGTTGATGAATCAGTGCTCCTCCATAATGAACACCATTTGGAGGAAGCACTGAGGGTGGCAAGAGTGCAGAATGTACTCTGGGTGGGGGACTTCAATGTTCATCACCAAGAGAGGCTCGGTAGCACCACTACTGACCAAGCTGGCTGAGTCCTAATGACAATAGCTGCTGGACTGGGTCTGTGGCAGGTGGTGAGGGAACCAACAAGAGGGAAAAACACATTTGAACTCATCCTCACCGACCTGCCTGCCATAGATGCATCTGTCCATGACAGTATCGGTAGGAATGACCACCACACAGTTGGTGTGAAGACAAAGTCCTGCCTTCACATTGAGGATACCCTCCATCGTGTTGTGTGGCACTACCACCGTGCTAAATGGAATAGATTTTGAACAGCTCTAGCAACTCAAGACTGGGCATCCATGAGGCGCTGTGGGCCATCAGCAGCAGAATTGTATTTGAACAGAATCTGTAACATCATGGCCCAGCATATCCCCCACTCTACCATTACCATCAAGCCAGAGGATCAACCCTGGTTCAATGAAGAGTGCAAGAGGGCATGTCAGGAGCAGCACCAGGCATACCTAAAACTGAGGTGTCAACCTGGTGAAGCTATCACACAGGACTACTTGTGTACCAAACAGCATTAGCAGCAAGTGATAGACAGAGCTAAGTGACCCCACAACCAATGGATCCGATCTAAGCTCTGCAATCCTGCCATATCCAGTCGTGAATGGTGGTGGACAATTAAACAACTCATGGAGGAGGAGGGTCCACAAATATCCCCTTCCTCAACAATGGGGAAGCCCAGCACATCAGCATAAAAGATAAGGCTGAAGCATTTGCTATAACCTTCAGCCAAAAGTGCCGAGTGGATGATCCATCTCGACTTCCTTTGGAGGTCCCCGGCATCACGGATGCCAGTCTTCAGTCAATTCGATTTACTCCATGTGATATCAAGAAACAGCTGAAGGCACTGGATAGTGCAAAGGCTATGGGCCCTGACAATATTCCGGCAATAGTACTGAAGGCTTGTGCTCCAGAATTTGCTGTGCCCTTAGCCAAGCTGTTCCAGTACAGCTACAACACTGACATCTACCCGGCTATGTGGAAAATTGCCCAGGTATGTTCTGTACACACAAAGCAGGACAAATCCGACCCGGCCAATTACCCCCCATCAGTCTAATCTCCATCATCAGTAAAGTAATGGAAAGGGTCATCAACAGTGTTATCAAGCAGCACTTGCTTAGCAATAACCTGCTTACTGACGCCCAGCTTGGGCTCCGCCAGGGACACTCAGCTCCTGACCTCATTACAGCCTTGGTTCAAATATGGACAAAAAAGCTGAACTCCCAAGGTTAGGTAAGAGTGACTGCCCTTGACACCAAGGCAGCATTTGGCTGAGTGTGGCATCAAAGAGCCCTAGCAAAACTGGAGTCAATGGGAATCAGGGGGAAAACTCTCCACTCATTAGAGTCATACCTAGCACAAAGGAAGATGGTTGTGGTTGTTGGAGGTCAGTCTCAGCTCCAGGACATCACTGTAGGAGTTCCTCAGGGTAGTGTCCTCGGCCCAACCATCTTCAGCTGCTTCATCAATAACTTTCCTTCCATCATAAGGTCAGGAAACCACATTGGGAGCAGCGAATGCAGTAGACTAAATTGAGAGAAATGCAAGTGAAATGCTGCTTCACTTGAAAGGAATGCTTGGGCCCTTGGACGGTGAGGAGAGGGGAAGTAAAGGGGCAGGTGTTGCACCTTCTGCGGTTGCATGGGAAGGTGCCGTGGGAGGGGGTTAAGGTGTAGGGGGTGATGGAAGAGTGGACCAGAGTGTCCCAGAGGGAACAATCCTGCGGAATGCCGCCACGGGGGGTGAAGGGAAGATGTGTTTGGTGGTGGCATCATGCTGGAGTTGGCGGAAATGGCGGAGGATGATCCTTTGAATGCGGAGGCTGGTGAGGTGATAAGTGAGGACAAGGGGGACCCTATCATGTTTCTGGGAGGGAGAAGGAAGTGTGAAGGCGGATGCGCGGGAGATGGGCCGGACACGGTTGAGAGCCCTGTCAACCACCGTGGGTGGAAAACCTCGGTTAAGGAAGAAGGAAGACATGTCAGAGGAATTGTTCCAGTAAAGCTCAACGCAACTGGAGGAACAGTACCTCATGTTCCGACTAGGCACTTTACAGCCTTCCGGACTGAATATTGAGTTCAACAATTTTAGATCATGAACTCTCTCCTCCATCCCCACCCCCTTTCCGATTTTCCCCCTCCTTTTTGTTTTGTCCCAATAATTTATATAGATTTTTCTTTTCCCACCTACTTCCATTATTTTTAAGTGTATTTCCATCCATTGTTTTATCTCTACCTTTCAGTCTATTTCGATCCCTTCCCTTCCCCCCACCCCACCCCCACTAGGGCTATCTGTACCTTGCTCATCCTGCTTTCTACCCTTAATTAGCACATTCCTTCGATAATATCACCACCTTCAACATCTCTTTGTCCTTTTGTCTGTGACACCTTTTGGTTATCTCCAACTATCACTGGCCCTCTATCCAGCTCTACTTGTCCCACCGCCCCCAAACCAACTTATATTTCACCTCTTTTTTATTTTTACTTAGTTCTGTTGAAGGACCATTCAGACTCGAAACGTTAACTGTGTCCCTCTCTACAGATGCTGCCAGACCTGCTGAGTTTTTCCAAGTATTTTTGTTTTTGTTTTGGATTTCCAGCACCTGCAGTTTTTTGCTTTTAGCTTAATTTCATTTGTTAGCCATGGTTGGGTCACTTTTCCTTTTGTGTTTTTGCACCAGAAAGGAATGCATAACTCTTGCAATGCATACATTTATTCCTTAAATATTTTTTCCACTGTCATGGTGGAAATCAAGTGTTTAATCAAGTTCACCAATCTATCTTAGCCAACTCACGCCTCTTACCTTCTCGGTTTCCTTTGTTTAGATTTGGGGCCCTAGTTTTGGATTGGACTACTTCACTTTCCACCTGAGCGACGAATCCCTAACTTCCCACATTGCACAGGAGGAGCATCCCATGTGTCCCAGCTGCTGTGCTGTGAGGGAGGGGAACGGATGGGGAGCTAACCAAGAATTTTACCACAACCATGTTTATCAATACAAAAATGAGGGGAGTCTCGTGTTGGAGGGGCGCAGGTGCTGCATGGGAGTGTGGTCAGTGGGTGGGCGGAGAAGCAGGTCAGGCTCAGATGGACAACCGAAAGAGAACCCCAGCAGGCAGCATCCAAAATGCTCGGGACAGTGAGATGAGTGTGATGGATGAAGGCTCTGTGTGTGTGTGTGTGTGTGTGGGAGAGGCTCTGAAAGGCCCTGTCACACTTCTCCCTCCAGAATCATTCATCCAGCTGAACTGCGGTGAGTGGGGGAGCTGGGGGATGCAGGAGGACTCATGAAGCCTGTCAATGAAGTCAAAAGACAATATTACACATTATTCGGCAAAAGTGAATGTATTTTTGGAATATAAAGTGACAGAATGTGTTCACCTGTGCAACCACTTGTGATCAGAAATTCTTAACTTTTCTAGGCCGACCACTTCGTTTTGGTGCTGCCCTGACATCCGCAGCAACGGTGGAGACAATCTGTGCAACGGTTGACCCTGTTGCCTCTGATGACTTTGGCATGCTTTCTCTGGCGAGCCGAGGCTTTGAGGGCCCTGCCTTGATTTGGCTGCCCTCCTGTGGGCCAGCTGCTCCCTCTGCGGTGACAGAGGATGAGGTTGAGAGGGTCACAGGCAAAGGGGAATTGGAGGGAGAAGACAGCCTCTGAGATACCTTGCCTTCCTGCAGTTGAGAATATTAGGAACAGTAGAAGTACTCACCAGGTCAAATTTACCAAGGCTGTCGCTCTTCTTTCTGAGGAAAGATAGAAAATGAAAGGATGAGCTCCTTCCCTCTTCACTGAATTCCCTCATTCACCAAACTCCAACTTAAACACTCTAATGGTGCCCAAAGCAGCACTCCAGTGCAGTCAGGGCAGCACTGTCGATGGCCTGGAGAAAAGGCATCTGTGAGGTCCGAGTCAGATGACAAACCTCTGGATTTGGCTTTTCAGCTCACCCTGGTGAGTCAGCAGAATGTGGGGGATCATCACACAGAGCCGTTGGAAGCCCTAAACAGAGTGGCACACGAGTCGGAGGACTGCGTCTGCCTGCTCTCAGGTGAAGTGGTGCCCCCATGTGTGCATGTGGAGGTCTCCGTGAGAAGGATGGCAATACACCGTAGAGACCCTTGTCCGTCAAAACGCGGAGATGCATGCAGACCTGCACTCCATCGCGCTAGCCATGGGTGAGTTCCTGTAGTGGCAACGCAAGGGGGAAACAGGGAAGATCTACGTTCCCCCAGGTGCTCCTTCCCCTCAAGGAGACAGGCCAGGGCCCTTGGGCACCCAAAAGGAGGAGGAGCAACAGCTAGACACCCCTGGGTCATCTACTCAGGTATCTCAGAGGCTGTCTTCTCCCTCCAATTCCCCTTTGCCTGTGACCCTCTCAACCTCGTCCTCTGTCACCGCAGAGGGAGCAGCTGGCCCACAGGAGGGCAGCCAAAGCAAGCCAGGGCCCTCAAAGCCTCGGCTCGCCAGAGAAAGCACGCCAAAGTCATCAGAGGCAACAGGGTCAACTGTTGCACAGATTGTCTCCACCCTTGCTGCGGATGTCAGGGCAGCACCAAAATAAAGTGGTCGGCCTAGAAAAGTTAAGAATTTCTGATCACAAGTGGTTGCACAGGTGAACACATTCTGTCACTTTATATTCCAAAAATATATTCACTTTTGCCAAATAATGCGTAATATTGTCTTTTGACTTCATTGACAGGCTTCATGAGTCCTCCTGCATCCCCCAGCTCCCCCACTCACCGCAGTTCAGCTGGATGCAGTGGGCCACGAATGATTCTGGAGGGAGAAGTGTGACAGGGCCTTTCAGAGCCTCTCCCACAAACACACACACACAGAGCCTTCATCCATCACACTCATCTCACTGTCCCGAGCATTTTGGATGCTGCCTGCTGGGGTTCTCTTTCGGTTGTCCATCTGAGCGTGACCTGCTACTCCGTCCACCCACTGACCACACTCCCATGCAGCACCTGCGCCCTTCCAACGCGAGACTCCCCTCACTTTTGTATTGATAAACATGGTTGTGGTAGAATTCTTGGTTAGCTCCCCATCCGTTCCCCTTCCCCAGTCACCCACGGCGATGTTCCGAAGCAGGCTCAAAGTGTCAACAGAGACCTCCCACCTTCCGAGAGCCGCTTTGTGGCAGAGCCACGTGCACGAGGATCCACCCAGCATGTGATACACATGTTCCTCCAGGGTCCAGTAGCTGCCGGATTCCAGCATCTTCTTTTCCTCGGATGTCCGTGTCCACAAGTGGGCCGGTGTGTTTTCCTGCCAATGTAACAGGAAATCAGGTGTGGGGGACAATCCCATTAGCGGGATACAAGTTGGGTTTTCGCCAGCCTCCAGCGGGATTTGCATTCCACCATGGCGGACACCATCGGATGATCTTGTTGCCATGGCGGACACCATCGGATGATCTTGTTGCCATGGCGGACACCATCGGATGATCCCGTTGTGACTTGATGCTGGCGTGAAACCCATGTCTGCCCCTCAAATCCAATTCTCCTCCCTCGCCCACCATGACGCCCGTCGCCAAGGGGACTGGATGATTCTGCCCTTTGCTTTTTTTTATATATTATACAGACCTTTGCTGTGGTCATACGTGATTCCATTTGTGACTTAGATAAGAACGTTTTTGGTACTGTGGCGAAGCAGGAACCTGATTGGGGGACATTCATACCTGGAATTCTTGGAGAGATTGGCATAGGTTTGGAGGATAACCACGCATTGGAAGAGTCAATATTGGATTCCACAATTTCAGATCGTAATCTCTGCTTCTATTTGGTTTCCTTTTTCATTAGAGACTTCAGTCTTAGCTTTAGTCCAATTTTTCCCTTGTTTTGCAGCTGTTCAGCATTATGCCTCTTCTAGACACATCTTTTGTTCCTTTACTTGTCCCATTAGCACTCCCTTTGGACTCACTACCACAGGGAGTAGTTGAGGTTGATAGTATAGGTGCATTTAAGGGGGAGTTAGGTGAGCATATGGAGGATGCTCCAGTGGATGACTTGTTTCATATGCTGGATGTTCAATGTTAATTTACGGAATAAATGTTTTTTTAAAAACAAGTATTAGAGTTATAAAGCATTTTTATGTTGTCAGGGTGCTCCAAAGCACTGCACAACCAATGACTTACGTTGATATGGGGTCATTGTTTTGTTGACAACCACCCACCCAGTTTGTATACAAGATCTCAGAGACAGCAGTGAGGTGAATGAAAACTACAACCATCTTCCTTTGTGCTAGATGTGGAGAGTGGAGAGCTTTCCCCACCTGATTCCCATTGACTTCAATTTTGCTAGGGCTCTTTGATGACACACTTGGTCAAAGGCTGCCTCGATGTCAAGGGCACTCACTCTGATCTCACCTTTTGATTTCAGCTCTTTGGTCCATGCTTAGATCAGGGCCGTAATGAGGTTAGACACTGATTGGCCCTGGCAACCCAAAGCAGGTTTGGGTAAGCCGATTATTGATGAATAAGCGCCACTTGATAGCGCTGTAGAACTATAGAAAAGTTACGGTGCAGAAAGAGGCCATTCAGCCCATTGTGTCTGCGCCGGCCATAAAAAGAAAGAAAAGAAGCTCATTTTTGATCCCACTTTCTAGCACCTAGTCTGCAGCCTTGCAGCTTACAGCACTTAAGGTGCAGATCCAGGTACATTTTTCAATGAGTCACTTCTGGGTGAAAATGTTTTTCCTCATGTCCCCTCTAATCTTTCTACCAATCAAGTTAAATTTATGCTCTCCTGGTAATTGACCCCTCAGCTAGGGGAAACATGTCTTTCCTGTCTACTCTATCTCAGCCTCTTATAATTTTGTACTCCTCAATTAGGTCATCCCCTCAGCCACCTCTGCTCTGAGGAGGGCAACCCCAGCCTTTCCAATCTTTCTCCATAGCTGCAATTTTCAAGCCCTGGCCACATTCTTGTAAATCTCCTCTGCACTTTCTCCAGAGCAATTATATCCTTCCTGTAATGTGGTGACCAACACTGCACACAAAACTCCAGCTGTGGCCTAACCAGCCTTTTATACAGTTCCATCACTGCACCTCTACTTCTTAGTCAATACCTCGTCCAATAAAGGAAAACATTCCAGATGCTTGCTTTACCACCGTATCCACCTGTCCTGCGACATTCAGGGTCCTGTGGACATCCACTGCAAAATCTCTCATTTCCTCAACCCCTCTCAATATCCTCCCATTCCCTGCTTTGTTTGCCCTCCCCAAATGCATTACCTCACACTTCCCTGGACTGAATTCCATTTGTCACTTTTCCACCTACTCAACCAAACCATTTGATCGAGGTATTCAAAACCATGAGAGATCTGGACAGAGTAGATAGAGAGAAACTGTTCCCATTGGTGGAAGGATTGGGAACAAGAGGGTACAGATTAAGATAATTGGCAAAAGAAGCGATGGTGAAATGAGGGAATACTTTTTCATGCAGGGAGTGGTTAAGATCTCCAATGCTCTGTCTGAGAGGGTGGTGGAGGCAGTTTTACTTGAAGCATTCGGGGTTGGGGGGGGGGTGTTGAAATTGGACTACTATCTGAAGAAGAAAAATGTGCAGGGTTACAGGGAGGAGGTGAGAGAACAGTTCAAGGTTCTGAGAGCCAGCACAGACACAACAGGCCTAATGGCTTCTTTCTGTGCAGTAATCACTCTGTTATGTGGTAGTGAGGAAGACTTTGCAGGGTTGACTGGGCAGGGAGTGCCTTTGTCAATTCTAGTGCCTAGGTCAACCGTCCTGTTTTATTTGTATTTAACTTTCCTGTAGCGGTTTGATACAACTGAGTGGTTTGTTCAGACATTTCAGAGGTCAGGTGAGAGTCAGCAACATTGCTGTGGGTCTGGAGTCGCAGCTCAACTGGCGGATGTCCTCCTCCAAAGGGCATTAGTTAATTAAACGGATTTTTACAACAATCCAGTAGTTTCATAATTATCACCAGTACTGATTCCAGCTTTCTATTCTAGATTTATTATTTAATTGAATTTAAATTCCATCAGCTCCCATGGTGGGATTTAAACTCACATCTCCGGAGCGTTAGTCTGGGTCTCTGGACTAGTCGTTCAGAGACATTACCACTTTGCTACCATGGGGCTCAATCCCATAACCTTCTGACTCAGAGGAGAGAGTGCTAGGTATCTGAGTCACAGCTGACATGGAGTTTGCACAATTTACAAAAGCATTTTTATGAATTAGCAATTTGTAAACCACATACTTAATTCCTCTTCACCTTCATTAATTCAAACGAAAACCCATGATTAATGAAAACCAAATGGACGACAGAGACTGGTTGAGAGAGAGGAAAGGTTCTCTGTGAAGTGCAACTGGCTTTAACAGAACTATTCTTATCCTTTGCTGAGTGATCTTTGGCAGACGAAGAGTGGAAGACTCTTTTTGTTTTGTAACTTGACCTCTGAATCATTCAATACCTAACCCAGGTGTGAAAGGCTCAGTACCCATTAACCTGCTCCACATACCAGCTCCAGCCACACAAAGTGCAGGAGATGGGCCTATCAACATCTGCCAGGGCCTTTAAAAGAATATCAATGCAGGAAAATAAAGAGATGCCTCCCGTCATTATTAACCCATACTGGGAAGGATTTTCTTTTGGTGAAAAATATATCGAGAATTCCAAGAATCAAGGCTAATATTCCAGAAAATGTGATTTCAAATCACAACATGGCCCCAGGCAAATTTTGAATTTAGTTTAACAAAAAAAATCTGAAAATAATACCAGTAACAGTGACCATAAAGCTGTAGAATTGTTGTAAACACCCTTTAAGGAAGGATGCCTGGGTCTATATGTGACCTCATTCCCAGACCAACAGCCTTGGCTTAACTGCCCTCTGAAGTAAATTAGCGAGGCACTAAGACAAATCAAATCACTACTCAGAGCAACTAGAGGTGACAACAAACGCCGGCCTTGCCTGTGTCAAATCCTCAGAATGATTTTTTAAGAGTGATATCTTTGACAGAGCTGAACAGGTGGTAGAGGGAAAGACGGAATTCTCATCTTATCAGCCAAAGCCAAAGGTGAAAGGTGAATGTTCTGCCCCACTGCATCAATTAGTCTCCCAGGGAGATGTTTTACTGTTCTGATCTTCTGCCTTGTTCCCCAACCTCAGCCTCACCTTTCAAAGGCTAATCTGTTAATTGTTGAGCTATGTGCAAGAGACGAGCCAAAGTAAACTTTGCACTTGAAACTCTACAATTCTACACTGCCAATATCTATAACTACAGGTTCTCCGCATAAATCACAGTGGAAACATTCAGTGCTCAGAGCGCTGAGCAGCCTGTTGAATCGGTTAGTCTCAGACATAGTCAGAAACACACCCACTGTCACAGACACACCCACAGTCACAAAAATAATCACTATGACACCCACAGTCACAAACAAACCCAGTCACAATGCACTCATAGTCATTAACACATCCACTCACAAATATATGCGTAAACATATACACACAGGGGGAGGTGGTGGTATTGTCACTGGGATAATAATCCAGAGACCCAGGGGTCTTAATGCACATACAGGTTCGAATTCCACCACAGCAGATGGTGAAACTTGAACTCAATAAAAAATCTGGAATTAAAAGTAAAAGTCTAATGATGACCACGGAACCATTGATAAAAACAAAAAACTGCGGATGCTGGAAATCCAAAACGAAAACAGAATTACCTGGGAAAAACTCAGCAGGTCTGGGAGCATCGGCTGAGAAGAAAAGAGTTGACGTTTCGAGTCCTCATGACCCTTCAACAGAATTGCGTGAATATTAGGAGAGGAATATTAGGCTCTCCTAATATTCACTCAGTTCTGTTGAAGGGTCATGAGGACTCGAAACGTCAACTCTTTTCTTCTCCGCCGATGCTCCCAGACCTGCTGAGTTTTTCCAGGTAATTCTGTTTTTGACCACGGAATCGTTGTTGATTGTCGGGAAATCTGCTGTCCTTGCATGGCCTGCATGTGACTCTAGACCCTTAGCAAAGTAGTTGACTCTTAAATGCCCTAGCAAGTCACTCAGTTCTCAAGGGCAATTAGGGATGTGTTTATAAATGTCAGCGATGCCCCCATCTTAGGAAGGGATTAAAGAAAACAGCCACTGGCACGAATAGACCAATCTCAGACACACAAATAGGGCAGAATTTTGAGTTTGGCGGGCAGGCCCAGGATTGGCCGGGAAACGGCCCAGTTAAGGCCCACCCAGTGTGAAATGCGGCTCCCAACTGGTCAAGAAGGGCCAAGCCCGGTGGGGGGGGGGGTGTGTGTGTGTGTGTGTGTGTGTGTGCAGAGGCCTGTTGGCTGCTGGGTCCAATGGCGACCTGGCTGCTGGTTCAAAAATGGCCCAGGCTGCCACAGAAGAACACCTTGTTCACGCAAGTGATGGGAGTCAAGTGTGGCTGGAGGTAGGAGGGCAGCTCGGGTGGGCACTCGGCTCCCCACTTTTCGATGAGTGCCTCGCAGTCATACTTGGGGGTGGGGGGGCGCTGCCAGGAGGGACACCCTTGTCCCCAGAGATGGGAAGAGGAGGTCACTGCACATCACAAAGAGGGCATGGGAGGAAGTGGCAGCGCTGGTTAGCAGTCATGACATAAGACCATAAGACATAGGAGCAGAAATTAGGCCATTCGGCCCATCGAGTCTACTCCGCCATTCAATCATGGCTGATAAGTTTCTCAACCCCATGCTCCCGCCTTCTCCCTGTAACCTTTGATCCTCTTACCAATCAAGAGGATCTATCTCGGTCTTAAATACACTCAATGACCTGGCCTCCACAGCCTTCTGTGGCAATGAATTCCATAGATTCACCACTCTCTGGCTAAAGAAGTTTCTCCTCATCTCTGTTCTAAAAGGTCTTCCCTTTACTCTGAGGCTGTGCCCTCGGGTTCTAGTCTCTCCTACTAATGGAAACATCTTCCCCACGTCCACTCTATCCAGGCCTTTCAGTACTCTGTAAGTTTCAATCAGATCCCCCCCTCATCCTTCTAAACTCCATCGAGTATAGACCCAGAGTCCTCAAACGCTCCTCATATGTTAAGCCTTTCATTCCTGGGATCATTCTCGTGAACCTCCTCTGGACCCTCTCCAGGGTCAGCACATCCTTCCTGAGATACGGGGCCCAAAATTGCTCACAATATTCTAAATGTGGTCTGACCAGAGCCTTATAAAGCCTCAGCAGCACATCCCTGCTTTTAAATTCTAGTCCTCTCGAAATAAATGCCAACATTGCATTTGCCTTATGGTGCGGTGCACATGGGTGTGCCAGGTGAAGGTAAGAGTGTAGTGCATAGAGGTGAGAATTTTGGATTGTGCAACCATTCTAGTTGCCCCTTCATTGTTGGGAGCCTCAAACCTGGAGTCCCCATTGACCATTAATGCAGATCTCCATTGTCTCACGAGGGTGCCTGGCATGCACAGAGACAGTGTGATGACTTTCACTAATGACATGTCCTTCTTTTCCTTTCAGATTCGCCAGAACACACTGGCTCTCTAGACCCCAAAGGGCCACTCCTGATGCCAGAGGACCACCAGGCTTTGTTTGCACCTGCGTCACACCCCCTCTTTGAACCAGGCACCAGCACAGATACTGATCGTCGGCTAAAATGTCGGAGCACATTGGTGAGGCCACTTCACACTCGCTTAAGGTGCAGGCGGTGGCAGAGACTGCCTGGGGCACCGGTAGTCCAGGGCTGCTAGAGACCAGGATAATGTTCAGTCGAAGGCACATGACGAGCCTCTGGAGTCATCCATTAGGCAGCAGATGCTGGATGTCCAGCGGGATGTGTCGAAGGATCTGGCAGAGATCCATTGTGGAGATGTCCATGCAGATCATGAGTGCAGCGATTACTCTCATGGCAGAGCACACCGCCTCCTCCATTGAGACAGTGGCGACTCTCATGGAGAGGCAGCTCCAGGGTCAGAATTGGGGGTTCCTGGAGTTGCGCTCGGACCTGCAGCCCTCACACTGGCAATGACCTCAGGTAGTCAGTGCCATTGTGGGAGGTGAATGAGGCGCCCAGTATCCCAGCTGGGTGGCCATCCATTGATGGTGAGCAGGGATGTCCAGAGCGGCCTCACGTTGGCACAGGAGCTGCCAGTCTGTTTCTGTGGGCTCCTCTCAGGGAGCTCCGGATGACGGCAGCAGCTCCTCTGCCCCTCTGCCAGTGACCGTGGCATCTGATGAGGCTGCGGTGACTGGGGAGATGCCAACCGTGGCACTGGCCGCTCCCTCTCAGGCGGGGCCAGCACAGGCTCCACTGGCCAGAGGACGTCTGTCAAGGTCATCAAGGCCAACCAGACAGCAGAGTCAGCGGGCTGTCCCCAATGCTGATGCTACTGAGGGCAGGGCACCAAGATGTAGCACTTGCAAATGTAAGTTAAAGGCATCATAAGCACAAGAGGGACATTTCACGGGTGATTCTCTGTTCATTTACATTTGGTTTATATGTCTGCTGATGTGGACATCAATACCAGTAATGGTAACGTCATTATGCTTTCAATGTGATAGTCGCATTAAATTTGCTTTGGTTCTGATGGCCTGAGTATGCTTTAGCGTTTTTCTTTCCGGTGCAGGGTACACCAGTAATGCTGGATGTGAGAGGCTGGATACTTTATTGCACATGCATTGGGTGGACTTTGAATGCAAATGAAAGGGTCATTTCATACATCCAGGATGTAGGCGGCAGCCCTGGCTTGAGGTGGAAGCAGATCTTTTGAGTGTTAGGTCAAGATGTCCCTGGTGTCCTTGCCTCCATGGAGGTTACCGAGGTCTGCCTCCATGCCCTCAGCATTCTCCTCATCATGCTCCTCCTCTGACTCACTACTGGATTCATCATCTGTGGCCTGTGTAGCTGCAGTCAAGACCCTCTTCCTCCATTGAGTCCCCCTTGCCGGTGCCAGATTGTGGAGAGCGCAGCATGCAACCACTATCAGTGACACCCACTCCAGGGGTGGGGGGGCAACGTAGTCCATCACCTGAACAGTCCAGGCATCGGAAGCGCATCTTGAGAAGGCAGACCTATGGTCCTCTCTATCACTGCCATTGTGGAGGCATGAGTCCTATTGCAATGCTACTCTGCCTCTGTTCTTGGGTGGCGGAGAAGCGTCATAAGCTACCTTTTCAACGGATAGCCCTTGTCACCCAGCAGCCATCCATCCAGTCGGGCTGGAGCAGTGAAGAACCCCGGCACCTGGGAATGTCTCAGGATGTATGTGTCATGGGACCTGCCTGGGTACCTTGCACAGACTTGCACAATATGCACCTTGTGATCACACATTATGTGCACATTCATGGAGTGGAATCCCTTCCTGTTGATGAAGGCACCCAGCTCACCCACTGGTGCTGTTATGGCCACAAGTGTGCAGTCGATGGCACCCTGGATGGGGGAGAGGGAATCCCAGCAATTGTTGCAAAGTCTCTGGCTTGTTCAGCTTGGCTGGCCTCGTCCGTATGGTAAAGAATAAAGGTCAACACCCGCCTGAACAGAGCTTCTGTCACCAGCTTAATGTAACTGTGGACAGCTGATTGGGAGGCTCCACACAGATTCCCCACTGACCACTGTAAAGAGCCAGAGGCATAGAAGTTGAGGGCCACTGAGTCCTTCAAAGCCACTGGCATGGGGTGTCCACCCACACAGTCAGAGCTGATCTCAGGCCTGATCATCTGACAAATGGAGGTCACAGTCTCCCTGGAGAGGGGGAGCCTCCTTTGGCACTGCACCTCAGACATATTGAGGTAGCTGCATCACCGCCCGTAAACCCTGGCAGCAGGAGAGTGGCGTCTTCTGTGGTCCCTTCTGCCTTGGACTACCTGCTGGCCCTGTGCGCCTTGTGCTTGGCCGCAATTCCTTCTCTCCCTCCATTCCTCCTCAGAGGATGTGCCACCAGCGGAGACCACAATCCTTATTACCAGGGTGACAGAAGGCTGTCTGATACCTGGAAGGGTCCACACAGTCTGAATCCTCCGGGGGCCTTGCAGACACCAATAAGTCCGGAAATGAAGCCTGGAAATGCTAACTATGAAGACCCGAATGAAGCTGTCGAGTACCAATAAGCAACCAGCAGCAAATTATCTTCAAAACTCCTCACTGCTCACGCTGGCAATGCTGCTGACCCTTCTTATCCCGCCCTTGGATGAGGTTTAGCACATTGCCAGCTGTCTGCCTGCCCATACAACGAGCGGAAGTCCACGGGCAGGGTAAAATACAGTTTAATTGCCTTTTTAATGACCTTAACTGGCCGGCCAACCGAAAACCGACACTCACCTGATGTCATCACGCGCTATTTTATGCTTGAGTGGGTTAGGTGTGCACCCGCTTGCTCAGCGAAAAATTCTGCCCATAATCTCAAGTGCACCCAGTTAGACACATCCACAGGCACAGACGTAACCACACTTACATACACGCCCATTGTCACACACACCCCCAGGGGCACAAATACAGCCACAGCTACATCCAGTCACAAACTCACCAGTCAGAGACACACCCACAGGCAAATACACACCCCAAATACCCATCCAGTCACAGAAATGCCCAGAATTACAGACACACCCACAGCTGGAAACACATCCATACCCATACACACCCAGTCACATAGAAACTCAGTCACAGACACACTCACAATCAAAAGCACTCCCTGACACTCAGTCACAAACACTCCCCGAGGTAACAGACACACGCAAAGTCACTGACAGACCCACAGTAACACACAGTCACACAAACCCATAGTCACAGACACACTAACAGTCACAAGTACATTGTCAAAAAAATCTTACACTTAGTCAAAAACATACCCATACACACAAAAATCATCCAGTTTTTAAAAATTCATTAACGGGGTCTGAACGCCACTGACTATCCCAGCATTTATTGTGGTGACCTACCTTCTTGAACTTCTGCAGTCCTTGTGGTGTAGGTACACACAAAGTGCAGTTAGGGACTTCCAGGATCTTGACCCAGTGACAGTGAAGGAACGGCGATGTATTTCCAAGTCAGGATGATGAGTGACCTGGAGGGGAACTTCCAGGTGGTGGTGTTCCCATCTGTCTGTTGCTCTTGTCCTTCTAGATGGTAGAGGTTGCAGATTTGGAAGGTGCTGTTGAAGGAGCCTTGATGAGTTGCTGCAGTGCATCTTGTAGATGGTGCACACTGCTGCTACTGTGCGTCAGTGGTGAGTGAGTGAATGTTTAAGGTGGTGGATGGGTGCCAATCAAGTGGGCTGCTTTGTCCTGGATGGTGTCAAGCTTCTTGAATGTTGTAGCTGCACTCATCCAGGCAAGCGGAGTGTATTCCAGCACACTCCTGACTCGTGTCTTGTAGATGGTGGACATGCTTTGGTGAGTCAGGGGGTGAGTTACTCTCTGCAGAATTCCCAGCCTCTGACCTGCTCTTGGAGACATGGTATTTATAAGGCTGGTCCAGTTCAGTTTCTCTCTTTTTGGTGATGGTTATTGCCTAGCGCTTGTGTGGCATGAATGTTACTTGCCACTTATCAGCCCAAGCCTGAATGTTATCCAAGACTTGCTACATTTGGACATGGACTGTTTTAGTATCTGAGGAGTTGCGAATGGTGCTGAACATTGTACAATCATCAGCAAACATCCCCACTTCTGACTTTATGGTGGAGGGAAGGTCATTGATGAAACAGCTTAAGATTTTTGGGCCTAGGTCACTACCCTTAGGAACTCCTGCATTGATATTCCAGAACTGAGGTGATTTACCTCCAGCAATCATAACCATCTTCTTCGTGCTAGATATGACTACATCTGCCTACTAACAAACAAAATAATGAAAAAAACAAAGATTGATTTGCTTCAGTGATTATTTTATTATTTAAACATTCTCATTTAAATTTATACAGTGAATCAATTCTGATAAGTCACTGATTCCACATTGCACCAAATTGGCCATTCTGTGGTAAGCGTGGTGTCAGGCTGTAGGCTGCCTCTCTGTGTGTGTGGAATCTGCTTGACCACTGACCTTGGCCAATCCATCCTCTATCTTGGGCTTACTGTCTGGTGTTTTAAGGCCCTGCGCTGGGATGCCTGATCTCCACACCACTCCCAACATAAAAGCAGCTACATAAGTAAGTGCACGTGAAATAATGTTTAGAGATTGCGGAAGACAATTACACTTCTTACTCTTTAAGACATTCTCATCATTATTATTCATTAACAATGTTAATCTGTATTCAGTTTGATTTTAGAAAAGTCATTTTGTGCTACTGCATCATCTGCTGTTACTGAGCCCGAAATCAAGGAGCTCACAGGTAACTTTATGGCTCAGGAGGTTGTTTTCATTTCTTCAAGGTTGAGAGGTCATTGCACTCTGTGCTACTGTCCAACAATTCCAGTTATTCACTTTTTAGGAGTAGACTGGTGTTTTTGTATCTTCAGACTCTTCGCCTGGAGACCGGAGTGAAGTCGGAGAAGGATTTGCATTATATCAGCTGAGACGTTGGCTAGTCTTATCAACGTGAGGCTTTTATGGGTTTTAGCTGGAGGGGTGTTGAGTGACAGTATCAGGAAGCTGGATTGACACCAATAGAGATATGTCAATTCATCTTTTGTAATGGTTTGGAGAAAGAGAAATGTGTCAAAATGGATAACTCTTCCAATGTGAGGAGGGATGAACCTCTCAGCTTGATAGATTTTCGGGTACTAAAGGAATTAAGGGACTTGAGGATAGTGTGGGAAGCAGAATTGAAGTAGAACAATCATAAACTCATTGAAGACAGGGCAACCTCGAAATTGCCTACTTCAACTTCTATTATGAGCTGCGCTGGACCACTCAGTATCAGCACAGGGTGCAGTGGGCCTTGGTGCATAGCTTAGTACCACACTGGATGACACATTCATACCCTGAGTCAACAGAAGTATTATTTCATTTCAAATTGCACACTGGTGTGAGACTTTGTCAGTAACTTGCTGGCAATGCAGTTTATTGTTTGTCCTTGATTTTCAGACACCAGAAATTTAGTTGAATAAGGTAAGAAACATCTCTTTTTGTGAATATTTCCTAATTGTCACCAATCATCGATCATGATTAACCAGATTTTCTCTTCAAATATTGAATGATCCTTACAGCCCCTTATTATAAAAGACACTCTTGTCAGAAGTCGCTATCTTGATCTCTGGCTCCAGTTTCGAAGTTTCAATCTACAAGGTAAAAATAAAAGAGATCACCAATAACAACTTGTGTTTCGCTAGTGAATTTAATGTAATAAAATACCTCAAGGCACTTCACAAGAACATTATAAAACAAAAATATGGCACCCAGTCACATAAGAAGATGTTACATCAAGTGACCACAAGCTCATTCAAAGGGGTAGGTTTTAAGAAGAATCTAAAACGAGGAGGCAGAGGCTGAGTGAAGGAGGGATCAGGGAGGGAATTCCGGAGCTTAGGGCCTTGTCCACTAAAGACGCTGATGGAGGAGTGATTAAAAAACCAGAATGCTTAAGAGTTACGAGGCTAGATGGAGGTAGGTTGTTGGGTGGAGATTACAGATATGGGATGTGGGGGGGGGGGGGGGGGGGTGTGTGTGGATATTAAAGAGTTGGGCAGGGGTGGGGGAAAGAATGAAGCCACAGAGGGTTTTGAAAACAAGGATGAACATTTTATCTTCAAGGCTTGCTTAGCCAGCCAGGAGTGCATTGGAATATTCAAGTTTAGCGAATAAAAGGCACGGATAAGGGTTTCAGCAGCACACAAGATGAGGCAGGGGACTCAGGCAATGTTAGGGAAGCAGAAATTGGTGACATTGGTGATAGTGCTGATAACTGAAGCAGGACTCAACTGTGCCACTGTTATTGTTGTATGTGAGCTTCTCTTCACTTCTCCCGAGTGTACTGACTCATGCTGAAGGGCAGTTTCCATGTGCCCTCCATTACCAAGCAGCCTTTCTTCAAAGGTGAGCATCAGCAGCCTATTCAGCTGGGTGCAATGCAGTCCTCATCTCAGGCCCAATGTGGGGTTCACAGCGTACTAAATATCTGCTTTCTACCAGGGGTAAGGAGCTCATATTAGCAGTCCAACCATGGTCTCTGAAGAGAATATTCAGGTTTGTAGCAAAACAAGAGGCCTTTCAGCCCAATGTGACCGTGCTGACACCAAAACAGGGCACTCAAAACTAACTCCACTGCTCCACTGGCCTAGCTAGCGACACCACATCGTGTGAAAGAAAAAAAACTCACTCCCCTTAGCCCTGTATCACTCCCAGACTAATCCCACTGCCCCACTCTCTCCCCATAGCCCTGTATCACTCCCAAACTAATCCCGCTGCCCCACACCCTCCCCATATCCCTGTATCAATCCCAAACTAATCCCACTGCCCCACTCTCTCCCCATATCCCTGTATCAATCTCAAACTAATCCCGCTGCCCCACACCCTCCCCATATCCCTGTATCAATCCCAAACTAATCCCACTACCTCACTCTCTCCTCATAGCCCTGCAACAATCCCAAACTAATCCCACTGCCCACTTTCTCCCCATATCCCTGTATCAATCCCAAACTAATCCCATTGCCCCACTCTCTCCCCATAGCCCTGTATCACTCCCAAACTAATCCCGCTGCCCCACTCTCTTCCCATAGCCCTGTATCAATCCCAAACTAATTCCACTGCCACACTCTCTCTCCATAGCCCTGTATCAATCCCAAACTAATCCCACTATCCCATTCTCTCCCCATAGCCCTGTATCAATCCCAGACTAATCCCACTGCCCCACCCTCTCTCCATAGCCCTGTATCAATCCCAAACTAAACCCACTGCCCCACTCTCTCCCCATAGCCCTGTATCAATCCCAAACTAATCCCACTGCCCCACTCTCTCCCCATAGCCCTGTATCAATCCCAAACTAATCCCACTGCCTCACTCCCTCCCCATATCCCTGTATCAATCCCAAACTAATCCCACTGCCCCACTCTCTTCCCATAGCCCTGTAACAATCCCAAACTAATCCCACTGCCCCACTCTCTCCCCATAGCCCTGTAACAATCCCAAACTAATCCCACTGCCCCACTCTCTCCCCATAGCCTTGTATCAATCCCAAACTAATCCCACTGCCCCACTCTCTCCCCATAGCCCTGTAACAATCCCAAACTAATCCCACTGCCCCACTCTCCCCCCATAGCCCTGTATCAATCTCAAACTAATCCCACTGCCCCACTCCCTCCCCATAGCCCTGTATCAATCCCAAACTAATCCCACTGCCCCAATTTCTCCTCATAGCCCTGTATCAATCCCAAACTAATCCCACTGCCCCACTCTCTCCCCATTGCTCTGTATCAATCCCAAACTAATCCCACTGCCTCACTCTCTCCCCATAGCCCTGTATCAATCCCAAACTAATCCTATTGCCCCACTGTCTCCCCATAGCCCTGTATCAATCCCAAACTAATCCCAAAGCCTAAGTGCCTTTGGTTGTTTTTTTGTTATCATGTCGAGTGAATCGAATTAGCTGATGCTGGGGGCCTCTGGTGGAGGCTGAGATGGATCATCCACCTGGCACCTCTGGCTGAAGATTGTAGCAAATTCTTCAGCTTGTCTTTTGTACTGATACGCTGGGCTCCCCATCATTGGCAATGGGTATATTTTTGAAGCCTCTTCCTCCTGTTAGCTGTTTAATTGTCCACCAGTATTCATGGCTGGATGTGGCAGGACAGCAGAGCTTAGATGTGATCTGCTGGTTGCACAATTACTTAGCTTTTTCTATCGCTTGCTCCTTCCGTTGTTTAGCATGCAAGTAGCTTCACCAGATTGACACCTCATCTTTTTTATGTATGCCTGGGTGCTGCTGTCAGCATGCCCCCCTGTGCTGTTCACCCCCTAGCTTGATGGTAAAGGTACAGTGAGGAATATACTGGGCATGAGTTTCCAGATTGTGGTTGAATACCTGCTGCTGCTGAAGGCCCACAGTGCCTCATAGGTGCCCAGTTTTGAGTTGCCAAATTTGTTCAAAATATCCCATTTTCCTGGTGGTAGTGCCACTCAACATGATGGAGGGTATCCTCAATGTGAAGGTAGGAATTTGTCTCCACAAGGACTGTGCGGTGGTCACTTCTACTGATACTATCATGGACAAATGCACCTGTGGGGGAAAGGTTGGTGAGGATGAGGTCAAGTATGGTTTTCCCTCTTGTTGGCTCCCTCACCACCTGCCACAGACCATTCTAATTGTTATGACCTCTAGGACTCGGCCAGCTCGGTCAGTAGTGGTGCTATTGAGCCACTCTTGGTGCTGGACATTGAAGCCCCCCACCCAGAGTACATTCTGTGCCCTTCTTCCAATTGGTATTCAGCATGGAGGAATATTGATATACCAGCTGAAGTGGGGGGATTGGGGGGGGGGGGGGGGTGGTGGTGGTGAGATGCGGTAGGTGGTACCAGCAGGTTTCCTTGCCCATGTTTGACCTGATGTCATGAGGCTTTGTGCTGTCCGGGCTCACCAGTGGTCGCCCCATAACCCTAGATGAAACTCAAACTGGCTTTCTTTCACGATAACCTTTTTCGCTCTTGCCCTTACTCTCCAATCTCTGCCTCTCCTGATGACAATGACATGTTTGTTGGGTACAGCTCATGTTATTTTGTGCCTCAAGTGGTAATCTCTTCATTGCAGTTATATTGCTCAATCCAGTCGGTACTCAGTGTCTACATAAGAGCAGGGCTCACTCGAGCAAGAACAGGACGATTTTGCTTCTCCCTGAACTCTTGGATGCTGAAGCCAAACCTTGGAATCAGTCCCTCCAACCACTTTGGTTGAGAATCATTAATCTAGCTCAGGCAAGGAACTAAAGCTCCAACTTTACAACCTGTTTGGCCAAGCTGAGTTCTGATCCCATCTGAGTTCTTTCCTAAAACGCCATTTACTTCCACCTGCATAGCATCAGGCAGAATTTTGCAGGCGTCGGGATTTTCCAGTCCCGCTGAAGTCAGTGGATTTTTGAACAGCTCACCGTATTTGCTGGCCCCACTCCCGCTGCGCCGGAGCCACAAAATTCCACCCACAATCTGTGCACATCACCAGCCCATCCCACCTGCAGCTGAAGCTCTCATCTGTGCCTTTGTCACCATCGGATTCGACTATTTCGATAACTCTTGGCTGGCTATGCCTAAACGGATGTGATGGTGTATAGGTATTGTTGCTGGACCTGTAATCCAGAGACCCAAGATAATTCTCTGGGGGCCTGGGTTCAAATCCTGCCACGGCGGAGGGTGGAATTTGAATTCAATAAAGATCCGGAATTAAAAGTCTAATAATCATCATAAAAGCATTGTCGATTGTCATAAAAAGCCATCTGCTTCACTAATGAAAGGGAAGGGAAGCAAATCTGTGGTCCTTACCTGGTCTGGCCTATATGTGACTCCAGACCCACAGCAATGTGTTTGACTCTTAAATACCCTCTGAAATGACTGAGCAAATCATTCAGTCTTATCAAACTGCTACATAGCCCTCAAAAAAGGAATGAAACCGGATCAACCAAGGCACTGGGAAATGACAACGGCAAACTCAACCATGTTGACCCTGCAATGTCCTCCTTGCTAACATCTGGGGACCACTGCCAAAATTGGGAGAGCTGTCTCACAGTCAAGTCAAGCAACAGGCTGACATAGCCATACTCACGGAATCATACCTTATAGACAATGTCCCAGACACCACCATCACCATCCCAGCAGGGATGGCGGTGGCACAGTGGTATACAGTCAGGAGGGAGTTGCCCTGGGAGTCCTCAACATTGACTCTGGGCCCCATGAAGTCTCATGGCATCAGGTCAAACAATGGTAAGGAAACCTGCTGCTAATTACCATGTACTGCCCACCCTCAGCTGATGAATCAGTGCTCCTCTATGTTGAACACCACTTGCAGGAAACACTGAGAGTGGCAAGGGTGCAGAATGTATTCTGGGTGGAGGACTTCAATGTCAATTACCAAGAGTGGCTCAGTAGCACCACTACTGACTGAACTGGCCGAGTCCGAAATGACATTGCTGTGAGACTGGGCCTGCACAGATTGCGAGGGAAAATCATACTTGGCATGCCTGCCGCAGATGCATCTGTCCATGACAGTATCAGTAGGAGTGATCACTGCACAGTCGTTGTGGAGGCAAAGTCCAGCCTTCACACTGAGGATACCCTCCATCGTGTTGTGTGGCACTACCACTGTGCTAAATGGGATAGATTTTTGAACAGATCTAGCAACTCAAGACTGGGCATCATTGAGGTGCTGTGGGCCATCAGCAGCAGCAGAATTGTACTCAAACACAACCTGTAACTTCATGGCCCGGCATATACCCCACTCTACCATTACCATCAAGCCAGGGGATCAACCCTGGTTCAATGAAGAGTGCAGGAGGGCATGCCAGGAGCAGCACCAGGCACAGCTAAAAATGAGGTGCTAACACGGTGAAGCTAAAACACAGGATTCCCTGCATGCCAAACAGCATAAGCAACAACTAATGGACAGAGCTAAGCAATCCCAAAAACAACGGATCAGATCTAAGCTCTGCAATCCTGTCACATCTAGTCGTGAATGTTGGTGGACAACTAAATAACTCACTGGAGGATGAGGCTCCTCAAATATCTCCCTCCTCAATAATGGGGTAGCCCAGCATGTCAGTACAAAAGATAAGGCTGAAGCATTTGTTGAAATTTTCAGCCAAAAGTGCCGAGTGGATGATCCATCTCGGTCTCCTCCAGAGGTCCCCAGCATCACAGATGCCAGTCTCTAGCCAACTTGATTCATTCCACATGATATCAAGGAATGGCTGAAAGCACAGAGTAGGGCTAAGGCTGTGGGCCCTGACAGTATTTCAGCAATAGTACTGAAGACTTGTGCTCCAGAACTTGCCGTCCCCTGGCCAAACTGTTCCAGTACAGCAACAACCCAGCTATGTGGAAAATTGCCCAGGTATGTCCTGTACACAAAAACCAGGACAAATCCAACCCGGCCAATTTCCACCCTGTCAGTCTACTCTCAATCATCAGTAAATTAATGGAAGGGGTCATCAAAGGTGCTATCAATCAGCACTTGCTTAGCAATAACGTGCTCACTGACGCTCAGTTTGGGTTCCGCCAGGGCCACTCAGCTCCTGACCTCATTACAGCCTTGGTTCAAACATGGACAAAAGAGCTGAACTCCAGAGGTGAAGTGAGAGTGACTGCCCTTGACACCAAGGCAGCACTTGACTGAGTGTGGCATCAAGGAGCCCTAGCAAAACTAGAGTTAATAGGAATCAGGAGGAAACTCTCCACTAGTTGGAGTCATACTTAGCACAAAGGAAGATGGTTGTGGTTGTTGGAGATCAGTCCCAGTCCCAGGACATCACTGCAGGAGTTCCTCAGGGTAGTGTCCTCGGCCCAATCATCTTCAGCTGCTTCATCAATGACCTTCCTTCCATCATTAGGTCAGAAGTGGGGATGTTCACTGATGTTCAAACAGTGTTCAGCACCATTCACACCTTCTCAGATGCTGAAGAAGTCCATGTGAAAATGTAGCAAGACTGGACAATATCCAGGTTTGGGCTGACAAGTGGCATGTAACATTCGCACCACACAACTGCCAGGCAATGACCTTCTCCAGCAAGGGAGAATGCAACCTTCGCCCCATGATGTTCAATGGCATTACCATTACTGAATCCCCCACTATCAACATCCTGGGCATTACCATTGACAGGAAACTGAACTGAACTAGCCATATAAATACTGTGGCTACAACAGCAGGTCAGAGGGTAGGAATCCTGCAACTAGTAACTCACTTGCTGACTCCCCAAAGCCTGTCCACAATCTACAAGGCACAAGGCAGGAGTGTGATGGAATACTCCCTCCTTGCCTGGATAAGTGCAGCTCCTACAACACTCAAGAAGCTTGACACAGTCCAGGACAAAGAAGCCTGCTTGATTGGCACCACATCTACAAACATTCACTCTCGCCACCACCAATGCACAGTAGCAGCAGTGTGTACCATCTACAAGGTGCACTGCAGGAATTCACCAAGGCTCCTTAGGCCTTCTAAACCACGGACCAGCCAGGACAAGGGTAGCAGATAGATGTGAACACCACGACCGGGAAGTTCCCCTCCAAGCCACTCACCATCCTGACTTGGAAATATATCACCGTTCCTTCACTGCAGCTGGGTCAAAATCCTGGAACTCCTTCCCTAACAGCACTGTGGGTGTACCTACACCATATGGACTGCAGCGGTTCAAGAAGGCAGCTCACCACCACCTTCTCAAGGGCAACTAGGGATAAGCAACAAATGCTGACCCAGCCAGCGAAGTCCACATCCTGTGAATGAATACATTTTAAAAAAATACTTAGTTAATCCAAAGTTCTCCTTCCCATATTTTTCAACTTGCCCAGTCTTGACTGACCTTGACTTGTTGCTTCTTTGCTTGCTGATATTCCCTTTCCCATTTACTTGCTGATTTTCTGTCTCTCCTGCTCTCTTTGTGATTCCTTCCTTTCCCTGCTGACATCCTCTTGGTGCCATTATGTCTGCCAGTTCTCTGTTTCAACTTACATAGTGTTTCAAAGTCTTTTGTTCAAGAATGAGTGTCAAGAACATTCAAAGTAACTTCAGTCCAGTCATTTTAACATCAGTAGTGGTTAAGCTTTCAGAAACAAAGGCTGGAATCTTCCGCTCCCGTTGGTGCTAGGCATCATGGCAGGCATGAGTGGACAATATGGCAAGACGTTCAAAGATTGGTTTTACACCATGGTGAAACCAGTTTGCGATCGTCTGCTCTGCCCGACAATGGGGGAACGCCTCAGCTGACGCTGCACGTTGGGAACCTAATTTCAATACTTTAGCATCTCATCAAGCCCTGCTCGCCGGAGTCATCTCCCAACAGTAGATCATCCAGGCAATCTCGCCAACATGCTTTACAAGTGCACAGAAGCGACGTGTACCTGCCGAGCTGCGTTCCTCTTGGGACTTCGAGGTCTGTTTGCCTTCCTTGCTTTGGGCAGCACTCAAGGTCATCAGTGCCAGGCTTTGCAGGCAGCACCACATCACTTTTGGGGAAGGGTGCCTGATCTGGTCTACCTACCAGACCAGCCGTAAGGCAGGTATGGTTATTTAACGGCTGCAGGGCTGGGGCTTGCTTGGGGAACAGGGAGAAGAGTCCTCAGGCAAGGGAAGAGGCTACAGGGCAAAGGCTGGGGAAGGGGGGTGTCCCAGGGTGTGTGTGGGGGCACATGTTGATCTGTGCACATGGCCTCTAGATGGTGAGGGCTGAGGAGGCACTCTCCAGAGGAGATGAGGCCAGATGGAGATGTGAGATAAAAACAGAAAATGCTGGAAAAACTCAGCAGGTCTGGCAGCATCTGTGGAGAGAGAAACAGAGTTAACATTTTGAACCCGTATGACTTCTTCAGAGCTAAAGAGAAGTAGAAATATGATGGGTTTTATACTGTTTAAGAGGGGGTGGAGCAGGTTGGATCCGAGATAGAAGGTCAGGGATAACTGACAGCAAAGTAGAGATTGACAAAGATATCATGAACACAAAACAAAGAGAGTGTTAATGGTAGTGGTAAAGAGTAAAGAGGAAGGTGCTGATAGTAGCATAAAGTTATGACAGCAAAATAGCATAACAAGGGTCAGCACTATGTGAAAGCAAAATGTAAAAACAAGTGACAGATGACCCTGTGGAGGGAGGGGAAGTTTGGGGAGAAAGGATTATAAAAATGAACAATGTCACAAAAATGTCTGGGAAGAGCATCCAACAGTTAGCATCGTAGCATCGTGGCGAAGCAGTCTGGGAAAAGTGTCCTACAGTCAGCATCGTGGTGAAGCAGTCTGGGAAGAGTGTCCTATAGTCAGCATCATGGTGAAGCAGTCTGGGAAGAGTGTCCTATAGTCAGCATCATGGTGAAGCAGTCTGGGAAGAGTGTCCTACAGTCAGCATCATGGTGAAGCAGTCTGGGAAGAGTATCCCGCAGTCAGCATCATGGTGAAGCAGTCTGCGAAGAGTGTCGTGCAGTCAGCATCATGGTGAAGCAGTCTGCGAAGAGTGTCGTGCAGTCAGCATCATGGTGAAGCAGTCTGGGAAGAGTGTCCTATAGTCAGCATCATGGTGAAGCAGTCTGGGAAGAGTGTCCTATAGTCAGCATCATGGTGAAGCAGTCTGGGAAGAGTGTCCTATAGTCAGCATCATGGTGAAGCAGTCTGGGAAGAGTATCCCGCAGTCAGCATCATGATGAAGCAGTCTGGGAAGAGTGTCCTATAGTCAGCATCATGGTGAAGCAGTCTGGGAAGAGTGTCCTACAGTCAGCATCATGGTGAAGCAGTCTGGGAAGAGTATCCCGCAGTCAGCATCATGATGAAGCAGTCTGGGAAGAGTGTACTGCAGTCAGCATCATGGTGAAGCAGTCTGGGAAGAGTATCCCGCAGTCAGCATCATGATGAAGCAGTCTGGGAAGAGTGTCCTACAGTCAGCATCATGGTGAAGCAGTCTGGGAAGAATGTCCTGCAGTCAGCATCATGGTGAAGCAGTCTGCGAAGAGTATCCCGCAGTCAGCATCATGGTGAAGCAGTCTGGGAAGAGTATCCCGCAGTCAGCATCATGGTGAAGCAGTCTGCGAAGAGTGTCGTGCAGTCAGCATCATGGTGAAGCAGTCTGGGAAGAGTATCCCGCAGTCAGCATCATGGTGAAGCAGTCTGCGAAGAGTGTCGTGCAGTCAGCATCATGGTGAAGCAGTCTGCGAAGAGTGTCGTGCAGTCAGCATCATGGTGAAGCAGTCTGGGAAGAGTATCCCGCAGTCAGCATCATGGTGAAGCAGTCTGGGAAGAATGTCCTGCAGTCAGCATCATGGTGAAGCAGTCTGGGAAGAGTATCCCGCAGTCAGCATCATGGTGAAGCAGTCTGGGAAGAATGTCCTGCAGTCAGCATCATGGTGAAGCAGTCTGGGAAGAATGTCCTGCAGTCAGCATCATGGTGAAGCAGTCTGGGAAGAATGTCCTGCAGTCAGCATCATGGTGAAGCAGTCTGGGAAGAGTGTCGTGCAGTCAGCATCATGGTGAAGCAGTCTGCGAAGAGTGTCCTGCAGTCAGCATCATGGTGAAGCAGTCTGCGAAGAGTGTCCTGCAGTCAGCATCATGGTGAAGCAGTCTGGGAAGAGTAGCCCGCAGTCAGCATCATGATGAAGCAGTCTGGGAAGAGTATCCCGCAGTCAGCATCATGGTGAAGCAGTCTGGGAAGAATGTCCTGCAGTCAGCATCATGGTTAAGCAGTCTGGGAAGAATGTCCTGCAGTCAGCATCATGGTGAAGCAGTCTGCGAAGAGTGTCGTGCAGTCAGCATCATGGTGAAGCAGTCTGGGAAGAATGTCCTGCAGTCAGCATCATGATGAAGCAGTCTGGGAAGAGTGTCCTATAGTCAGCATCATGGTGAAGCAGCCTGGTAAGAGTGTCCTGCAGTCAGCATCATGGTGAAGCAGTCTGGGAAGAATGTCCTGCAGTCAGCATCATGGTGAAGCAGTCTGGGAAGAATGTCCTGCAGTCAGCATCATGGTGAAGCAGTCTGCGAAGAGTGTCGTGCAGTCAGCATCATGATGAAGCAGTCTGGGAAGAGTGTCCTATAGTCAGCATCATGGTGAAGCAGTCTGGGAAGAGTGTCCTGCAGTCAGCATCATGATGAAGCAGTCTGCGAAGAGTGTCGTGCAGTCAGCATCATGGTGAAGCAGTCTGCGAAGAATGTCCTGCAGTCAGCATCATGGTGAAGCAGTCTGCGAAGAGTGTCGTGCAGTCAGCATCATGGTGAAGCAGTCTGGGAAGAGTGTCCTATAGTCAGCATCATGGTGAAGCAGTCTGCGAAGAGTGTCGTGCAGTCAGCATCATGGTGAAGCAGTCTGCGAAGAGTGTCGTGCAGTCAGCATCATGGTGAAGCAGTCTGGGAAGAATGTCCTGCAGTCAGCATCATGATGAAGCAGTCTGCGAAGAGTGTCGTGCAGTCAGCATCATGGTGAAGCAGTCTGCGAAGAGTGTCGTGCAGTCAGCATCATGGTGAAGCAGTCTGGGAAGAGTATCCCGCAGTCAGCATCATGATGAAGCAGTCTGCGAAGAGTGTCGTGCAGTCAGCATCATGATGAAGCAGTCTGGGAAGAGTATCCCGCAGTCAGCATCATGGTGAAGCAGTCTGGGAAGAATGTCCTGCAGTCAGCATCATGGTGAAGCAGTCTGGGAAGAGTATCCCGCAGTCAGCATCATGATGAAGCAGTCTGGGAAGAATGTCCTGCAGTCAGCATCATGGTGAAGCAGTCTGGGAAGAATGTCCTGCAGTCAGCATCATGGTGAAGCAGTCTGGGAAGAGTGTCCTGCAGTCAGCATCATGGTGAAGCAGTCTGGGAAGAGTGTCCTGCAGTCAGCATCATGGTGAAGCAGTCTGGGAAGAGTGTCCTGCAGTCAGCATCATGGTGAAGCAGTCTGGGAAGAATGTCCTGCAGTCAGCATCATGGTGAAGCAGTCTGGGAAGAGTGTCCTGCAGTCAGCATCATGGTGAAGCAGTCTGGGAAGAGTGTCCTGCAGTCAGCATCATGGTGAAGCAGTCTGGGAAGAGTGTCCTACAGTCAGCATCATGGTGAAGCAGTCTGGGAAGAGTGTCCTGCAGTCAGCATCATGGTGAAGCAGTCTGCGAAGAGTGTCCTGCAGTCAGCATCATGGTGAAGCAGTCTGGGAAGAGTGTCGTGCAGTCAGCATCATGGTGAAGCAGTCTGGGAAGAGTGTCCTGCAGTCAGCATCATGGTGAAGCAGTCTGCGAAGAGTGTCCTGCAGTCAGCATCATGGTGAAGCAGTCTGGGAAGAGTATCCCGCAGTCAGCATCATGGTGAAGCAGTCTGGGAAGAGTGTCCTGCAGTCAGCATCATGGTGAAGCAGTCTGCGAAGAGTGTCCTGCAGTCAGCATCATGGTGAAGCAGTCTGGGAAGAGTGTCGTGCAGTCAGCATCATGGTGAAGCAGTCTGGGAAGAGTGTCCTGCAGTCAGCATCATGATGAAGCAGTCTGGGAAGAATGTCCTGCAGTCAGCATCATGGTGAAGCAGTCTGGGAAGAGTGTCCTATAGTCAGCATCATGGTGAAGCAGTCTGGGAAGAGTGTCCTGCAGTCAGCATCATGGTGAAGCAGTCTGGGAAGAGTGTCCTATAGTCAGCATCATGGTGAAGCAGTCTGGGAAGAGTGTCCTGCAGTCAGCATCATGGTGAAGCAGTCTGGGAAGAGTGTCCTGCAGTCAGCATCATGGTGAAGCAGTCTGGGAAGAGTGTCCTACAGTCAGCATCATGGTGAAGCAGTCTGGGAAGAGTGTCCTGCAGTCAGCATCATGGTGAAGCAGTCTGCGAAGAGTGTCCTGCAGTCAGCATCATGGTGAAGCAGTCTGGGAAGAGTGTCGTGCAGTCAGCATCATGGTGAAGCAGTCTGGGAAGAGTGTCCTGCAGTCAGCATCATGGTGAAGCAGTCTGGGAAGAGTGTCGTGCAGTCAGCATCATGGTGAAGCAGTCTGGGAAGAGTATCCCGCAGTCAGCATCATGGTGAAGCAGTCTGGGAAGAGTGTCCTGCAGTCAGCATCATGGTGAAGCAGTCTGCGAAGAGTGTCCTGCAGTCAGCATCATGGTGAAGCAGTCTGGGAAGAGTGTCGTGCAGTCAGCATCATGATGAAGCAGTCTGGGAAGAGTGTCCTGCAGTCAGCATCATGGTGAAGCAGTCTGGGAAGAGTGTCCTGCAGTCAGCATCATGGTGAAGCAGTCTGGGAAGAGTATCCCGCAGTCAGCATCATGGTGAAGCAGTCTGGGAAGAGTGTCGTGCAGTCAGCATCATGGTGAAGCAGTCTGGGAAGAGTGTCCTGCAGTCAGCATCATGGTGAAGCAGTCTGGGAAGAGTGTCCTGCAGTCAGCATCGTGGTGAAGCAGTCTGGGAAGAGTGTCCTGCAGTCAGCATCGTGGTGAAGCAGTCTGCGAAGAGTGTCCTGCAGTCAGCATCATGGTGAAGCAGTCTGGGAAGAGTGTCCTGCAGTCAGCATCATGGTGAAGCAGTCTGGGAAGAGTATCCCGCAGTCAGCATCATGATGAAGCAGTCTGGGAAGAGTGTCCTGCAGTCAGCATCGTGGTGAAGCAGTCTGCAAAGAGTGTCCTGCAGTCAGCATCGTGGTGAAGCAGTCTGGGAAGAGTGTCCTATAGTCAGCATCATGGTGAAGCAGTCTGCGAAGAGTGTCGTGCAGTCAGCATCATGGTGAAGCAGTCTGCGAAGAGTGTCGTGCAGTCAGCATCATGGTGAAGCAGTCTGGGAAGAATGTCCTGCAGTCAGCATCATGGTGAAGCAGTCTGGGAAGAGTGTCGTGCAGTCAGCATCATGGTGAAGCAGTCTGGGAAGAATGTCCTGCAGTCAGCATCATGGTGAAGCAGTCTGGGAAGAGTGTCCTGCAGTCAGCATCATGGTGAAGCAGTCTGGGAAGAGTATCCCGCAGTCAGCATCATGGTGAAGCAGTCTGGGAAGAGTATCCCGCAGTCAGCATCATGGTGAAGCAGTCTGGGAAGAGTATCCCGCAGTCAGCATCATGGTGAAGCAGTCTGGGAAGAGTATCCCGCAGTCAGCATCATGATGAAGCAGTCTGGGAAGAGTGTCCTACAGTCAGCATCATGGTGAAGCAGTCTGGGAAGAGTGTCCTATAGTCAGCATCATGATGAAGCAGTCTGGGAAGAGTATCCCGCAGTCAGCATCATGGTGAAGCAGTCTGGGAAGAGTGTCCTGCAGTCAGCATCATGGTGAAGCAGTCTGGGAAGAGTGTCCTATAGTCAGCATCATGGTGAAGCAGTCTGGGAAGAGTATCCCGCAGTCAGCATCATGGTGAAGCAGTCTGGGAAGAGTGTCCTGCAGTCAGCATCATGGTGAAGCAGTCTGGGAAGAGTATCCCGCAGTCAGCATCATGGTGAAGCAGTCTGCGAAGAGTGTCCTGCAGTCAGCATCATGGTGAAGCAGTCTGGGAAGAGTGTCGTGCAGTCAGCATCATGGTGAAGCAGTCTGGGAAGAGTGTCCTGCAGTCAGCATCATGGTGAAGCAGCCTGGGAAGAGTATCCTGCAGTCAGCATCATGGTGAAGCAGTCTGGGAAGAGTGTCCTGCAGTCAGCATCGTGGTGAAGCAGTCTGGGAAGAGTGTCCTGCAGTCAGCATCGTGGTGAAGCAGTCTGGGAAGAGTGTCCTGCAGTCAGCATCGTGGTGAAGCAGTCTGCGAAGAGTGTCCTGCAGTCAGCATCATGGTGAAGCAGTCTGGGAAGAGTGTCCTGCAGTCAGCATCATGGTGAAGCAGTCTGGGAAGAGTATCCCGCAGTCAGCATCATGGTGAAGCAGTCTGGGAAGAGTATCCCGCAGTCAGCATCATGATGAAGCAGTCTGGGAAGAGTGTCCTGCAGTCAGCATCGTGGTGAAGCAGTCTGCGAAGAGTGTCCTGCAGTCAGCATCGTGGTGAAGCAGTCTGGGAAGAGTGTCCTATAGTCAGCATCATGGTGAAGCAGTCTGCGAAGAGTGTCGTGCAGTCAGCATCATGGTGAAGCAGTCTGCGAAGAGTGTCGTGCAGTCAGCATCATGGTGAAGCAGTCTGGGAAGAATGTCCTGCAGTCAGCATCATGGTGAAGCAGTCTGGGAAGAGTGTCGTGCAGTCAGCATCATGGTGAAGCAGTCTGGGAAGAATGTCCTGCAGTCAGCATCATGGTGAAGCAGTCTGGGAAGAGTGTCCTGCAGTCAGCATCATGGTGAAGCAGTCTGGGAAGAGTATCCCGCAGTCAGCATCATGGTGAAGCAGTCTGGGAAGAGTATCCCGCAGTCAGCATCATGGTGAAGCAGTCTGGGAAGAGTATCCCGCAGTCAGCATCATGGTGAAGCAGTCTGGGAAGAGTATCCCGCAGTCAGCATCATGATGAAGCAGTCTGGGAAGAGTGTCCTACAGTCAGCATCATGGTGAAGCAGTCTGGGAAGAGTGTCCTATAGTCAGCATCATGATGAAGCAGTCTGGGAAGAGTATCCCGCAGTCAGCATCATGGTGAAGCAGTCTGGGAAGAGTGTCCTGCAGTCAGCATCATGGTGAAGCAGTCTGGGAAGAGTGTCCTATAGTCAGCATCATGGTGAAGCAGTCTGGGAAGAGTATCCCGCAGTCAGCATCATGGTGAAGCAGTCTGGGAAGAGTGTCCTGCAGTCAGCATCATGGTGAAGCAGTCTGGGAAGAGTATCCCGCAGTCAGCATCATGGTGAAGCAGTCTGCGAAGAGTGTCCTGCAGTCAGCATCATGGTGAAGCAGTCTGGGAAGAGTGTCGTGCAGTCAGCATCATGGTGAAGCAGTCTGGGAAGAGTGTCCTGCAGTCAGCATCATGGTGAAGCAGCCTGGGAAGAGTATCCTGCAGTCAGCATCATGGTGAAGCAGTCTGCGAAGAGTGTCGTGCAGTCAGCATCATGGTGAAGCAGCCTGGGAAGAGTATCCCGCAGTCAGCATCATGGTGAAGCAGTCTGGGAAGAGTGTCCTATAGTCAGCATCATGGTGAAGCAGTCTGGGAAGAGTATCCCGCAGTCAGCATCATGGTGAAGCAGTCTGGGAAGAGTATCCTGCAGTCAGCATCATGGTGAAGCAGTCTGCGAAGAGTGTCGTGCAGTCAGCATCATGGTGAAGCAGTCTGGGAAGAGTGTCCTGCAGTCAGCATCATGGTGAAGCAGTCTGGGAAGAGTGTCCCGCAGTCAGCATCATGGTGAAGCAGTCTGGGAAGAGTGTCCTATAGTCAGCATCATGGTGAAGCAGCCTGGGAAGAGTATCCCGCAGTCAGCATCATGGTGAAGCAGTCTGGGAAGAATGTCCTGCAGTCAGCATCATGGTGAAGCAGCCTGGGAAGAGTATCCCGCAGTCAGCATCATGGTGAAGCAGCCTGGGAAGAGTATCCCGCAGTCAGCATCATGGTGAAGCAGTCTGGGAAGAGTGTCCTGCAGTCAGCATCATGGTGAAGCAGTCTGGGAAGAGTATCCCGCAGTCAGCATCATGGTGAAGCAGTCTGGGAAGAGTATCCCGCAGTCAGCATCATGGTGAAGCAGTCTGGGAAGAGTATCCCGCAGTCAGCATCATGGTGAAGCAGTCTGGGAAGAGTGTCCTGCAGTCAGCATCATGGTGAAGCAGTCTGGGAAGAATGTCCTGCAGTCAGCATCATGGTGAAGCAGTCTGGGAAGAGTATCCTGCAGTCAGCATCATGGTGAAGCAGCCTGGGAAGAGTGTACTGCAGTCAGCATCACGGTGAAGCAGTCTGGGAAGAGTGTCCTGCAGTCAGCATCATGGTGAAGCAGTCTGGGAAGAATGTCCTGCAGTCAGCATCATGGTGAAGCAGTCTGGGAAGAGTGTCCCGCAGTCAGCATCATGGTGAAGCAGTCTGGGAAGAGTATCCCGCAGTCAGCATCATGGTGAAGCAGTCTGGGAAGAGTATCCCGCAGTCAGCATCATGGTGAAGCAGTCTGGGAAGAGTATCCCGCAGTCAGCATCATGGTGAAGCAGCCTGGGAAGAGTGTCCTGCAGTCAGCATCATGGTGAAGCAGTCTGGGAAGAGTGTCCTGCAGTCAGCATCATGATGAAGCAGTCTGGGAAGAGTATCCCGCAGTCAGCATCATGGTGAAGCAGTCTGGGAAGAGTATCCCGCAGTCAGCATCATGATGAAGCAGTCTGGGAAGAGTGTCCTACAGTCAGCATCATGGTGAAGCAGTCTGCGAAGAGTGTCCTGCAGTCAGCATCATGATGAAGCAGTCTGGGAAGAGTGTCCTACAGTCAGCATCATGGTGAAGCAGTCTGGGAAGAATGTCCTATAGTCAGCATCATGGTGAAGCAGTCTGGGAAGAGTATCCCGCAGTCAGCATCATGGTGAAGCAGTCTGGGAAGAGTGTCCTGCAGTCAGCATCATGGTGAAGCAGTCTGGGAAGAATATCCCGCAGTCAGCATCATGGTGAAGCAGTCTGGGAAGAGTGTCCTGCAGTCAGCATCATGGTGAAGCAGTCTGGGAAGAGTGTCCTGCAGTCAGCATCATGGTGAAGCAGTCTGGGAAGAGTATCCCGCAGTCAGCATCATGGTGAAGCAGTCTGGGAAGAGTATCCCGCAGTCAGCATCATGATGAAGCAGTCTGGGAAGAGTGTCCCGCAGTCAGCATCATGGTGAAGCAGTCTGGGAAGAGTATCCCGCAGTCAGCATCATGGTGAAGCAGTCTGGGAAGAATGTCCTGCAGTCAGCATCATGGTGAAGCAGTCTGGGAAGAGTATCCCGCAGTCAGCATCATGGTGAAGCAGCCTGGGAAGAGTATCCCGCAGTCAGCATCATGGTGAAGCAGTCTGGGAAGAATGTCCCGCAGTCAGCATCATGGTGAAGCAGTCTGGGAAGAGTGTCCCGCAGTCAGCATCATGGTGAAGCAGTCTGGGAAGAGTATCCCGCAGTCAGCATCATGGTGAAGCAGTCTGGGAAGAATGTCCTGCAGTCAGCATCATGGTGAAGCAGTCTGGGAAGAGTATCCCGCAGTCAGCATCATGGTGAAGCAGCCTGGGAAGAGTATCCCGCAGTCAGCATCATGGTGAAGCAGTCTGGGAAGAGTGTCCTGCAGTCAGCATCATGGTGAAGCAGTCTGGGAAGAATGTCCTGCAGTCAGCATCATGGTGAAGCAGTCTGGGAAGAGTGTCCTGCAGTCAGCATCATGGTGAAGCAGTCTGGGAAGAGTGTCCTGCAGTCAGTTCTTGTTGAAAATAACAGAAGTGACATCACAAGACAGTGCGAGAGAGCGGCGGAGAGATCAGAACCAAGTCGAGTGCGGGGAAGCTCCAAAAAATGACATCAGCACAAAGGTGAGAGCTGATAGGTGAATGGTGGTAAGTGTTTTTCTCTGGTTTTTCCTCCAGTTTAAAATAGATTAAGCTAAGGAAAGGTAAGGGTTCTAGTTTTTATTTAAAGTACACAAATAATTTAATTTTTTTTACTGTATTTAACTTAAAGTAAAGCTTTTTTTCAATTAGCGGCATGGCAGGGCAGCTCAGTCCCGTGTTATGTACCGCCTGCAACATGTGGGAAGTCCTAGATGCTCCTTGCGCTCTGACCGACCACGTGTGCAGGAAGTGCCACCTGCTGCAGTTATTTGAGCTCTGAGTTTTGGAGCCTGAGCGACAGCTGGAGGCACTGAGGTGCATCTGCAAGGCTGAGAGTTTTGAGGGTAGCACATTTTTAGACGTAGTCACCCCACAGCTTATGTAAGTGCAGACAGAGGGGGGGGTGACTATCAGTCAGAAGAAAGGTGTCAGGCAGGTAGTCAGGAAATCCCCAGGGTGCTTCTCGCTCGAGAACCGTTTTTGTATGTTGGAAAGCGGTGAGACTGACGGTTCCTCTGGGGAGTGCAGCCGCGCTCACGGCACTGTGAGTGGCTCAGCTGCACACGGGGGGAGGACAAAGAGGGGAAAAGCAATAGTGGTAGGACAGCTGATAGTAAGGGGAACAGACAGGCGTTTCTGCGGCCGTAGGTGTGACTCCAGGATGGCATGTTGCCTCCCTGGTGCCAGGGTCAAGGATGTCACTGTTCAGCTGCAGGGCATTGTAAAGGGGGAGGGCAAACAGACAGAGATTGTGGTACCTATTGGTACCAATGACATAGGTAGAAAGAGGGATGAGATTCTGCGAGCAGAATTTAGGGAGCTAGGAAGCAGATTAAAAAGCAGGACTTCAAAGGTAGTAATCTCTGGATTACTTCCAGTGCTACGCGCCAGTGAGTATAAAAATAGAAGGTTAGTCCAGATGAATGCATGGCTGGAGAGATGGTGCAAGATTTAGATTTCTGGGACATTGGGACCGTTTCTGGGACCTGAACCAGAATGGGACCAACATCCTTGTGGGGAGGTTTGCTAGCGCTGTTAGAGAGAGTTTAAACTAATTTGGCAGGGGGATGGGATCCTGAGAGGATGCTCAGTAGGGGGAGATGTGCAGCTAAAATTAGAAGAGAGAGCAAGTGAGTCTGGAAGGCATAGAAATTATAGGCCAGTTAAAGCAAGGTTGGATGATATTGATGATATTGCAAGGAGCCCAATGAATAAGGCAGATGAGTTGAGGGCACAAATTAACACATGGAAGTATGATGTTATTGCTGTCACAGAGACATGGTTGAGAGAAGGGCAGGATTGGCAGCTCAATATTCCAGGATATAGGGTCTTCAGGTGAGACAGGGTAGGGGGCAAAAGAGGAGGCGGTATCATAATATTGATCAAGGAATCAATTACAGCAATAAGGAGGCATGACATCTTAGAAGGCTCCTCAAATGAAGCCATATGGGTAGAACTTAAAAACAAAAAAGGAGCAATCACATTGCTGGGAGTGTACTATAGGCCTCCAAACAGTCAGAGAGAAATAGAAGAGCAGATATGTTGGCAAATTTCAGAGAAGTGTAAAAATAACAGGGTACTAATAATGGGGGATTTCAACTTCCCCAACATTAACTGGGTTAGTCATAGTGTGATAGGTTTAGAGGGAGCGGAATTCTTCAAATGCATCCAGGAGAGCTTTTTAAGCCAGTACATAGAAGGTCCTACAAGAGAGGGGGCAGTCCTGGACTTAATTTTAGGGAATGAAGCCGGGCAAGTGGTAGAGGTATCAGTGGGGGAGCCTTTTGCAGATAGTGATCATAACTCCATTAGATTCAAGCTTGTTATGGAAAAGGACAAGGATGGGCCAGAAATCAGAGTTTTAAATTGGGGGAAGGCCGATTTTAATAAGATCAGATATGATTTGGCCAGAGTAGACTGGGAGCAGCTACTTTTAGGTAAATCTGCATCATTCAAGAAGGAAATAGGGAGAGTACAGGGCCAACGTATTCCAGTAAAGGCAAAGGGTGGGACCAACAAATCCAGGGAACCCTATGTCGAGGGATATATAGGATTGGATAAAGAGAGAAAGGGAGGCTTATGGCAGATACCGAGGACTTAAAACAGCGGAACCCCTAGAGCAGTATAGAATGTGTAGGGGGGATCTTAAAAAGGAAATTAGGAGAGTAAAAAGGGACATGAATAAACATTGGCAGGTAAAATAAAGGAAAATCCAAAGTTATTTTACAAGTACATTAAGAGTAAGAGGGTAACTAGGGAAAAAGTAGGGCCCATTAAGGACCATAGTGGTAATTTGTGTGTGTAGGTAGGGTTCTAAATGAATATTTGTGTCAATGTTCGCAAGTGAGAGGAACGACGTGGGTATGGAAATCAGGCAGAAGGACTGTGATACAATTAAAGAAATTAGCATAGAAAGTAGTCTGGCAGACTTAAAAGTATATAAATCTTCAGGCCCGGATGAAATGTATCCCAGGCTGTTGAGTGGTGCAAGGGAGGAGAAAGCAGGGGTGCTGGCAATAATTTTCAATACCTCTCTGGCTGCAGGAGAGGTGCCAGAGGACTGGAGGACAGCCAATGTCCTGCCGTTATTCAAGAAGGGAGTAAGGGATAAACTAGGGAACTACAGGCCAGTCAGTCTAACCTCAGTGGTGGGGAAACTATTGGAAGCAATACTGAGGGACAGAGTTAATCTACACTTGAAGAGGCAGGGATTAATTAAGGACAGTCAGCATGGTTTTGTTAAGGGGAGGTCATGTCTGACGAATTTGATAGAAATTTTCAAGGAGATGACCAGGTGTGTAGATGAGAGCAACGCATTTGACATGGTCTACTTGGGCTTCAGCGAGGCTTTTGATAAGGCCCCACTTAGGAAACTAATAATGAAGGTAAGAGCCCATGGGATCTAAGGCAATTTGGCAAATTGGATCCAGAATTGGCTGAGTGGCAGGAAGCAGAGGGTGATGGTGGAGGGGGGTTTTTGTGACTGGATATCTGTGTCCAATGGGGTTCCACAGAGATCGGTGTTGGATCCCTTGCTGTTTGCGGTATATATAAATGATTTAGACTTGAATGTAGGAAGGCTGATTAGTAAGTTTGTGGATGACACGAAAATTGGCGGGGTGGTAAATAGTGAGGAGGATAGCCTTAGATTACAGGAGGATATAAATGGGTTGATCAGATGGCAAATGGAATTTAATCTGGATAAGTGTGAGGTGATGCACTTGGGCAGGACAAACAAAGCTCAGGAATACACGATGAATGGTAGGGCCCTGGGAAGTACCGAGGATCAGAGGGACATTGGTGTGCATGTCCACCGGTCCCTTAAGGTAGTGGGACAGGTAGATAAGGTGGTTAAGAAGGCTAATGGTATACTTGCCTTTAGTAGCCGGGACATAGAATATAAGAACAGGGAGGTTATGCTGGAACTGTATAAAACGCTGGTTAGGCCACAGCTGGAGTATTGTGTGCAGTTCTGGAACCCGCATTATAGGAAGGATGTGATTGCACTAGAGAGAGAGAGTGCAGAGGAGATTTACCAGGATGTTGTCTGAGCTGGAGAGTTTTAGTTATGAGGAGAGATTGGATATACTGGGGTTATTTTCCTTGGAGCAGAGGAGATTGAGAGGGGACATGATTGAGATGTATAAAATTATGAGGGGCATAGATAGGGTAGATTGGAAGGAACTTTTCCCCTTGGTGGAGGGATCAATAACCAGGGGGCATAGATTTAAGGTAAGGGGCAGAAGGTTTAGAGGGGATGTGAGGAAGAATTTTTTCACCCAGAGGGTGGTGGGAATCTGGAACTCACTGCCTGAAAGGGTGGTAGAGGCAGAAACCCTCATAACATTTAAGGAGCATTTGGATGTGCACTTGCGATGCCAGGGCATACAAGGCTATGGGCCTAGTGCTGGAAAATGGGATTAGACTAGTTAGGTACTTATTTGACCAGCGCAGACTGGATGGGCCGAAGGGCCTTTTTCTGTGCTGTAGATCTCTATGGGCTGAATTCTCCCACTGATAATGAAGGTAAGAGCCCATGGGATCTAAGGCAATCAGACGGGGGGGGGGGGGGGGGGGGGTAAGGTTGATGGGCGGGCGCGCTTCTGATCGGCACCCCCCGATCAGAGGCGCGGTGCCATTTAATGTGTGTGGGCCAATTAAGGCCCGCCCAGTGTGACGTCTACATGCGCTCCCTGTGCAGGCAATAGGGGGGGGGAATCCGAAAATCGAAAGTGCGCTTTTTCGTGCCTGTGCATGAAAGAGTGCACTCATCTCCCTGAGGCTAAGTGCTGCCTCAGGGAGATCGGCTTTAGTTTCAAAAATATTAAAAGTAGAAAAAAAAATTCCCTTATGTGTCCCCTCATGTGACAATGTCACATGAGTTGGGGGATGTTCATAATTTCCAAAAAAACTTTGTTAAAATTTTTAAAACCCTCCATGAGACCTCATTCCGCCCATGGATGAGGTTTCATGCTTTCTCTTATTCCCGCCGGGGCTCCTGGCCTGTCCGCCAACCTTAAGGTTGGACGGGCAGGTCCACTAATTATGTTAATGACTCTGTCAATAGCCTCAATTGGCCATTGACAGGTCGGCGGGCCCACAGCTGATTTTGCTGCGCCCCCGCATTCTTGAAAAGTTAAATGGGGCACGATGATTCGGGAGTTCTGCCCAACATCACCGCGTGTCATTTCATGCGTCAGCGAGCAGACCCTGCCCATGCTCACAGACGGTAAAATACAGCCCTATGACTCTATGAACAAATAAATCAAAGAATAAACTAAATAAATAAATATTGCATCAAAAAAGGGGGTCAAGAGGGAGGAGAGAGTTCATGGTCTGAAGTTGTTGAACTCAATGTTAAGTCCGGAAGGCTGTAAAGTACCTAACCGGAAGATGAGGTGCTGTTCCTCCAGCTTGCATGAGGTTTCACTGGAACATTGCAGCAGGCCAAGGGTGGACATGTGGGCATGAGAGCAGGGTGGAGTGTTGAAATGGCAAGCGACAGGGAGGTCTGGGTCATGCTTGCCGACTGGGTGAAGGTGTTCACCCAGTCTACGTTTAGTCTCCCCAATGCAGAGGAGACCGTGTTGGAAGCAGTGAATACAGTAGATGTGAGATGTGAGGGTGCGCGTAAGGGAGTGAATGGTGATGTCCCTTGAGCTGGCAATGAGTGAGATGCCAGTGAATGTGTGATGGGCTTGTGAGTGGTTGAGTTTAGAGTGATGAGATGGCTGCCTTACCCTGATGGCACAGATAAGATCATTCATCCTCTTTCAGCAGTGGATGCACTGACCGTCAGTGCCACTGCCTCCCAAGCTGGAGTGGTGAGATTGCTGGACCTCCTGCAGCCAGAGCAGGGATGGAGGACATCACAACGAGCCTCCAAAAGGCATTCCAGTGACAGGTCAGTAAAGTTTTCTCAGCTTTCAGGGCCATGTCTTCACTGGAGCAACCTTGGGCTTCAAGTACTGAGAACTGTGTGTGTGGCTGCAGTTTAGATATGGCGCCCGGAGTGAGGAAATGGTGGGGTAATGGCTTGGTGGGTGATTCAGAGGCCGCCCACCAGCGAGAAGGCGTGTTTCCTGTGGCTGCATAGTTAATGAGGCGGGAAGCGGATGATAGGGCACGAAAAGCTGCCAATGCAGCTGGTGGGCAAAACGCCTTTTCTCATTACCGCTACTTAATGCCCAAAATTCACAGGCACTTGGAGAGTTTTGAATTGATTAAGGAGATCCAGCATGGATTTCTAAAAGGTAGATCACATTTGACTAATTGAATTAAATATTTTGATGAAGTGGCAGAGAATGTTGATGAAGGGAATTCAGCAGGAAAATGATCATGGTGAATGTGACATGAGAAGAAGGAATCAAAAAGATATAAAAATATTCAAGATAGAAAAGGGGGGATAATTGATAAATTAATCAAATTTAGGGAAGATAAAATCCCTGGTCCGGATAAATTGCATCTTCACGTATTAAAAATGGTTCAGGAAGAAATAGCAGAGGCACGATTGCTTATATAAAAAATATTATTAGAAAATTGAATACTGCCTGAGGAGGCCTCTGGAATTAAGGGGGTGCCCTAGATGTAACTCTGTTGATTTTCCCAAGCCTTTGGTGAGTTCTGGAAATTGTCTTCCAATTTTGTTGGGTCACTGACTTTTCCAACTTTAAAGATTAGGTTCAGACCTACACAGTCAGCAAAGCTTAACACGGAACAGAATTTAAATTGTGTATAGGAGCTAAAGTCTCAGTTCTGTTTGATGGAGTTAAGTGGCTGCAAAAGGCTACTCTGCAGCCTTCAATAATCCAACTTCAAGCTCCATGAGGAATCAAGCTAAAAATCAAAGGTCAGCTTGATGCAACATTAAGATACAAAGGCAGAAAAATGTCTGAGATACGGTATGTCATTCAGAACCAGGAATTCTCACTACTTTCTCAGTAACGTTGTTGATTCCTGGCCAGTACAGTTTCCCTTGCCAAGTGCCTTGTTCGCTCTATGCCCATATGCCCCTGGTGTAACTGTGACAATATGTCCTGGCGAAGAGTTTCAGGTACAAGCACCTGCTTTTCTTTGAAAATCACACCTCATGAAACACCTAGTTCATCTCTGTATGGCCAAAAGCATTTCAGGGTGTCTGGCACTTCTTGTATCCTATCAGGCTAACCTTCTACAATAACTCTTCATAATGCCTTCAGCCGTAGATCATTGGCTGTTTCTCCCTGAAGTTGGTTGTATTTGCATTGGCAAAAACTCATTAGATTGACATCTTTAGAAATTTGTATATATATCTGTAAATGTATAGTTGGGTGAAGGAGTATTGTAATATGGTTCATTTTTTCTTGATTAATAAATGTTTTATTCTTTTGTTAAAAGTTTATCAGCAGACTCCTGTGACTTATCAGTAGCTGCCCTCCACATGTCTAAACAAAAAATAAATTAGGATTTATCAAGCCAGGTTCCACCCTGGAATCTGACTCGTCCAGCTGTAACATCAGCTGGGATCATAACACATGCCAGACTGTCAGCGGCTTGTGCTGAACCATTTCCAATCATTTGTGGTCAGTTTCGGCAATGAATCGTTTGCCAAATAGGCATGCGTGGAAACTTGTGATAGCTTACCTGCGCTTGCTCACAGTAAATTTTCGGATACCGAATACCACAGTCAGTGTCCCATACCCTATATTTGAATAATTGGATTGTGCTTGCAATAGACTTTTGGAGCCAAATGTAATTGGTTTCCCATCCTGCATAATGCATGCTCTTAACCCTTTTTAAGATGCATCTACCTCTTGGGTCGCAGTATTGCAGAACACATGCCTCTTCTGACAATACCTGTTTAAATGACTCAAATACGCGTTGATGGTCCTCCTGCCATAATATGGAACATTCTTTCTTAAGAGCTCTCTACCCAGTGACATTTTATTTATTCTTTCAGGAGAAGTGGGCATTGTTGGCTAGGTTAGCATTTATTGTCCATCCCTAATTGCCCTTGAGAAGGTGGTGGTGAGCTGCCTTCTTGAAGCTGCAGTCTACACCCATAGTGCTGTTAAGGAGGGAGTTCCTTGATTTTGACCCAGTGACAGTGATGAATTGGCAACATATTTCCAAGTCAGGATGGTGAGTGGCTTTCAAGGGGACTTGCAGGTGGTGGTACATCTGCTGCCCGTGTCTTTCTAGGTGGTAGAGGTCGTGGGTTTGGAAGCTGCTGTCGAAGGAGGTTTGGTGAGTTCCTGTAGAGTATCTTGTAGATGATATGCACTGCTGCCACTGTGTGTCACTGATGGAGGGAGTGGATATTGAAGGTGGTGGTTGGCATGTCAATCAAGGGGGCTGCTTTCTCCTGGATGGTGTCAAGCTTCTTGAGTGCTGTTGAAGCTGCACTGACCCATCTAGTTCAACTATGTGTATTCCATCACACTCCTGACTTGTGTCTTGTAAATGTAGATGGAGGGAAGATCATCGATGAAGCAGCTGAAGATGGTTGGGCCTAGGACAGTTGCCTGAGGGATGTCCTGGGACAGAGATGATTGACCTCCAACAACCACAACCATCTTCTTTTGTGCTCGGTATGACTCCAACCAGTGGAGAGTTTTCCCCCTGATTCCCAGGATCTGGGGAGTCAGGATGAATTACTCTCTGCAGAATTCGCAGCCTCTGACCTGCTCTTGTAGTCACAGTATTTATATGGCTGGTCCAGTTCAGTTTCTGGTCAATGGTGACCCCCCCAGGATATCGATAATGGGGGATTCAGCAATGGCAATGCCATTGAATGTCAAGGGGAGATGGTTTGATTCTCCTTTATTGGAGATGGTTGTGGTCTGGCACTTGTGTGGCATGAATGCTACTTGCCACTTATCAGCCCAAGCCTAAGTGTTGTCCAGGTCTTGCTGCTTATGGGCATGGACTGTTTCAGTGTCTGAGGAGTTGCAAGTAGTGCTGAACATTGTGCAATCATCAGTGAACATCCCCACTTCTGATGGAGGGAAGATCATCGATGAAGCAGCTGAAGATGGTTGGGCCTAGGACAGTTGCCTGAGGGATGTCCTGGGACAGAGATGATTGACCTCCAACAACCACAACCATCTTCTTTTGTGCTCGGTATGACTCCAACCAGTGGAGAGTTTTCCCCCTGATTCCCATTGGCTCCAGTTTTGCTAGGGCTCCTTGGTAAAGTCAGGTATACAGGGCACTAAGAAAAATTTGAGGCATCTCTGCAAGTGCTCTATGTCCTGGGCAGTAGGCATGTGCTGTATATCTTCAAGTTTGCTTGAATCTTGCCTGACGGATCCTGAATCTTGGATAAATAGAGCCAAGAAAGTTAACTGGACCTACATTTACCTGGAATTACCATTTACCAACTTCTTGCTGTTGAAGAGGAGTCCTTCACGACAAGTTGCTGCCATCAGTGTATAGATTTCAGTCATGCTCTTCTTTGATTTTGCCCTTCAACTGCAGTATCATCGGCAATGCACATGCAGCCAGGAATTTTTCCTGTAATTCTGTCCATATGTTGCTGGAACAGATCCTGGCTAACTGACAAATCAAAAGGTAATCTTCTAAATGGTGTCTGGAAAATTGGAGTCCTTAAGATCCCTCTTCCAAATGAACCCACCAATATTTGCTGTTGTGAATTTGAGGTTCAATTCCTCTAATTTTGGAATCTTGTGTAGGCATCTCTTTAGAACCAGATTTAGACCAAGAGTCCAAAGGATACTCAGACTGTGCCTATTTTTCTTAAGTATGCATGTGATAGAAATGCACCAGTTGGTGTGCTGTTGTACACGACGGATAATCCATTGTGCTCCATTTCATTCAACTCGCTCTTAAGCTTCTCCTATATGTGCACACTGCACTGCCTAGGTGGGTTGATTGACTCTGAGGTGTAGTACAGCTACACCTGTATTAGCTCATGGGTATATTTATTGTAGGTCACGGACTGACTCAATGTGATTAATCTTAGCCTCTTCTGCTGCAAATGATATACTGGTTATCTCGTGCTACTGGTGGCTCACTCATGTCCGCTAGGTAAAATACTTGTGGAATGCATGCAGACGTGGTGTAGCAATTTCAATGTCAATATACCTATGCAATGAATGGGTGACCCACTACTTGCAACAGTTTGGCTGCCGTAGGTTGTATCATTGACTTCCAACGATTCAGATACATATCCTTCAGGATTCTGACAGATAAGATGTGTGCACTCGCACTCATGTTGACTTTGGCTGTGAGCATGTGTTTGCTGCTTTTTCGGGCATATGATGCTGGTAGTAGCAAAATTCTCGAGCTGTTTAACGTCATCCGCACATCGTGTCACATTCACAATGTGGGAAGCGTGTTCGGTGTCCAGTTGAAGGTTTTTCCACTATGAATATTCACCCTGGTCTACCAGGCTGCTAACCTCATGTTTGTCTTTGCGCTTATGTGGATCTCTGGCACACTCCCTGTTGCAGCCAGTAGGTTGCACATATGCTTTGTTTGGTTGTATCTTATTGTACCTCTGGTCGCACGTCCAGACTTAGATTTCCTATACAGGTGAGCCCAGTGTCCTTTTACACCGCACCCCTTGCAAAGATTTTGGAACACAGGACAGCTTCACGATGGGTACAGTAGATCACACTTCCCAATGGCTTGCTTACTTTCTGCATCCTGACTGCTGTGCCAATACTGGTAACTGCACCCAATGCTTGCAGGTGTTGTTGTCCAGCCACAATGGTTTCATATTTTCTTTTAGCAGAGTATCAATATCATGACTTTTCTTGTATTCCAAAAGGTCTTCTTGGAAGGCTCCAATCTGCGTCAAAGCTATAACCAGCTCTATGATTGGTTCAGACAGACAACTTCTGAAAAAGCGCAGTCCTTGTCCTTATCACAACACCTGGCAAACTGATCAATTGATTCTTGTGTCTGTAAGACAACAGCTCCAAATGGTGAATCCCGAAGTTCCCTTTTATATGACGTTGATCCTCCAGCGTGTTCCATAGCTTAACAGGGTCCTTCTGATCCTTCTCAGACAGGCCTGAAATGTTAGCCAGGATTTTCCATGCCCGCTGGTGACGGGCGTGTTCGGTGGCGTGAGTGGAAAATATAGCGTGATTGGTTTCATGACAGCGTGAAACCAGTTTGCGATTATCCGCTCAGCTCGCCAATGGCGGGCCGCGTTCCCCACCATTGGATGTCAGGATCCTCATTGTACTACATCTGCATATCATTACTAGGCCAGCCCGCCGGAATCATCTTCCCCACACTGGATCGTCCGCCCACGACAGCAGGAAAACACAATGATGTGTTTCACAACAGCATATATAAGGCAGGCACTTGGCGAGCTGCACTTCGCTTGGGAGTTCAAGGTTTGTTTGCCGACCTTGCTTCAGTCAGTGCTTGATGTCATCAGTGCCAGGCTTCACAGACAGCACCACATCACTTTTAGGGGGGCTCACGGGTAGGTCTCTATCTACCATACTTGGGTGGTTCTTCAATAGCTGCCTAGCGAAGGGGGAGAAGTGGTCTCAGGCAAAGGAGGAGGCTCAGGGCGAAGGTTGCACTGGGGAAGGAGGGTATCCCAGGGTGTGTGTGGGGGGCACATGTTGATCTGTGCAAGTGGCTTCAAGGTGGTGAGCGCTGAGCAGACAGTCTCCAGAGGAGATGAGGCCAGATGGAGATGTGAGGGCGTGTGTGTGAGAATGGGTTGAGCTGGCAGTAAGTAAGATGCCAGTGAATATGTGATGGGCTTGTCTGTGAGTTTAGAGTGATGAGATGGTTGCCTTACCTTGGCTGCACGGATGAGATCATTCACCCTCTATCTGCATTTGATGGCCAACTTCGTCTGTGCAGCATTGGCGCTGACCACCACTGCTACCGTCTACCAAGCCAGTGGTAATGTAGCTGCCCCTCCTGTGGTCAGAGCAGGGATAGAGGACAACACAGTGGGGCCTCCACGGTGTCCAAAAGATGTTCAAGGGCTGCAGTCTTCTTGCCTTTCGGGACCATGTCATCTTTGCGGCAGTCCTGGGCTGGAAGCACTGGGCACGGCTGTACTTTAAATGTGGTGCCTGGCGTGATGAATCGGCAAGGTGATGGCGTGGCAGGCAAATTGGAGCCAGTCCGCCATCGAAATGGCGTGTATCTTGGGAATGCATAATTAATGTGGCGGGTTTGGGACGATACGGCCATGAAAAGCTGCCATTGCGGCCAGCGAGTATAATGTCGTTTTCCCGTCTGCTACCACACTTAGCAAATCCGGGACAATTCCACCCGTTGACTCTCTGCAGCATCTAATTATCAATGGCTGTTTTTATCTTTAATACTTGTCTATCCAGTCCTGTGATGGATAATTCTAAAAAGCATACTTCAATCCTTTTTAAAGCTTGAATTTGGAGAGGAGATTTGTGTCCTTCCAAGTCATGCTGGGGAATTTGGTGGTCATCTTTCTGATGTTCCCTGTCATTTACAGATGCTCTCAATGTGTAGGGAATTTGTAACCTCTCTACTACATGAAGAGATTCACCAATGCACCTGCTGTGTTTTTTTATTTCCTTTCTCTTTTTAGCTGCAGTTCAGGTTTATTCTTGTTTTGCACGCTTTTGTCTTTTGCACGGAAATGGCACCTAAGGACATCTCAATGGCCTGCAGCTTTTACTGCCTGATTCAAAACTGACTGCACAGCACGACTCTGATCTGACTTGTTGCTCCTATTAACCACTGATCCGGCTATTCCACAAATCAGGTATTCATTGTTCTACAAAGCACCGTCTGTAGAGGGACACTGTGGTTTCAATGTGCATACCACCTCTTTATGGCATCAAATCTTGTTTGTGGTTCTGTGGTTTTCAAATTCACATCGCTGCCATCATGTTGTGTTTCTATGTCCACTTTCCACAACCTCGCCAATCTCACACACAATCTTCACGGTTTGCCACACCTCCAAATTTCTTATCATGGGTAAAATTTGAATGTTTACTCTGTATTTCAATATCAAAGTTTTAGATTTATATATATATATATATATATATATATATATAAAAAAACAGTGGTTCTCTCTAACACTGACCCATGGGGAACACCACTGTCTACCATCCTCCAATTTGAAAAAAAACATTTGCCCTCTTTTCCGTCCTTCAGCCAATTTTTTTATTCACCCCCGACCACCCCACCAAGGCTCCCTATTTCATGACCCTCAATTTTGTTAACCAGCCTTGTACGTGCTACTTAGTCAAAACATAGGAACAGAGGACACAGGAGCAAGAATAGGCCATTTGGCCCTTTGAGTCAGATCGGCTGTTCGATAAGATCATGGCTTGATCTGATTATGGTCTCAACTCCACCTTCCTGTCTGTTCCCTTGTCCATCAAAAATCTAACTAACTCCGCCTTGAATAAAGTCAATGACCCAGCCTCCACTGCTTTCTGTGGAAGAGAATTCCACAGGCTAACAAGCTTCTGAGAAAAATAAATTTTCCTCATCTCTGACTTATAGGAAGACCTCTTAATCTTGAGCTGTGCCCCCAGTTCTAGTCTCCCCCACAAATGGAAACATCCTACCAGTATCCACCCTAGAAAGTCCCTCAGAATCTTATATGAGATTCAAAACAGCACGAGTGGAGAGGCAGTTGGGAGATTGAAACAGCACGAGAGGAGAGGCAGTCGGGAGATTGTAAACAGCACGAGAGGAGAGGCAGTCGGGATATTGTAAACAGTGAGAGTGGAGAGGCAGTCAAGAGATTGAAAACAGTGCGAGAGGAGAGGCAGTCAGGAGATTGAAAACAGCGCGAGTGGAGATGTAGTTAGGAGTCTGAAAACAGTGCAAGTGGAGACACAGTTGGGAGATTCAAGGTAATCAGGCAGAGTCAACATGATTTTGTGAAAGGGAAATCATGTTTAGCTAATTTATTGGGGTTCTTTGAAGTAACAGGTGTTGTGGATAAAGGGGAATTGGTAGATGTGCTGTACTCAGATTTTCAGAAGGCATTTGATAAAGTGCCTCATCAAAGGTTCTTGTGGAAAATAAAAGCTCATGGTGTAGGGGGTAAGATATTGGCATGGATAGACGATTGGCTAACTAACAGGAAACAGACAGTAGGCAGGAATGGCTCATTTTCATGTTGGCATATTGTGACGAGTGGTGTGCCAGAGAGATCAGTGCCGAGGTTTCAACTCTTTACAATTTATATAAATGATTTGGATGAAGGGACTGATGGCATTGTTGCTAAATTTGCTGATGACACAAAGATATATAGGAAAATAAGCTGTGAAGAGGTTGTAAGGAGGCTACAAAAAGATATTGATAGGTTAGGTAAGCAAGCAAAGATCTGGCAGATGGACTATAATGTGGGAAAATGTGAGGTCATCCATTTTTGCAGGATGAATAAAATAGAAGCTTATTATCTAAATGGTGAGAGATTGCAGTGCTCAGAGATTCAGAAGGATCTGGGTGTCTTAAAGTGCATGAATCACAAAAAGGTTAGTATGCAGGCCAGCAAGTAATTAGCAAAGCTAATAGAACGTTATTGTTTATTGCAAGGGGAATCAAGTACAAGAGTAGGAAGGTTATGCTTCAGTTATTCAGGGCATTGGTGACATCACATCTGGAGTATTGGTCTCCTTATTTAAGGAACGATGTAAATGCATTAGAAGCAGTTCAGAGGAAGTTTGTTAGATTAATACCAGGAATGGGTGGGTTGCCTTATGAGGAAAGGCTGGACAGGCTTGACTTGTATCTGCTGGAGTTTAGAAGAGTAAAAGATGACTTAATTGAAACATATCAGGTCCTTGAGGGGACTTGACGGGGTAAAATTGGAAAGGGTGTTGCCTCTTGTGGGGTCACTGTTTAAAAATAAGAATCACTCATTTAGGACAGAGATGAGGAATTTTTTTTCTCTCTGAGGGTTGTGAGACTTTGGAATTCTCTATCTCTAAAGCTGGTTGAGGCAGAGTCCTTGAATATCTTTAAGGCAAAGGTAGATAGATTCTTGACGAGCAAGTGGGTGAAAGGTATTCAGGGTTAGGCAGGGATATGAGCTTAAAATCAGATCAGCCATGATCTTATTGAATGGCAGAACAGGCTCAATGGACCAATTGGCCTACTCCTGCTCCTAATCTGTATGTAATAAGGTCAACTCTCATTCTTCTGAACTCCAATGGATATAGGCCCAGCCTGTTCAAACTTTCTTTATAAATCCTTCATCGCAAGAATGAGTCAAGTGAACTTTGAATTGCTTATAAACATCCATTGCATTACGTTTGCCAACCTTCCCTGATACTTCACCATATTTTTCCTTTGTCTCCTTTCTATTATTAGGTGGTCTGATATATATCCCTGTTGGGTTGATTGATCCCTCATCTTTTATTTCAATCCATAGGCCAAGACTTTTAGGATGATGGGGGTTCCCTTAAAGCCATCCGAAGAGCTGATGGAGAACTGATACTGCCTGCCTGGCTTCCACTTAACGCTCCAGCAAGCATTATATGGCTGGGGGTGGGACTTCTGCCCCTTACTCAGGTGGAGGACCCGCCTCAAAGAGCAGCTGGCCTCAAAGAGCTGCCTGCCATTCAGATTGGCTGAAAGCCCTCTGGTCCCTGCAACGCCAGAAGCTGCAGTGGATGGGACTGGGAGTGGGAGCTGCAGCGGATGGGACTGGGAGTGGGAGCTGCAGTGGATGGGACTGGGAGTGGGAGCTGCAGCGGATGGGACTGGGAGTGGGAGCTGCAGCGGATGGGACTGGGAGTGGGAGCTGCAGTGGATGGGACTGGGAGTGGGAGCTGCAGTGGATGGGACTGGGAGTGGGAGCTGCAGTGGATGGGACTGGGAGTGGGAGCTGCAGCGGATGGGACTGGGAGTGGGAGCTGCAGTGGATGGGACTGGGAGTGGGAGCTGCAGTGGATGGGACTGGGAGTGGGAGCTGCAGTGGATGGGGCTGGGACTCCCTGGAGCCTACGTCCTGCGAGTCCAGTGGTAGGTTTTGGAGGTCTCAGGGCTGGGTGGGCAGATGCGTGTGTGGGTGTTGGTGGACAGAGGCCAGGGGATGAGGGAAGACCTGCAGGAGTCAGTCCTTTTGGGTGGGGGGCATCCAATGTCAAAGGAAGCTGCGGATGGAGGCCCTCCCCCACTGCCCCCCTGCCGCCCCCCCCATCCCTCCCCTTCCCACCCAAGGCCTGAACAAGGCCTCTTTCTGGGCTTCCATCCTGACTCTGACCTCTTCCTGTCAGCCTGAAAATTGACGCTGGGCAGGAAACAGCTGTTAAGTGACCAATAATTTGCCACTTAAGGGCCTCAGTTGGGACAAGGGTGGGTGGGCCTGCAGTAATTCTGTTTTTGTTTTGGATTTCCAGCATCCGCAGTTTTTTTTGTTTTTATCTCTGTGTTTAATTGACTGCCACTGCTCTTCAAGAAATGCCTACCTCCTTGAAGAAGTTTTGTTCTTTTCTGCGACAAGATTTCCGTACCTCTCTTTTGCCTTGCTCCCCCCCACCACACACCTTAAACCAGCTTATATTTCAATTCTTTCTTGGACTCGAACTCAAGTTCTGTCGAAGGGTCATGAGGACTCGAAACGTCAACTCTTTTCTTCTCCGCCGATGCTGCCAGACCTGCTGAGTTTTTCCAGGTTATTCTGTTTTTGTTTTGGATTTCCAGCATCCGCTGTTTTTTTGTTTTTATATCTGCAGAGTCCTCGCTTGTCCCAGCATAAAATTGTGGAGAGGTCAAGACGGGTGGGAACCCGGTGGGACGACCATCTGAGAAATTTTGTGGCTACCCACTACCTACAAACTCGCCGACAGGGGAGTGAAAAATTCTGTCCATATGGATTATATTTCTATCATTCTGAAAATGATGTCCCTTCATCCTATGGCCATACTACTAACTCTAATTAGTATAGCTACCCACTCCTTCCTTCCCTATCCTTTCTGATTAAGGTCAATGTTTAATAGTACTTAGTTCTCACTCTTGTTCTTTATGCAGCCTTGTTTCAGTTATTCCTTCTACATCTGGTTCCTCACTAGACTTATTGCCTCCATCTCCCTTTTATCTTAGTAGCTGTGTACATTGCTGTACGGGCAGTTTAATTTACTTTTGTATTTGTTCCTTTTCATGTTATATTTGTTTTATAACTGTATTTGTTCCCTGTCTGTTTATGTTACCCTTGTTCCTTATCTTGGTCTGACCCTTACTCTTATCTTCTAATTTGTCTTCAGACTTATCTAGTTTTCATCAGATTCTTTTCACTTTTATTACTAGATTAAAGTCCTCTCTGTCTGGACTTGCTGTTTCCGTTCTCTTCCTTTGTCAACTGTGTTTCAGTGGGAAGCAGTAGCGTCGTGGTATTGTCACTGGGCTATAGTAATTTTGTATTTGTTCCAGATTCAAATCCCACCACAGCAGATGGTGAAATGTGAATTGAATAAAAATCTGGAATTAAAAATCTAATAAAGCTGATTGTTGTAAAAACCCCATTTGGTTTGCTCATATCCTTTAAGGAAGAAAATCTTCTGGCCTACATGTGATTCCAGACCCACAGACTCTTAAAAATGCCCTCTGAATGAGGGCAATTAGAGATAGGCAATAAATGTTAGCCTAGCCAGTAACACCCACATCCCATGTACAAATGGAAAAAATAATTCTTGCTAATTTTCCTTTTACTTTTCCCTTCTATTTTGATTCCTGATTTCTGACCTTTCAGCCTAGAAATGACTGTGATGATATTTGTGAGCAAACACTGATATTCCTACATCCGCTATTGTAACTCATCACTTAGCCTTGAATTTTAATTAGGACACTCCTCCACTAAATCCCTGAAGGGATTTCATACGATCATGTTAAGCATTTGTTCATGATTATTGATAACAGTAATTTTTAGATTTTTATTAAAATTTCTCTCGTTTTCAATATAAGTGCATCCTCCAAGTTAGACACTTGTGCCAAAAAAGCTTCATCAGCATCAAAACATTCAAGCCTATAGCACCTTTAACAAGCTACGTAAAGAGTTATTGAGAGAGGTGACCAAAAGCTTGGCAAAAAACGTAGGTTTTAAGATGTCTCTTAATGGTGGAAAGATACAAAAAGAGAGAGAAGTTTAGGGAGGGAATTCCAGAGTTTAGTGCCTTGGCAGCTCAAGGCATGGCCACCAACAATGGAATGATTAAAATCCTGCTGTGCAAGAGGTCAGAGCGCAGATATCTCAGAGGGCTGATGGGCTAGAAGAAATTAGAGACATGGTGAGGATGAGGCTTTGGAGCGATCTGAGCACAAGGATGAAAACTGGTACTCATATACTGGGTACTAATATGGGTCAGCGAGCACAGGGGTGATGGATGAGCTAGTGTAACATACTGAATTTAAACAGCCCGTGGATGTGACTGGTCCTAACACACTTGACTTTGTTATTACTGTGTTATCTGGTGGGGTCCATCTGTTTCGCTGCTGATTCTTCACTGAAAAGAAATTGCTGCCACTTTCCTTTCTGGCTGAGGATGTAATGGTTCTGGTATGACAATTCCCCCGCTGAGCGCTCACAGTGAGGTGCGAGTCGCTGCTGTTTCAGCTTTTGTCTTCTTGCTCTCTCTCTCTCTCTCTCTCTGTCATACACACACACTCATTGTCACGTGGGGTGTTTTAGTCACTGTGTTTTAACAGATTAGCATTGTGAACCTACATAACATATCCTAAACCACCTCCGTTAACATTCCGTCACTTTAAACCTGTCACACTTCCTCTTGGCAATGCTGCCAAAAATATTGAGGAACTTGATCAATGATCTGAATGAGGCACAGAGTGGGACAAAATTTGCCCTCCCTCCTCCTACCTGATATTAAACAAAGGAACTTCAAACAATACCAATTTTGTCGCCAGATCAGAAGGTTGTGGGTTCAAGTCCTGCTCGATCCAGAGATTTGTGTCTCTTGCCCTCGTTGACACATCCAGAACAAGACTGAGGGAGTGCTGCACCGTCGGAGGTGTTGTCTTTCAGATGAGATTTTAAACGGAGGCCTTCTCAGGTGGATAGAAAAGATCCCAGGACACTACTAAAGAGATGAGCAGGGGAGTTCTCCCTGGTGTCCTGGCCAATATTTATTCTTCAACCACATCACTAAGATAGATTGCCTGGTCATTATCTCATTTCCATTTATGGGACCTTACCTTGCACAAATTTCATGACCTCAGAACATCCCAAAGCATTTTACAGCCAATTTACTTTTGAACTGTTCTCACTGCTGTAATGTTGGGCAATAAAGCAGCATATCTGTACACATCAACGTCCCACCAACAGTAGTGAAATAATTGACCATATGATATTGGTTGAGGGATAAATATTGGCTATGAGACTGGGGAGAGCTCCATTGCTCTTCACTGAATAGTAACAGGACATCTTTTATGCTCACCTGAGAGGGCAGACAGAGCCTCAGTGTCGTACCTCAGCCAAAAGACACCATGTCTGATGGTGCAGCACTCCCCCAGTACCTCACTGGGAGTTTCAGCTTGGATTTTGTGCTCAAGTCTTCGGAGCTGGACTTGAACAGACAACTTTTTGATTCAGAGGCGAGAGTGCTACCCACTGAGCTCAGGCTGACACTTCTAAGATGAAAGCTGTTGGATTGCTAGTTCATTAAAATCCTTCAATGATAGGGAACCTGCTGCCCTTATCCGGTCCGGCCTATACGTGACTCTAGTCCCAGCGATGTGATTAACTCTTTTGAAATCACAGTTGTAAAAATATAATTGCCAAATTTGGCCCAAAACCATCCTTGATAGGTAACAATTACAACCCTTGTCTGCATCAGCCACATCCTCAGAATAAATAATTAAACATACGCGCGCATTTGCAAAGATTGTTAATCAGCCTCAGCTGAGGCAGGGCGACTGTACAAATGACTGAGCTTCCTTTCAATCTTGGTAAATTGTGGCATTTTCAAGATGAAAGTCTGTCAGATGCTGTACCTAATACGTTGTTTATATTTGTATTGTGAATCACATCTTATCATCAGGCACTCAGTCAAATGGAAAGTAGCTCTGGGTTAATTTGGGATGATACCAGAACTGGGAGGTTATAACTATCAGGGAAGAATGAATAGGATGGGGCTTTTTCTCTAGAAAAGGCTCGGGGGTAACCTGATAGAACCCCTGAGGGGGTTTGATAGGGTAAATGTAGAGGAGATATATCCACATTATGAGACCGATACTAGTGGGGTTGGGGGAGTTGGGGGGATGTCACAAGATAGTCACTCATAAATCCAACAGGGAATTCAGGAGAAATGTTGTTACCCAAAGAGTGCTTTGAATGTGTAATTTGCTATCAGGAGTAGTTGAGGGAAATAGCACAAATGCATTTAATAGGAATCTAGGTAAGTACAGGAGGGATAATGGAACCGAAAAACATGCTAATAAGGTTATAGGAATAGGAGCAAAAGGAGGCTGCAGTGGAGCATAAACCTCAGTATAGATCAGTTGACCTGAAGGGCCTGGTTTCTGTGATATAAATTCTACTTAATGTAACCTCTCAAAGCTGCTTCCACCTTGGTTGTGGATGTGATGCTGTAGCAATGTAGGGAATGCAGCAGTCAATTTACGCATCGCAAGATCCCGAACAACAGGGAAATAAAGACCAGATAATAATTGTTTTAGTGATTTTAGTTGACGGACAAATGCTGACCAGGACACCAGGGAGAACTTCATACTTTTTTCAAATGCTGCAGTGGAATTTCCTGCATTCACCTGGGAGGTCTGATGGGGCCTTGGCTTCAAGTCTCACCTCAACATTGGCTCAGATAGTATCTGACCCAATGTTCCAGAATCTGAATGGATATTGTCTAATTGACTCTCCCTCAGTGTGAATGGATAGTGTGTGACCCACTGTCCCAGCGTGTGCAAAGACATTGTCTGACCCACTGTCCCAGAGTGTGAATGGACAGTGTCTGACCCACTGTCCCAGAGTGTGCAAGGACATTGTCTGACCCGCTGTCCCAGAGTGTGAATGGACAGTGTGTGACCCACTGTCCCTGAGTGTGAATGGACAGTGTGTGACCCACTGTCCCTGAGTGTGAAAGGACATTGTCTGACCCACTGTCCCAGAGTGTGAAAGGACAGTGTGTGACCCACTGTCCCAAAGTGTGAAAGGTCAGTGTGTGACCCACTGTCCCAGAGTGTGAAAGGACAGTGTGTGACCCACTGTCCCAGAGTGTGAAAGGACAGTGTGTGACCCACTGTCCCAGAGTGTGAAAGGACAGTGTGTGACCACTGTCCCAGAGTGTGAAAGGGCAGTGTGTGACCCACTGTCCCAGAGTGTGAAAGGACAGTGTGTGACCACTGTCCCAGAGTGTGAAAGGACAGTGTGTGACCACTGTCCCAGAGTGTGAAAGGGCAGTGTGTGACCCACTGACCCAGAGTGTGAATGGACAGTGAGTGACTCATTGTCCCAAAGTGTGAAAGGACAGTGCCTGACCCACTGTCCCAGAGTGTGAAAATACAGTGTGTGACCCACTGTCCCAGAGTGTGAAAATACAGTGTGTGACCCACTGTCACAAGAAATAGAAGCAGGAGTAGATCATAGGGCCCATCGAGCCTGCTCCACCATTTAATACAATCTGATCTTGGGCTTCAACTCCATTTTCTCGCCTGCTCCCCATATCCCTTAATTTCCTGAGACCCCAAAAATCTGTTTATCCCAGCCTTAAATGTATTCACAAGCCTCTGGGGTAGAGAATTCCAAAATTTCACAACCCTGTCAGTGAGTAATTTCTCCTCATCTCAGTCCAAAATGATGGGCCCTTATCCTGAGACTGTGCCCCTGTGTTTTAGATTCCCTGACCAGCGGAAACAATCTCTCAGCTTCCACCATATCAAGTCCTTTCAGAATTGTGAAGGTTTCAATGAGCTTGCTCTCATTCTTCTAAACACCAGAGAATAAAGGCTCAATTTACTCAGCTCCTCATCCCAGGGACCAATTTAGTGAACCTTCACTGTAATGCCTCTAATGCAAGTACATCCTTTCTTAAATGTGGAGACAGAAACTGCATACAGTATTCCAGACGTGGTCTCACCAAAACCCTGTACAATTGTAGCAAGACTTCTTTATTATTGTACTCCAGTCCCCTTGCAATAAAGACCAACATACCATTTGCCCCCTTAATTGCTTGCTGTACTTGAATGCTAACTTGCTGCATTCCTTGTACAAACACACCCAAGTGTCTTTGAACATCAACACTTACAAGTTTCTCACCTTTTAAAAAGATTCTGCTTTATAATTCTTACGACCAAATGAATAACTTCACACTTCCCTACGTTATACTCCATCTGGCATCTTGTTGCCTATTCATCTGCCTATACCTTTTTGCAGCCTCTCTGTGTCCTACCACAACTTACCTTTCCAACTAGCTTGGTATCAACAGCAAACTTAGCTATTTACAATCTATATTAATACAGAGAGTAGGACCCCAGCACTGATCCTTGTGACACTCTGCTTTTCACTGCCTGCCAACTAGAAAAAACCCTGATTATGTCCACACTCTGTTTTCTATCCAATAACCAATTCTGTATCCATGCTAATATATTACTCCCAGTTCCATGAGTCCTTATCTTGCCTATTAACCTTTTGCTCGGCAGGCCTTTTGGAAATCCAATTTTATTACATCTACTGGTTCCCCTTTATCTACCCTAGTAGTTACATCTGCAAAAAACTCTAATAAATTTGTTAAATAGGGTTTCCCTTTAGTAAAACCATGCTCACTTGTTATATTCATACTATGCTTTTCTAAGTTCACTGTTAAGACTTCCTCGATAACAGATTCCAGCATTTTCCTAACAACTGATGTTCAGGCCAGTTCACTGTTTTCTCTCTTCCTCCGTTCTTGAAAAACTGCCCTAGAGTGTGAAAGGGCAGTCTGTGATCCACTGTCCCAGAGTGTGAAAGGACAGTCTGTGATCCACTGTCCCAGAGTGTGAAAGGACAGTCTGTGATCCACTGTCCCAGAGTGTGAAAGGACAGTCTGTGATCCACTGCCCCAGAGTGTGAAAGGACAGTTCTTAACACATTGTACCGCTCACTTCATCAGTTGTAGAGTTGAGAGAATATTCTAACTATATAACAGTGACCCTACAGTACAACAGTGACCACACTTCAAAATTATTTTAGTGAATACAAAGTGCTTTGGGAGGCTCCAAGGTCATGAGAGATGCCACTGGAATTCGAGTCTTGCATTTTTAATGCAGAACCCAGTGTTCCCAAGTCAGAGTACTTAGTTGCCCGACAGGAAGTTCAAGGAGTGGGATACAATTATCCCTTGAAACTGATGCAACGTTTATTTCCTTCCACTACAGCGAGCTACATTGTCCCCTCTCCATTTATTTTTAGCCCGGGGGTGTGAAGCGACACACAAAAACCCGTGACACTTACACCTTTGCTTACTTTCACCTTGTGTGCAGTTAAGTCTTAAGTTGAAGTGTAACAAGAAGAAGCTGATCTCTTACTGAGGCACAGCCCGAATGCATTATGGGAAGCAACACCTCATTTGTTCAAACTGCACATATGTCTCATTCCTGCACCATATGGCACTCAAAGCTATTTACAGTAATAATTAATTCTTAATCAGCATTTAACCTCTGTAAAATGTTTTAGAGATCTAATCACCTTCTAGATAGCACTAATGACAGAAAAAAAGTATAAACACAGTCAGAGAGGAAATATACAAAGAGACTGTGTTGTGATATTGGAGGTTCATTAAATGTCATTTTTGTGAATTTTATTTGCTCCCAGGATGAAGGAGTATTACTTGGGATGGGCCACATTCCACTTTGGGCAGCCAATGTATTATACACTCCCTGGTCAATGTGAATCAGTGCTCCCACTTTCATTGGGACATCATGTGCTGGTAATGGAGGGCGGCTGCACTGGAGCTTCTGAGAGTGGGGAAGATGCGGGCTAGTGTTTGGGTGTAGGTCCTCTAGTTATTCACTACAGGGACGGTGGTCTGCAAGCCTCGATTGTCCCCCTGTTTCCTCGTTATTTTGCGGCCCCCACCCCTAGCAATGCTGTTGCCACCTGCACCTCTTTTGGACTCATCTTTTGTTTCTTCACTTGTCCTACTACCAGTCCATTCTGCTTGTGGCATCACCCCCTTTGCCATTTAATCCCTCCTGCCCTCCACCCCATCACAGGCCTTCCCTTTTGTTCTCTCCCTCCATCCTTTGCGCTGGCTCTGGAATGCTTAAATATTTTCTTTCATTCACAGGGTATGGGCAGCGCTGGAAAGGCAGCATTTCTTGGTCCATCACTAATTACTCTTGAGAAAGAGCTTGTGAGCCACTTTCTTGACAACTGACAACAGTTAAGATTGGTGTTGGACTGAGGTCACACAAAGGCCAGACTGGGTAAGGAGGGTGGGTTTCCTTTCCAAAAGGACATCAATGAACCAGATGGGCTTTTACGACAATCCAGTAGTTACATGGTCACCATTTCTGAGACTAGCATTTCATCCACATTGTTATTAACTAAGCTTAAATTCCCCAGCTTTAGTGATGGGATTTGAACTCACGTCCACAGACCAGGCTTCTGGATTCAATTCCAGTACTATAATTACTATGGTATCATTTCTGAAAGCTAATGCATCCTGTAAACTGTATCATCTCTAACATCTTCCAGTTCTGATGAAAGGTCATCGACCTAGAATGTTAACACTATTTCCCTCTCCATAGATGCTGCAAGATCTGCTGCATATTTCCAGCATTTTCTGCTTTTATTTCAGATTTCCAGCATCCTGCATATTTTGCTTTGGTTAAATTGAAATTAGGATAGATGGCTAAAATGTTTGTTAAAAGTCTGAATTTTTAGAGCAGCAGAGAGGTTTTGGGAGGGAATTCCATAGTTTAAGGCCTAGACAGTTGAAGGCATGGCACCCAATGGTGGAGCAAAAAAAATTAGGGACAAACAAGAGGCCAGAATTTGAGGAGTGCAGAGATCTAGGGATTTGTGTATGTTGCTGTGATAAGCAGGGACAAAGCTATGGAAAGATTTAAACATGATGATGCAAATTCTAAATTTGAGGCATTGCCGACAGCTTCAGAATGAAAAAAGTAACTTATTTTCATTTATTCACACACAGTGTCTGGGGTTAAGACCTCACTCTTTATTTTTACTACAATATATATATATTATCACCATCATGGATATTTTATAATTTATAAAAAAACTGGACAAAGGCTTTAAAACGACTGAAGCCATGACTGGCTATGACTCAAACAAAAGGAACTTCCTGGCATTCAGAACAGTTGCCACCTCATTATCTTTGAAGAGACACTGGTGACCCCAGTGACAGCAGAGATCAAACCCAATTGTACAAAGGCTATTTAAATTTCTAAGGCCAGGCCTGGCCAACAGAGACAACCATTCTGATTCTGTTCTGATGAAGAGTCATACGGACTCGAAAAGTTAACTCTGTCTTCCTTTCCACAGATGCTGTCAAACTTGTTGAGTTTTTCCAGCGATTTTTGTTTTTGTTTGAGACAACCATTCTGCCAGGACCCTGAAATCTCTTTTGAAAGTATTAATGGTTGAAACAGTACCAATCTCAAGAATCCAGACTAAGGAATATACACCCTTTGCCCAAGCCAAGTGGAGAAGTGGGAATCAATCACATGACCACCTCCCCCCAACAAGCTAGGAGAACCAGTTACACCCAGCCTTGTGGGGCTGCAAAGCAGACTGCCATCTTCTATCTGGCAAGCAGCAGCTCAGAGCAAGGGCTCGGTCCAGATGAATGCAAGCTCCCCATCTATACCTATTTCTACCACAACTTCTGTACCAGTGCCTATAAGGTTAATTCATTCTCTACATGTCCAACTCATCATGGAAGTCATCTCTACTGGAAAAATGCATTATCCAGCATCAGTTTTCAACCAGCTGACTCTGCGAAAGAATACACCATTGGATTTTTGATTCTGGACTCTGGACTCATGTGAAACAACAATCCTTATCTTCTCTGTGGTCTTTGCCCTGCACCTCTTTCATTTACTTATGCCTCTTTTATTGTAGGAATTCAGTGGGGGGGGGCTTTATAGCGACACCCCCTTCCCCTCGTCTTGAGTGTGTAAAATACGCTAACCCTCGGATTTCACCCCATTTCAAGTTTGCTGTGGAGTTAGCAATAGAAATTGGATCATGCTAAAACTGAGGGGGTTGGGGAAAATACGCCACCACTTATAAAACAGGAAATCAAAATCCAATGAGCTCTCTGTTTACGGATGGGTGGTGAGAGGAGAAATCAGGGCTGTTCAAATTAAAAACCCTCCTGTCTGTAATAACAGGAGGTGGACGTCGTCGGAAAGGACAGCATTTATTGCCCAGCCCTAATTGCCCTTGAGAAAGTGGTGGTGAGCCCCATTCTTAAATCGTAGCAGTCCATGCGGTATAGGCATTTTTTAAAAATTCAAACATGGGATGTGGGCGTTGCTGGCTGGGCCAGAATTTATTGCCCATCCCTAGTTGCCCTTGGGAAGATGGGGGTGAGCTGCCTTCTTGAACCATTGCAATCCACCCACAGTGCTTTTAGGGAGGGAGTTCAAAGATTTTGACCCAACAACAGTGAAGGAATGGCAATATATTTCCAAGTCAAGATGGTGAGTGGCTTGGAGGGGGAACTTCCAGGTAGCGGTGCACCCATCTATTGTTGCCCTTGTCCTTCTAGATGGTAGTGGTCGTGGGTTTGGAAGGTTTGTCTAAGGAGCCTCGGTGACTTCCTGCAGTGCATCTTGTAGATGGTACACACTGCTGCTACTGTGTGTCGGTAGTGGAGGGAGTGAATGTTTGTGGATGTGGTGCCAATCAAGCGGGCTGCTTTGTCCTGGACAGTGTCAAGCTTCTTGAATGTTGTGAGAGCTGCATTCATCCAGGTAAGTGGGGAATATTCCATCACACTCCTGACGTGTACCTCGTAGATGGTGGACAGGCTTTGGGGAGTCAGGAGGTGAGTTGCTTGTTGCAGGGTTCCTAGCCTCTGACCAGCTGTTGTAGCCAAAGTATTTATATGGCTAGTACAGTTCCATTTCTGGTCAATTGTAAGATTCTCTCTTGTTGGAGATGGTCATTGCCTGACAATTGTGTGGCGCGAATGTTACTTGTCACTTGTCAGCCCAAGCCTGGATATTGTCCAGATCTTGCTGCATTTGGTCATGGACTGCTTCAGTATCTGAAGAGTCGTGAATGGTGCTGAACATTGTGCAATCATCAGTGACCTTATGATGAAAGGAAGGTCATTGATGAAGCAGCTGAAGATGGTTGGGCTGAGGACATTACCCTGAGGAACTCCTGCAGTGATGTCCTGGAGCTGAGATGACTGGCCTCCAACAACCACAATCATCTTCCTTTGTGCTAGGTATGACTCCAACCAGTGGAGAGGTTTCCCCCTGATTCCCATTGACTCCAGTTTTACTAGGGCTCCTTGATGCCACACTTGGTCAAATGCTGCCTTGATGTTAAGGGCAGTCACTCTCAATTCACCTTGGGAGTTCAGCTCTTTTGTGCATGTTTGAACCAAGGCTGTAATGAGGTCAGGTGCTGAGTGGCCCTGCTGGAACCCAAACTGGGTGTCAGGAAGCAGATTATTGTTAAGCAAGCGCCGCTTGATACCACTGTTGGTGACCCCTTCCATTACTTTACTGATAATTGAGCGTAGACTGATGGGACGGTAATTGGTCAGTTTCAATTTGTCCTGCTTTTTGTCTACATGACATACCTGGGCAATATTCCATATAGTTGGATAGATGCCAGTGTTGTAGCTGTACTGGAACAGCTTGGCTAGAGGCGCGGCAAGTTCTGGAGCACAAGTCTTCAATACTGTTGCCGGAATACTGTCAAGGCCCATAGCCTTTGCAGTATCCAGTGCCTTCAGCCATTTCTTGATATCAGGTGGATTGAATCACATTAGCTGAAGACTGGCATCTGTGATGCTGGGGACCTCCAGAGGAGGCCAAGATGGATCATCCACTTGGCACTTCTGGCTGAAGATTGTAGCAAATGCTTCAGCTTTATCTTTTACACTGATGTGCTGGGCTCCCCCATCATTGAGGATGGGGATATTTGTGGAGCCTCCTCCTCCAGTGAGTTGTTTAATTGTCCACCACCATTCACGACTGCATGTGGCAGGACTGCAGAGCTTAGATCTGATCCGTTGGTTGTGGGATCACTTAGCTCTGTTTATCACTTGCTGCTTATGCTGTTTGGCATGCAAGTAACTCTGTGTTATAGCTTCACCAGGTTGCCATCTTATTTTTAGGTATGCCTGGTGCTGCTCCTGGCATGCCCTCCTGCACTCTTCATTGAACCAGGGTTGATTCCATGGCTTGATGGTAATGGTAGAGTGGGGGGATATGCTGGGCCATGAGGTTACAGATTGTGTTCGAGTTCAATTCTGCTGCTGCTGATGGCTCACAGCGCCTCATGGATGCCCAGTCTTGAGTTGCTAGATCTGTATGAAATCACTCCCATTTAGCACGGTGGTAGTGCCACACAATACCTTGGAGTTCACCTCCACTACAACTGTGCGGTGGTCACTCCTACTGACACTGTCATGGGCAGATGCATCTGCGGCAGGCAGTTTGCTGAGGAACTCACCAAGGCTCTTGGACAGCACCCTCCAAACCCACTACCAATATCATCTAGAAGGACAAGGGCAGCAGATGGATGAGAACAACACCACCTGGAAGTTCCCCTCCAAGTCACTCACCATCCTGTCTTGGGAATATATTGTCATTCCTTCAGGGTCGCTGGGTCAAAATCCTGGAATTCCCTTCCTAGCAGCACTGTGGGTGTACCTACACCATACTGCAGCAGTTCAAGAAGGCAGCTCACCACCACCTTCTCAAGGGCAACTAGGTCAAGTATGTTTTTCCCTCTTGTTGGTTCCCTCAGCACTTGCCACAGACCCAATCTAGCAGCTATGTCCTTTAGGACTCAGCCAGCTTGGTCAGTAGTGGTGCTACCGAGCCACTCTTGGTGATGGACATTGAAGTCCCCCACCCTGAGTACATTCTGCACCCTTGCCACCCTCAGTGCTTCCTCCAAGTGATGTTCAACATGGAGGAGCACTGATTCACCAGCTGAGGAAGGGCAGTATGTGGTTTCAGCAGGAGGTTTCCTTGCCCATATTTGACCTGATGCCATAAGACCCCGTGGGGTCTGGAGTCGATGTTGAGGGCTCCCAGGGCAACTCCCTCCCGATTGTATACCACTGTGCCGCCACCTCTGCTGGGTCTGTCCTGCCTGTGGGACAGGACGTACCCAGGGATGGTCCTGGTGGTGTCTGGGACATTATCTATAAGATTTGATTCGGTGAGGATGACCATGTCAGACTGTTGCTTGACTAGTCTGTGAGACGATTCTGACAATTTTGGCACAAGCCCCCAGATGTTCGTAAGGAGGATTTTGCAGGGTTGACAAGGCTGAGATTGCCGTTGTTGTTTCCAATGCCTAGGTCGATGCCGGTGGTCCATCCGGTTTCATTCCTTTTTTTGGACTTTGTAGTGGTTTGGTACAATTGAGTGTCTTGCTAGGCCATTTCAGAGGGCATTTTAAAGTCAATCACATTGCTGTGGGTCCGGAGTCACATGTAGTCCCGACCAGGTAAGGACAGCACAGTTACTTCCCTAAAGGGCATTAGTGAACCAGATGGGTTTTTACAACAATTGACAATGTCAGTCAATGGGCATGGGAGTGCCAGAGCTTGGCACAGGGGGCATGAGGAGCCATTGGGGGGGAAGGGTGGAGGGACATAGCATGTCACAGGGTGCATGAGAAGCCATGGGGGTGGGTGGAGAGGCATGGCTTGACATAAAGGGCATGAGGGACCCAAGGTGGTGGGTGGAGGAGCATAGTTTGGCATAGGGGACATGAGGAGGATCTTTTGAACTTACCTTTCAAAAGGTTTCCTCATGCAGACTATGTTTCACGATACCTCTAAGGTGCTTTTGAAAAGATCTTTAAAAAGCTGGCCTGACTCCATGAAAATTGCGGAGGTGTAGAACATGCCTAACGCCACAATGGAGCTAACCAGGTCGGGACTGCAAGATGCAGGCTCATAACCTGAACCAGCCCACACCCTCAAATGGCCCTGGTGAAAAAACAGAAAGGGCCAAAAACGGGGACAGCCCCTCCCCCCACCATTTTTAAAGGGCTTCCGAGTCATCCAGACTCAGTGACAATCCAAGCCAAGATGCAGAGGTGGCCAAAGATTTTGTCAAAAAGCTGGATTTTAAGATGGATCTTACTGGCCTGAATCAGGAGTGATTCAGGCGAAAACATGACCTGGGTCAGGAAACCCTGACTACCTACGTTTTGACCAGCGCAGTGCTCTCCTTGTCTGATGTCCCTGTCCCTCGTGATGGTGGAAGGAAATCAGCCCTATTCCTCTCAGAGGGATGTGGAGGGAAATCGGATCTATTCTGCTCCAATTTCTACAACATGGATCGCCTCACCTTTCTCTGACAGTATACAGGCTATTAACAACCAAGCTGGGCAGCACTCACTGCTACTTCATAATTAGCCTGGTTTTATCTCTCAATTGTTTCCAACCTCTTCACTTAGCTAAGTGGCTGACCAATTTCTCACATTTTCGGCTACACACAGAGAGGCACAAGAACAGTGTAAATGGGATTCTAAAGAAGTTGATAGAGTAGATAGAGAGAACTATTTTCCTCTGATGGAGGAAGTCCAGAACAAGGGTGCAAAATCTTAAAATCGGAGCCAATCTGTCAGGGGTGATGTCAGGAAGCACTACTTCACACACAAAGGGCAGTGGAAATCTGGAACTCTCTCCCTCAACAAACTGTTGATGCTGAGAGTCAATTGAAAGTTCTGAAACTGAGGTTGATAGATTTTGTTGGGCAAGCATATTAAGGGTTATGGAATCAAATTGGGTAGCTGGAATTAAGGTACAGATGAGCCATGATCTATGAACAGCCTACTTCTATTCCTTTGTAATAGGCTCAAGGAGCTGAAATTCTAAAAATTCACTCATAGCATGTGGGTGTTGCTGAAATTATTTATTGCCCATCCCTAATAATAGCCTCCTTTTGTTCTTATGCTTCAGGATCTGAATGCAATGTTCCCTTTCAAATTTTATTGTTGTGTGATGCCAGTTTTTTCAATGCATGTCTCTTTAAATTTTCTGCATGGACATGCATGCACAGTACTTAAGTGGAAAAAAAGCCCTCGCAGTACCCTCTCAGCTGCTGTTTGGCTCTGTGCACGCCCAGCTCAGAGGAACATTGGTTGAATGACATCCTTCTGTTTCTATGTAACAGGCTTGTGAGGCTCAAGAGGTCTCCTAATCCTATGCAACAGTTTTGTGGACTTGAATGACCTCCCTCTAACCGTGAGCAATAGGGACCAATGCAGCTTGCTTTTGAAACTGAAAGATTCTGTTTACTTCTTTTACGTTTAGCAAAGTGTGATACATTTTATTCAAATAAATGGTTGCCATTGAACATTGAATTCTCCCTCACACAGCTCATGGGCCAATAACTAAGTGTCATATTGCTACAGCTGTTGTGTGAGGATAGGAGTGGGAGAAGGGGCAATCGTTAAATAGTGCTATAATTGCTCAGCTAATCTCTCCATACAGCTTCTTGTGATGATGTGGGGAGGAAGGGTTATCAAGATAGGATTCTGTCAATATCGTTAATTGTAATGACTGTCAGCTTGGCTTAGCTGGTAGCACTCTTGCCTCAGAGTGAGAAGTTTGTAGATTTGAGGCCCATAATAGAAATTGCAGCACCAAGTCCTGGCTAGTGCTTCAGTCCAGTACTGAAAGAGAGCTACATTTTGGGGGTGGGTTGGGGGGGTCTTCCCTTCAGGGTTGAGGCTTATCAATTTAAAGCAGTCACTCTGAGAAGGAGGAAAAAGGTCTGAACAATTTATTTTATGCAGAGGGCTATTTGGAGCCTGGAATGGTTGAATCAGAAACCATTGTGTCATTTAAGGGAAAAGCTGATAAACATTTGAAGCAAGTCAGATACGGGGTTTTAGGATGTGTGGGGCATGGGATTAGTTTTGGATTTCCTTGCCACCAGCTTCTCAAGGGAAATTAGGGATGGGCAACATATCCTGGCCTTGCGAGAGATGCCCACAACCCAGGAAAGAATAAAAACAGCTTGCTCCAGACATTGAGGATGGGTTTCAATGGAAGAGTTAGTGTATTAGAGGCTCAATGCAAGCTTGAAGAACAGCACCTCATTCTTCAATTAGGCACTTCACAGCCTTCTGGATTCAATATGGAGTTCAACAATTTCAGACTGTAATCTCTGTCCCCTCCATTTTGTTTCCTTTTTTTTCATGTCTCCACCTAAGCCTTGCTTTTCTCATTTTTACTTTCAGATAGCAGCTGCTCATCAGTCTGCTATTTACACCTTCTCCAGACTCATCTTTTGTTTCTTTACTTGTCCCATCCCTACTCCCTTTGGCTCTGCCCCACCAAATCTTTTATAGTTTAATTCTCGTCTTCTGCCCTAATACAGGTCTTCCCTTTTGTTCTTTATCCACCCTCCTCCATTTGACTTACTTGAAGCTGATTACATTTCTAACTTTTCCCAGTTCTTATGGAAGGTCATCGACCTGAAACGTTAACTCTGTTTCTTTCGTCACCGATGCTGTCAGACCTGCTGGGTTTTTCTAGCATCTTCTGTTTTTGTTAGAGTATTTGGAGGGATGGGTTTCAGTGGGAGAGTTAGGGTATTAGAGGATGGAGCTTTGATGGGAGAGTTAGGATATTAGAGGAAGAAGCTTCGACGGGAGAGAGAATATTAGAGGAAGGAGCTTCAATGAGAGTTAGGATATAAGAGGAAGGAGCTTTGATGGGAGAGAGAATATTAGAGGAAGGGGCTTCAATGGGAGAGTTAGGATATTAGAGGAAGGAGCTTTGATGAGAGAGTTAGGATATTAGAAGAAGGAGCTTTGATGGGAGAGTTAGGATATTAGAAGAAGGAGCTTTGATGGGAGAGTTAGGATATTAGAGGAAGAAGCTTCAACGGGAGAGAGAATATTAGAAGAAGGAGCTTCAATGAGAGAATTAGGATATAAGAGGAAGGAGCTTTGATGAGAGAGTTAGGATATTAGAGGAAGGGGCTTCAATGAGAGAATTAGGATATAAGAGGAAAGAGCTTTGATGAGAGAGTTAGGATATAAGAGGAAAGAGCTTTGATGGGAGAGAGAATATTAGAGGAAGAGGCTTCAATGAGAGAATTAAGATATTAGAAGGAGGGGATTTGACGGGAGAGTTAGGGTATTAGAGGAAGGGGCTTTGATGGGAGAGTTAGAATATTAGAGAGATGGGCTTTGATGGGCCAGTTAGGGTATTAGAGATAATGAAAACAGAAAATTCTGGAAATATTCAGCAGGTCAGGCAGCATCTGTGGAGAGAGCAATGGAATTAACATCTCAGGTCTGTGACCTTTTGTCAGAATGGGAAATTGTTTGAAAAGTAGTAGTTTTTGAGAAATTGAAAGCGGGGAGGGTGGGAAGGAGAACAATAGGAAATGTCTATGATTGGGTGGAGGGCAGGAGAGATTTCATGGTGCAAGGGCAAAGGGAGTGATAATAGAACAAGTAAAGATGAGTCTGGTTGAAGTGTGGATGGCAGGTTAGCTGCTGTCCAGACACAAAGCAGAGGAAATAAGAAAGAAATGAAAGAAAAATACAGAAAAGAAACACAAAATAAAATGGAGGAGAGGTTATGATCTAAAATGTTTAAACTCAGTTTGGAGCCCAGAAGGTTGTAGAGCACCCAGCTGAAAAATGAGCTGCTGTTCTATGAACTTGCATTGAGCTTCAGTGGAACACTGTATTAGGTCACAGGTAGAAAGGTCAGAGTGGGATGGGAGCAAGGTGGAAAATTAAAATAACAAGTGGCAGGAAACTCAGGGTCATGCTTGTGGACTGAACAGGGGTGTTCTGCAAAGTGGTCACCAAGTATATGTTTGGTCTCGCCATCGTACAGGAGACCACATCATGAGCAGTTAAAAAGTACACTGACTTGTAAGGAGTATTTGGGCCTTGCATGGTGAGAAGGGAGAAGGTGAAAAGACAGGTGTTTCATCTCTTGCACTGAAAGGTGCCGTAGGGAAGGGGTGTTGGGGGTAACTGGGGAGTGGACCATGGTGTCACAGGGGGAATGGTCCCTTTGGAATACTGTAAAAGGAGGGGAGAGGAAGATGCATTTGGTGGTGGCATCATGCTGAGGGTGGCAGAATGGCTAGGATGATCCATTGAATACGGTGGGTTTTGGGAGGGAGGGGAAGGGGTGAGAGCAGCAGTGTTTGAAATGTAAAGGAAACATTAAAGAGCTATGTCAATTTCATTGGTGGTGGTGGTGGGGATTGCGGGGGTGGGGGGGGGGGGGGTGCGGGAGCAGCGGGAATCCTCCCTTGAAAAGAAGGGAGAAATATCGTCAGCTCTAGTATGGAACATTACATCGTCCAAGCAGAGTCAGAGAAATTGAGAGAATGGAATGGAGCCCTTAAAGGAAACAGGGTGTGAGGAAATGTAGCCAAGGTAGCTGTGGGAGTTATTGGGCTTGTGCTGAATATTGGATAATAGCCTAATCCCAGAAATGGAGATAGAGAGGTCCAGGAGGGAAGGGAGGAGTTAGAGAAGGACCATGTGATGGTGAGAGAAGGGTGGAAAATGGAAGCAAGGATGAAGAAATTTTCCAGCTGAGAGTGAGAGCAGGAGACTGCACTCATACAGCCATTGGTGTACCAAAAAGGGAGGGGGCCTGAATAAGACTGGAACAAAGAATATTTCACATATCCCACAAAGGCAGGCATAATTAGGGCCCATGCAGTATCTTTCATTTGGAGGGAATGAGCGGAACTGACCCTGCCCGTTGCTCGTTGGGCTAGGCTCCAACTCCCTGCGAACCTGAATTGGATAAAGCAGTTCTAGAAAAGTGGAAGTGGGTGGAATTGAAGCAGAAGTTGTTCAATGTGAGAACAAGTTCAGCCACATGGTGGGGTGTGGTGTTGGATGGAAACTGGTTGGACCTACATTGGGGTTGTTGGGAATGTCTGACTAGTGGCTCAAGCCTAACACATTTCTAGCTTTTCCCGGTTTGATGTCAAGTCACAGATCAGAAAGGTTAATTCACAGAATTGTTACAGCACTGAAGGAGGCCATTCAGCCCATCATGTCTGCACTGGTTCTCCGAATGAGCAACTCACTTAGTGCCGTTCCCCTGTCTTGTTCCCATAACCCTGTACATTCTTCCTCTTCAGATAATAGTCTAATTCCCTTTTGAATGCCTCAATTGAATCTGCCTCCACCGTGCTCTCAGGCAGTACATTCCAGACCTGAACTGTTTGCTGTATGAAAAAGATTTTTCTTATGGCTCTTTTGCTTCTTTTTGCCAATTACTTTAAATCTGTTCCCTCTTTTCTGAGTGGGAACAGCTTCTTCCTATTTATCTATTCTGTCCTACCCCCCTCAAGATTTTGAATACCTTTATCAAATCTCCTCTCAGCCTTCTCTTTTCCTAGGCAAACAGTCCCAAACTCACCAATCTATCTTTATAACTGAAGGTCCTCATCCCTGAAACCATTCTTGTGAATCTTTTCTGCACTCTCTCCAATGCCTTCACATCCTTCCTAAAGTGTGGCGTGTAGAACTGGGCACAATACTGCAGCTGAGGCCGAACTAGTGTCTTATAAAAGTTCAACACAACCTCCTTGCTCATGTACTTTACACCCCTATTAATAAAGCCTAGAAGGTTGTATGCTGTATTAACTACCCTTTTAACCTGTCCTGCCACCTTCAATGTCTTATGCATATATACAACCTGGTCCCTCTGCTCCTCCATCCCCTTTAGAATTGTACCCATTATTTTATATTGTCTCTCCATGTTCTTCCTATCAAAATGAATCACTTCATATTTCTCTCAATTGAACATCATCTGCCACCTGTTTGCCCATTTCACCAACTTGTCTATGTCCTTTTCAAGTTCTACACTATCCTCCTCACAGTTCACAAGGCTTCAATTTGGTATCATCTGCAAATTCTGTAATTGTGCCCAGTACACCAAGGTCTAGACCATTAATATATATAAGGAAAAGCAAGGGTCCCTGGGGAACTCCATTATAAACATTTGCCTAGTCCGAAAAACATCCATTAATTATCACTCCTTGTTTCCTGTCAATCAGCCAATTTTGTATCCATGTTGTTACTGTCCTTTTTATTTCATGAGCTATAACTTTGCTCACAAGTCTGTTGTGTGGCACTGTATCAAATGCCTTTTGGAAGTCCACGTACACCACATCAACAGCATTGCCCCCATCAACCCTCCCTGTTACCTCTTCAAAAAACTCCAGCAAGTTAAACATGATTTTCCCTTGATAAATCCATGCTAGCTTTCCTTAATTAACGTGCATTGTCCATGTGACTATTAATTTTGTCCCGAATTATTGTTTCTAGGAGTTTCCTCACACCAAAGTTAAACTGACTGGCCTGTATTTGCTGGGCTTATCTTTACACCCTTTTTTGAACAAGGGTGTAACGTTTGCAATTCTCCATTCCTGCGGTTCCACCCTTGAGCCTAAGGATGACTGAAAAATTATAGCCAGTGCCTCTGCATTTCCAGTCTCACTTCCCTCAGTATCCTTGGATGCACCTCATCCGGTCTGGCACCTTATCAAAGTACAGGCAGCCTATCCAATACCTCCTGATCAATTTTAAAGCCTTCTAGTTTCTGAGTTACTCCCTCTTTCACCTTGGCCTGGGGGAGCATCTTCTTCCTTGGTAAAAACAAATGCAAAGTATTCATTTAATACCTCAGCTATGCCCTCTGACCATGCGTAAGTCCCCTTTTTGGTCCCTAATTGGCCCTACTCCTTTTACCAACCTTTTACTATTTATGTGTTATGTGTCTATAGAAGACTTTGGGACAGTCTTCTACATTGTCCGCCAGTCTCTTTTCATACTCCCACTTTGCTTCTCTTATTTGCTTTTCCAATTTCCCTCTGAACCTTCTTTATTCAGTCTGGTTCTATATGATGTCTATCATAAGCATATTTTTTCTTCTTTATCTTAATTTCTATGTCTTTTGTCATCCAGGGAGCTCTGGATTTGTTTGCCCTACTTTTCCTTTTCAAGGGAATACACCTTGACCATGCCTGAACACCGTCTTTTTTGAAGGCAGTCCATTCAGGTACAGTTCAGGTACTGATTTTCCTGCCAATCTTTGATTTCAATTTATTTGGCCCAGATCTGTTCTCATCCCAGTGAAGTTGGTTTTCACCCAATTAATTATTCTTACTCTAGATTGGTCTTTGTCCTTTCCATAGCTCTCCTAAGTCTCATGATACAATGATCACTGTCCCCGAAATGTTCTCCTACTGACACTTGATCCACTCGGCAAACTTCATTTCTAAGAACCAGGTCTAGCAGTGCTTTCTTTCTCGTTGGACTGGAAACAAACAGCTGTAGAAAAATTTCCTGTGCATACTCCAGGACCTCTTGCCTCTTTCTGCCCTTTACACCACTACTATCCCAGTCTATATTTAGATAATTAAAGTCCCCCATTATAACTACACTATGATATTTGTGCCTCCATAATTTCCTTGCAAATGTAATTGCACCTTTTTGTTTCTTATCTCTGGCCAAATAGATTCTGTTCTTGAACCCTCTGGGAATTCCTCTTTCTTAAGCACTGCAATGCTCTCCTTAATTGTTAGGAAATACAGACAGTTTAAGTGAGTTCTATTTGTATTTGTAGGTGTTAGGAATGAGTTTTAGCTTTAAAGTTTAAGCTTGATTTGTATTTCTGTATTTGTGTGTTAAGAAAAGGTCAAATTGAGTTTTAGTTCCACTTTAAAAGGTGCCTGCATTTCTAAAGAGAGTTTTACCACTGTTGCAGCTAAGTTAAACAAACAAAAGTAGAGAAACTGGGCTGTTCCCTAGAAACGGGGGTCCAGAAAGGCATGTCCCTCCCACAGACACACACAAAAGAAACTAGAAACAGCAGTTTGATTTGGAAGCTGTTTGAGTTCAGTTGGTTTTTAAAGTAGCTGCCAAGAGAGACTGGAGCAAAGGGGGCAGATAGCCAGTCCCAAGCTAAAGAAGTCCCAAAATCCGGGGGAGTGGAACAGGAGAAAGTCCCAAGCAGACCTTCTAGTGAAGGGAAAGACAGGAACTGGGAAAAGGTCCTGATCTGTGGAAGTGAAAGTATGGGGCAGAAGGGAAGGCTCCACCTTCATGCTTAAAAGAAGCAGATTTAAAGCAAGAGGCCTGAAAGCCCAAAAAGATGGTTGAAGGTCTGTAGCTCTTTACTATGAGCATGTGAATCAGTGGCGTACTGTTGATGCTGAGTCAGTGACAGAGAGTGTGTGGAAGACAACTTGAATGCATGTGGTGACTCAGGGAGAGGAACATTGGAAGGAGAGTTCGAAACCCTGGAGGTGAAGTCTTGCGGAAAGCATCTGAGTGAAAGCATCGGTTTGGAAGAAGATTCCAAAGTGAGTTCTTGGAAAGTGGAGGTCGGAAACCCTCATGTGAAAAATGGAGTTCAGTGAGACTGTTTGATTCATGGTGATAAGACCCTGGGGACTTTTCAGCCTTTAATCCCATTAATTTCTCTAGCACAATTTTCTTTTATAAATACTGATTTTCTTCAATTCCTTCCTCTCACTAGAACCATGGTTCCCTAACATTTGTGGGAAATTATTTGTGTCCTCTTTTGTGAAGACAGAACCAAAATATGTGTTCAATTCTTCTGCCATTTCTTTGTTCCCCATTATAATTTCCTCTGTTTCTGACTGTAAGGGACCTACATTTGTCTTCACTAATCTTTTTCTCTTCACATATTTAAACAAGCTTTTACAGTCAGTTTTCATGTTCCCTGCAAGCTTACTAGAGGGAAAGGACTAAGAAAAGGAAAGGGAAAGAAAGGGAGCAAGTAGAAAGGCAGGAGACAGAAAGGAAGCTAGAACTGGAATTTCAAGCAAGGGAGAAGGAACGAGAAAGGAAACACTACCTTAAAAGGCTAGAAGTCAAAAAAAGAGATCCCAAATGCTGAGGAAGGTTCTGATGATGAAAAAACCTTCAACCCAAAAGCTAATGGTAAGGTGTTTAAGTTTGTGCAAACTCTCCCAAAGTTTGAGGAAAGAGATGTAGAGGCATTCTATATTTCATTTGAAAAGGTAGCTGGACAAATGAAGTGGCCAAAATAAATCTGGACATTACTTTTACAGTCTAGGTTGGTAGGTAGAGCTCATGATGTTTATGCATCGCTTTCAGAAGAGGTATCGGTGGATTATGATGCAGTAAAAAAGGCTATTCTGAGTCCTTGTGAGTTGGTCCCTGAGGCATACAGACAGAAATTTTGGAATATAAGGAAACAGCCTGGGCAGACCTCTTTTGAGTTTGAGGGGGTAAAGCAACCTAATTTTAACCACTGGATACGGGCATTAAAGCTAAAGACAACGTATGAAGCTCTTTGGAAAATAATTCTCTTGGAAGAATTTAAAGATTCACTTCCTCTTGTAGTTAGAACCTGTGTTGAAGATCAGAGGGTTAAACCAGCTAGACAGGCAGCGGAGATGGCTGACAATTATGAACTGGTCCGCTAATCTAAACCCTTTTCTCGTCATCCCCCTAAACCCGAGAAGGATAGAAGGTGGGAAGATGAAAGGAAGGCAGGTAGTCAGGGAAGAGAAGGGACAGCTGGGAATTCCAAGGAAATTTCTCCTCAAGCCAGAAGGGAAGGTGCTGAGGGTCGAAGTGAGATTTGAAAGCCTAAGTGTTTTCATTGTAACAAGGTGGGATATGTTAGGGCAGATTGCTGGAGATTAAATGGTAGACCCTTTGCAGTAGTAGGAATGCCTAGTGAATCCTCAAGAAAGGTTGCATCAGGAAAGGAAATGGTTGTTAAAACTGTAGCAGTGGTACAGGTGAAAGGTGTTCCTTCAGAACAAATGTGAAAAGGGATATGGTTCAGGATAGTCCAGAGAATTCTTCTTTGATTACTGGTGAAGGAAGTTGAGCTATTAGATGTTCTGGATGCTTTTTGTCGAAGGGAGAAATGTTTCCTTATTCTTCCAACAAAATAAGTAAACAGGTTAAAATTTTGAGAGATATAGGGGCATATCAATCATTGATTTGTAAATGGGATTGTTACAGTGGGAATTATTCCTAAATCACCTATTGAAGGGGTAGATTTTATTCTGGGTAATGATTTGGCTAGTGGAGACAGTAATGTGGTGGTGACTGTATTGCAGCAGACAGTTGCTCCAGTTGATCTTAACCTACTTGAAGAGTGCATTATTATTAGGGTGTCCCTTTAGTCAGCTACTTGTGCTGACCTTGAACTCCACCCATCCAAAAAGACCCTCCTCCCACCTCGAGGGATTTCACTGATTGATCAACTGGGTGGTCAAGATCAGTTTGGAAAAATGGTCCACATCACCTTTCAAACTCGCTCCACCACCATCTACCCTCCCCCGTCACTCACCAACTTGTCCCCATCACCACAGACCCATCAATTTCACCATTTCTCTCCCTTCTGTCACCCTTAAATCCCATTATACAGTGCCTTGGTGAGACCACACCTGGAGTATTGCGTGAAGTTTTGGTCTCCCTAACTAAGAAAGGATGTACTTGCCAGTGAGGGAGTGCAGCGAAGATTCACTAGGCTGATACAAGGGATGGCAGGACTGTCATATGAGGAGAGATTGGTTCGACTGGGCCTCTCACTAGAGTTTAGAAGAATGAGAGGGGATCTGATTGAAATGAATAACAATTTTAACAGGGCTAGACAGACTGGATGCAGGGAGGATGTTTCCCTTGGTTGGGGAGTCTAGTACCAGGGACCACAGTCTCAGGATATGGGGCAGGCCACTTAGGACTGAGATGAGGAAACATTTCTTCACTCAGAGGGTGATCAACCTGTGGAATTCTCCACCACAGAAGGTTGTGGAGGCCAGTTCAGTGAGCATATTCAAGAAAGAAATTGATAATTTTTTTGGATATTAGGGGCCTCAAGGATATGGAGAGAAAGCGGGAACATGGCGTTGAGATAGAGGGTCAGCCATGATCATACTGAATGATGGAGCAGGCTCAAAGGGCCAAATGGTCTACTCCTGCTCCTAGTTTCTATGTTTCTATTACCTTATCACAATCTACCTCCAAATGCCTTTCTTCCCCTCAGAGGTGACACTCATTACCAGCCCCATACCTGCCCTGACCTTGCCCCCTCCCGTTACCTGAGCCGCTCATCTTGTCACCCTCTGTGACCCACCCAATGAGACCGTCATCTATCAGACTCTCACCCTGGACCTGCTGTTCTAGCGGATCCCACTCCCCCCTCTGACTGTGACTGTTCCCTCCTATCACCAGGACCCTGAGTTCTCCCCTCTGGGCCCCACTGTTGACACCACCAACCTCGCCCTCACAAACACTCCCCCCTCTTCCCCAGACATTGACCCACCCTTCCCCTGTAAGCCTGCCACCGCTGTCCAGTCTTCATTCCATCCTTCCCCCCACCTTCCACCCCTGTCCAGCCTTGGCGTGGCGTTTGCTAAGGGCACTTAGGTGAAACTATGCGAGGTCCCCGAGAAGGAGAAAGCAACATCTACGGACCTCAAAGTTGTTGATGAAGTGAAGTTTGTCAGGTGCACGCCACTTATATACAGTCTGGAACCAGATTGTTCTAAATTCTCGCTGGCGGGGCACTTACTTTGGAGGGGGAACATGATTCCGGTGAGCTGCCCTTTTAATGAGCATTCATGAGATGTAAATAAATGCAAATGTGGCTCCCAACATAGATCAGTGGGAAACTAGACGTCTTTAACCCAACATCAAAAACAGGAGAACAAAATTCTCAAGTACTTTTCCGCTGGTGGGAAACTGACTTATTCCATCACACCCAATTTAGTGCTCCCACCAGCCACAATTCCCACTGATGGTGGAAGCGGAAAATTCCGCTCCCTGATTTAGACTTTATTACATTCTTCCTTTCTCTGACGCTACATGGTAGCTTACTATTCACTATTCTAGTGCTATCTCTCCCAGTATTCCTCTCTGATATTACCTTCTGGCTCCCAGACCTCTGCCTAGTTAATTTAAACACTCCCCAATAGCACTAGCAAAACATCTTTCAAGGAAGTCAGTCCTGGCTCTATTGAGGTGCAACAGTCCACCTGGGCAGATCCCATCTCCCCCAGAGCCAGTCCCAATGTCATAAGAATGTAAAGTCCTCCTACCAGCGCCATCTTTCCAGCCGCACATTCATCTGCTTTGTCCTCTTATTTCTTTACTCACCTGCGTGTGATACAGGGAGTAATCCGGAGATTGCTACTTCTGAGGCTCTGCTAATTTCCTACCTGGCCCCCTAAATTCTGACTGTAGGACCACATCCCTCTTTCTGCCAACGTTGTTTGTACCAATGTGGACCACGGCTACTTTCTGCTTACCCTACCCCCTCATGGTGCTCAGTGGCTTCTTTGACCCTGGCACCAGGGAGGTAACGCTATTGCTCTCTCTACAGATGCTCCCTGACCTGCTGAGTATGTGATACAAACATATGAACTAGGAGGAGGAGTAGGCCACTCGGCCCTTCAAGCCTCCTCTGCCGTTCAATAATCTGGCTGTAACCTCCCATTTTCTGTTTTCATTTCAGATTTTAAGTATCCACTGTATTTTACTTTTGTTATAGAGTGTCAGAGGACTCATTGTGACTTGGGCTCCGATGGGAGAGTGAGAGGATTTCACTGGTTCATGCCTATTCTGAACTTCGCTTGTGTAGATTTCCTGCTACACCAGTTTCTGTGTCACATAAGAATACATGAAACAGGAGCAGGAGGCCATTCGGCCCTTCAATCTAACCCTGCAATTTAGTAAGATCATGGCTGATTTTCTACCTCAATTCCACCTTTCTGCTCTATATCTGATTTTCACGAGATGAGGGGAGCATGTTGGAGGAAAAGTAGTTGATAAGAGTCTTCTCCCTCCCAAAATGTTGGCCACGCTCCATGATGTACGGGGGTGCAGTCCTTTCTTTTCTCCAGATCAGTGAATATTTTGTTTGTGTTGTATGTGGGTAGCACTGCATAGAGGCTCAGCCTTGTGCGACAGCAGGGAGATTTGGAGGAAAGCTCCTACTTGCTTTCTGGGCACATTGATATTAACTTGCACGAAGATGCTCTCACTAGCTGTCGTGAGGACAGACACCTGCGGAGCAATAGCTGTTGTAGTGCTGAAACTCCTCTCGTTTTTTTGTGAGTCATTAGGTACTGATTTGATTAACCTTTAATGTACTGTCTGCTCACTGCTGGGTTGACGGCTTGCACAGTGCTGAAAACAAACTGAATAAAAGAAACAAAACCGATTGCTTTGCGCCTGGATCTGGTTTTGTGACGGGTTTGGGTTTTTTTTTTACAGATCTTCTTTCCTCCTCTCCAGAAGGCATTGGCTCCTTGCTGGGGTACAGTTCTACTGGTGCCAAGTATTCTCAGCTGCCTCACCCAACAGCCCATTCCTCACTTGTGAAAAAAATACTTGCATTTGTATAGTGCCTTTCACGACCTCGGGGGTTTAATGGAGACCTAGGATAATACGTGACAGAAAGGAATGAGATTATGCTGATAGGGTGAAATGGAGATGGCTCATGTGGAGCACAAACACTGGCTCTGGACCAGCTTGGCCAAATGGCCTGTCTCTGTGTGTGGTAAATTCTATACAATTAAGTACTTTTGAAGTGCAGTCCCTATTGTAACTCAGGAAATGCTACAGCCAATTTGCAAGCAGCAAGGTCCCACAAACAGGAATGAGACAAATGACCAGTTAATTTGTTTTACTGCTGTTGATTTTGGAATAAATATTGGCCAGGACATCTGCCCTGCACTTTTGTCAAATAATGCCACCAGGTCTTTAATATTAACCTGAGAAGAGAGACGAGGCCTCGGTTTCATCCAAAGATGGCACCTCTGACAGTGCCGCATCCCTTTAGTACTGTTGGAGTGTAAGCAACAGTAATTCCAGGGAACAACAGGGAATTCCAGAGATTAGACCTCCAATGGTTGAGTGATGAATTTCGAGGATACTCAGGAGACCAGAGTGGGAGCAGTGCAGTGAGGGTGGAGGGTTGTAGACATTGTGCTGAAATCTGGTGCAGAGTGAGCTACAGCTGACGCCCAATTTTTCACAGTGAGTTGCTTAGTTCTTAGGCTGCTTGGGGAGGTGGTCCTGTCCTCCTCAGGCACCTTCACACTGCAGCAGGAGGTCACTGGATAACGATTAAAAGCTGGAATCTCAGTGTGCTGGTGAGGATTATAAACCCCTATGTACTTTTCCATAACATCGCCCTTCACTGTCCTTGCCTCAGCTCATCTGTTGCCGAAACTCTCATCCATGCCTTCGTAACCTCTATACTCAATTATTCTAGTGCTCTCCTAGCCTGTATCCCACCTTGTGCTCTCCATAAACTTGAGATCATATAAAACTCTTCTGCCTTTATCCCATTTTGCATGAAGTCCCATTCACCCACCATCCCTGTGGCCACTGATCGACATTGGTTCCTGGCCAAGCAATGCCTTGATTCTAAAATTCTCATCCTTGTTTGCAAATAACTCCATTGCCTTGTCCTCCATATCTTTGCCCTACAACCCTCCACACTCACTGCACTGCTCCCACTCTGGTCTCCTGAGTATCCTCAAAATTCATCACTCGACCATTGGAGGCCTAATCTCTGGAATTCCCTTTCTAAACCAAACCATCTATCTCTCATGCTTTAAGATACTTCTTAAAATCTACCTTTTTGATCAAGCCTTTGGTTATTTGTCTTATTATATCCTTACGTGACTTAACGTCAAATTTTGTTTGACAACACTTCTGAGTCATGTTGGAATTTTTTACCACATTATAGGTGCTATATAATTGCAAGTTATTGTTGGTAAGGTTAGCTAGCTCAGCACTGACAGGGGATTGAACTCATAACCTTGTAATTTCTGAAGCTTACCAGTACACTACAGCAAGAAAATTAATAGTCACTTAGTGGCTGGATCCAATAGGTCATTAGTGATACCTTTAATCAGTTCTGATGAACCAAGCCATGAATTAAGCACCTGTAGTGTCAGACATGAGGTTTAAATTGCCTGTATTAAGTGACATCCACGTACCAATACTGAATAAAACACAAACGCAAAACCTCCCTATTGCACAGACTCAGAGAGCTGGGCTTCCCCCCATTTTGCTGTCAGGTTGAATAGCAGTGTTTAAGGAGGCTGGGAGGAGCGGGGGCAAGAGGGTGCTGAGTTGTCCCCATGCCCCTCGTGTTAATGTTGTTGGGGACGATGGGGGGGGAGGACCAGGTTTCTAGCACATTTCCCTCCCTTCCTGCCCCTTTTCCACTGTTGCCTAGAACCACCAGGGGGAGCCTGGCAGAAATCCTGGTGCCTGATTAAGGAGGAGCTTTACAGGGCCCCCTTGTTGCATTGTTTCACCTTCTAGCACGTACCCACCCCCTGTGGCCCCTCATGCTAAGCTAAGACTCTTCATGACTATTCACTCACCATATACTGTGTAGAACTAATGAACCCTAAAGGGGCAATAGGATGTGTAAAAAAGGCTTTAAAAAAGACATTCATTGATAGCTTTCCACTTTCTTCAAAGAAAAATTCCTTTTTACCACAGGCCAATAAAAGCATCAATCATCTAGACCCTTGAAAGTATCAACAGCTGAAACTGCAAGCACTTGAAACCTCTTAATCTGTGTAAACAACATTCTGATATTGGTAGAAGAGATCAGAGAGCCAGATCTGTCAATGCTTTCCCTGGGGTGTGGCTGTTTCAGTACTCTAATGGATGTCTAGGCTCTCAGCCAAGTCTTATGCATTCTACGCTGAGAGCCCAGACATCCATTAGAGTACAGAACACCTGAGCCCCTGGGTAAACATTGTTTGCTTGACAGTTCTAGATCTCTGATCTCTTCTGTCAATTGCACAATGTTTATTTACACAAGATAAAGAGGTTTCAAGTACTTGTTTTCGCTATTGATAAAGAGTCTGGATGATTGTCACTTTTATAAGCCTGTAGTAGAAAGCAGATTTATTTGAAGAAAGTAGAAAGTCATCAATGAATGATGTTTATAAAAGATTTTTCTCACTACAGGGTTCATTGGTTCTATATAGGTGTAGTGGGTGAATGAGCATGAAAGTACCATAGCTTGGCATGGGGGGCATTTGAGCCATAGGGGGTGGTTGGGGGCCATACTTTGGCATGGGGGGCATGAGGAAGACTTCTTGAACACTATGGTTCATGACACCTGTGAGGTGCCGTGAGTCACAACTCTTTGATAAGCTAGCCCAACTCTATGAAACATGTGGAGAGTTAGAACATGCCTATCCCCACAATTTAGACGGCCAGGTCAGGAATACAGGGTGTGGGCTCACGACCTTAACCGGCCAGCACTCTTAAATGGCACTCCTGAAAATAGGAAACCCCGGCTATGGGGTTGGGAATCCCATAATTGGGACTTGGCTGCCATTTTCACCCTTCCACATCGTCTCCCCGATTCCATGAAAGTCCAGCTGATAATAGGCTGTAGGGTCATCAAAGTCTGATAAAAATGGCAAATGATTCTCTTGGTTACTAAAGTTTTGGTTATCGAATCTCAGGAAGAATATATTGTCCTTGGAAGGGATACAGCACAGATTCACCAGGGGTTAAAGGGTTAAATTATGAGGACAGGTTGAATAAACTTAGCTTGTATTCCCTGCAGTTTTGAAGTTGAGGTCTTTCAAATAGCAAAAAGATTTAGTAGTGTAGATACAGAGAATCTATTTCCTGGCGAGGGAATTCAGAATAATGGGGCACAATTGCAAAATTACAGTTAGGCATTCAGAGTGAAATCAGAAAGCACTTTTTCAGATCAAGGAAAGTGGAAATCTGGAACTGTCTCCCTCAAAAGGTTGTGGTTGTTGGAGGTCAATTGAAACTTTCAATGCTAAGTCTAATAGATTTTTATTAGGTAAAGGACCAAAGACAGATAAGTGAAGTTGAACCTAACTAATTAGTGGAACAGTCTGAAAGGGCTGAATGGCTTACTCCCTTTTCTATGATGGAGCTGCTGGCGATTCTGGAATTCCCTGTGCTCAAACTTTTACTCTTACTTGTACATAATCCATTGCAAATTACTTCCTGTGATCTTTCTGCATCGAATTTATTAAAAAACAACTTCCATTATAGTGCTCATGAGTGTCTTTCAAAAGCATTAAAACATGCTTCATAAAATCTGTGCTGTTACGCTGATTAAATGCAGAAGTCCCTTTGCACAGAAAGATCCCTCAAAACACAACAGTTAATAACTTTCTGGCGGTTTGGGATGAGGGAGAAACGTTGGGCAGGACACTTGGACAACTCCATGCTCTTCCTTGAGTAATCGCATGGGATCCTTAACATCCACCTGAACTATCTGCAAAGGATCGCACTACTGACAATGCAGCCCTCCCTCAGTGCTACACCAGAGTGGCAATGTAGATTACACACACAAGTCCCTGGAATGGAGCCTAAACTGACAATCTACTGACACAGAGGCCAGTGCTACCACCGAGCTGAACGGACACTTGGTTAAACCACAGTACTGGAGTGGTGGAATAAAAGCACAACAGCAAACCAAAACTTTAAGTGAGAATACAGAACATTCCCTGAATGAAGCACAACAATAATTTTCCTTTTTTATGAAGCATCATTGAAGAATTAAAGATGGGAGTTTGAATAAACAAGAAGCATTGAGCTTTCTGCAGAATTTTCTTTTCATATACTTCAACTGCAGTTCAGCTGTGCTCTGTCCAGCCCCTAAGGCATCATTAGGGAACTGGCTGTATGCCAACTCCAGCAATACCCCTGCACATTTCTCTTCACACCTTTCCCGATGAGGGGAGAGAAGTGATTAGCAGTGACAAACAAGGCATCTGCTTCCCTATCAGCGGTGTCTCTCGCTCCAAAGCTTGACAATGCCTCCAGCTCCACAGGTCCTAGCTGGCTTCCTACACCAACCCCAGCTGGGACCAAAGCACCATTTGTTCATCACCTAGCCTGTATTACAGAGAAAAAAACACATGAAAAGAAAATTTCCCCCTAAAAAATTAGCACCACTGATTTATGCTAAGTGAATAACTCATTCTCAGTAATTGTCGATCAAGGTTATAATGTGGGTGAATGGATCTAATAACCTGTTTATACTGCATACATACTTCCAGTGACAGTATAACCCATTTTCTTGCGTGCGGAATGCACCATTTATACTGTGTGATGCATTTGGAGACTGACAACAGCACCGGAACAATTCTGTACACTTAAACCTTGTGCATCCGGTGTTGCGAATATACTTTTACCATTCTGGCAAGCGAGCCTCTATGGTGTTGGTGTGAAAGGGCTGCACAAGTCAGCAGTGTGAAAGGGCAAACTCACTGCTGCTAAGTACCTGGTGCTGTTGTAAACAAAGGGAATGTGGATTGCAGAACTAGCACTAGTGCTCTTTCTCTGTCTCCATAATTCTTTCAAGTACATTGGGATCATGCTTTTGGTCAATTTTTGCAGGACAATAAAGCTCTCATTATTCTGCTATTGAGATAGCTGGCTTGACATATTCCTTTAGCCACAGTCCATGTCCAAATACAGCAAGATCTGGACAATATCCAGGCTTGGGCTGACAAGTGGCAAGTAACATTCATGTCACACAAGTGCCAGGCAATGACCATCTCCAGCAAGAGAGAATATAACCATTGCCCCTTGACATTCAATGTATTACCAACACTGAATCCCCCACTGTCAACATCCTGGGGGCTTACCATTGACCAGGAAATAAACTGGAGTAACTATATAAATACTGTGGTTATAAGAGCAGGTCAGAGGTAGGAATCCTGTGGCGAATAACTCACCTCCTGACTCCCCAAAGCCTGTCTACCCTCTACAAGGCACAAGTCAGGAGTGTGATGGAATACTCCCCACTTGCCTGGATGAGTGCAGCTCCCACAACACTCAAGAAGCTTCACACCATCCAGAACAAAGCAGCCCACTTGATTGGCACCACATCCACAAACATTCACTCCTTCCATCACTGATACTCAGTGGCAGCAGTGTATATCGTTTACAAGATGCATTGCAAAAATACACTAAGGCTCCTTAGATAGCACCTTCCAAACCCACAACCACTACCACCTAGAGGGACAGGGAAGCAGATACATGGGAACACCACCACCTGGAAGTTCCCCTCCAAGCCACTCACCATTCTAACTTGGAAATATATCACCGTTCCTTCACTGTCGCTGGGTCAAAATCCTGGAACTCCCTTCCTAACAGCACTGTGGGTGTACCTACACCACATGGACTGCAGCGGTTCAAGAAGGCAGCTCACCACCACCTTCTCAAGGGCAATTAGGGATGGGCAATAAATGCTGGCCCAGCCAGCGAAGCCCACATCCCAAGAATGAATATAAAAAAATAAACCACCAATAAAATGGGCCATAATTTTTTGCACATCTTCATGTGCTGGGTCTTCTGTTGGTCCCTGGTCTTGGAATCGAGCTATATTTCACTACTTGGCAGGTGTCAAGCTCTCCCTTGACCTTTCTGAGGTCTTGGTGAGATGTAATAAAAAGGCGTCAGTAATGTTTATTCCAACCACCACATACAAACCTGCAGGAAGACGATTTACATTTTTTGTTAAACCTGCATCTGAGGTTCAGAGCTGCCAACTTGAAACCAAATCCCCTTCAGTCTCTGAGTAATACTTAGTCAAACTTGCTTGACTTAGAGAACAGCCCAATCCACCACTAGGAGCCTCCCAACACATTTGCAATATGCGGAATCATTGAACTTTCCATACTAGAGATAAAAACAAAAAAACTGCGGATTCATGCTCTCGTCGGGACTTGGAAAAATTTATTAATTTTGCTTCCAATCTCCACCCCTCCATCATTTTCACATGGTCCATCTCTGACACTTCCCTTCCTTGACCTCTCTGTCTCAATCTCTGGTGATAGACTGTCCACCAATATCCATTACAAACCCACCGACTCCCACAGCTATCTCGACTACAGCTCCTCACACCCCGCTTCCTGTAAGGACTCCATCCCATTCTCTCAGTTCCTTCGCCTCCGACGCATCTGTTCCGATGATGCTACATTCAAAAACAGTTCCTCTGACATGTCCTCCTTCTTCCTTAACCGAGGTTTTCCACCCACGGTCGTTGACAGGGCCCTCAACCGTGTCCGGCCCATCTCCCGCGCATCCGCCCTCACGCCTTCTCCTCCCTCCCAGAAACATGATAGGGTCCCCCTTGTCCTCACTTATCACCCCACCAGCCTCCGCATTCAAAGGATCATCCTCCGCCATTTCCGCCAACTCCAGCATGATGCCACCACCAAACACATTTTCCCTTCACCCCCCTTATCGGCATTCCGTAGGGATCGCTCCCTCCGGGACACCCTGGTCCTCTCCTCCATCACCCCCTACTCCTCAACCCCCTCCTATGGCACCACCCCACGCCCACGCAAAAGATGCAACACCTGCCCCTTCACTTCCTCTCTCCTCACCGTCCAAGGACCCAAACACTCCTTTCAAGTGAAGCAGCATTTCACTTGCATTTCCCCCAACTTAGTCTACTGCATTCGTTGCTCCCAACGTGGTCTCCTCTACATTGGAGAGACCAAACGTAAACTGGGTGACCGCTTTGCAGAACACCTGCGGTCTGTCCACAAGAATGACCCAAACCTCCCTGTCGCTTGCCATTTTAACTCTCCACCCTGCTCTCTTGCCCACGTCTGTCCTTGGCTTGCTGCATTGTTCCAGTGAAGCCCAACGTAAACTGGAGGAACAACACCTCATCTTCCGACTAGGGACTTTACAGCCTTCCGGACTGAATATTGAATTCAACAACTTTAGGTCGTGAGCTCCCTCCCCCATCCCCACCCCCTTTCTGTTTCCCCCTTCCTTTTTTTTTCCAATAAATTATAAAGATTTTCCTTTTCCCACCTATTTCCATTATATAAAAAAACCCCACTAGAGCTATACCTTGAGTGCCCTACCATCCATTCTTAATTAGCACATTCGTTCAGATAATATCACCAACTTTAACTTTAACACCTATGTGTTCTATTGTACTATTGTCGTTGACATCTTTTGATGATCTGCTTTTATCACTGCTTGTTTGTCCCTACAACCACACCCCCACCCCCACCTCTCTCTCTCTCTATCTCTCCGCCCCCCACACACACACCTTAAACCAGCTTATATTTCAACTCTTTCTTGGACTCGAACTCAAGTTCTGTCGAAGGGTCATGAGGACTCGAAACGTCAACTCTTTTCTTCTCCGCCGATGCTGCCAGACCTGCTGAGTTTTTCCAGGTAATTCTGTTTTTGTTTTGAACTTTCCATACTGTCAGTTTTCTGGTACACATTGACGTTCCTTATTTTACCATCCTTCCCCATGCCATTCCCCGGACGCCTCACTTCCCGCTATTATTAGTCTGCACTTTACAGAACCCCTTTAACCACTTTAAGGAACAGTGGCGCTACAGTATTGGGTGACATTAAATAAGGTGGGAGGAGGCTCGTGTGGAGTGTAAACACCGCTTCGACATGGATTTTTCAAAGCACTTATCCATTTGTATTTGTGGGAGCTTGCTATTAGCAAATTCTAACATTGACATCATTGGCTGTGAAGTACTTTGGGGCATTCTAAAAGAAGCATCAAAGATACATTCCTGCCCCTTCAGCAGTTACTCTTCCAAATGACTCCAGACCCCCTGAGGTTCCATGGCATCAGTTCAAACATGGGCAAGGAAACCTCCAGCTGATTATCACCTACCATGCTATTAGCTGATGTATCAGTGCTCCTTCATGTTGAACACCAACCGGAAGAAGCACTGAGGGTGGCAAGGGCACAGAATGTACTCTGGGTGGGAGCCTTCAATGCCCAACGTCAAGGTTGGCTCGGGAGCACCATTACTGATCGAGCTGAGTCTTAAAGGACAAAGCTGCAAGATTGGATCTGTAGCAGGTGGTGAGAGAACCAACAAGAGGAAAAATCTACTTGACCTCATCCTCACCAATCTACCTGTGGAGAATGCTGCTTCCACTGTTTGACATGCAAGCAGTCATTTGTTGCAGTGTTGTGTTGTATGACAGTATCGGTAGGAGTGACCACTGCACAGTCCTTGTGGAGATGAAGTCCTGGAGAAGAATACCCTCCATTGTGTTGTGTGGCTCTACGACCGTGCTAGATGGAATAGATTTCAAACACATCTAACAACTCAAAACCGGGCATCTATGAGGCCCTGTGGGCCATCAGCAGCAGCAGAATTGTATACAACTACAAGCTGTAACCTCATGGCCCGACATATCCCCCACTCTACCATTACCACCAAGCCAGGGGAACAACCCTGGGGTCAATGGAGAATACAGGAGGACACACCAGGCATACCTACAAATGAGGCGACGAAGCTACAACACAGGAGTACTTGCGTGTCAAACAGTGGAAGCCATATGCGATAGACAGATCTAAGCGATCCCAGAAAAAATGGATCAGATCTAAGCTCTGCAGTCCTGCCATATCCAGTCGTGAATGGGGGTGGACAACTAAACAACTCACTGGAGGGGCAGGCTCCACAAATACCCCATCCTCAATGATGGGGGAGCCGAGCACATCATTGCAAAAGATTATGCTGAAGCATTTGCAACAATCTTCATCCAGAAGTGCCAAGTCCACGATCCATCTCAGCCTCCTCTGGAGGTTCCCAGAGCATAGATGCCAGTCTCCAGCCAATTCGATTCACTCCACATGATATCAAGAAACAGCTGAAGGCACTGGATACTACAAAGGCTATGGGCCCTGACATCATTCTGGCAATAGCACCAGGAATAGCTGTGCCCTTAGCCAAGCCATTCCAGTTCAGTCACAACGCTGGCATTTACCTGGCAATGTGGAAAATTGTCCAGGTAAGCCCAGTCCACAAAAAGCCGGACAAATCCAACCCGGCCAATTACCGGCCATCAGTTTACTCTCGATCATCAACGAATTGATCGACAGAGCTATCAAGCGTCACTTACTCAGAAATAGCCTGCACACTGACACTCAGTTTGGGATCTGCCAGGGCCCCTCAGCACCTGACATCATTACAGCCTTGGTCCAAACATGGGCAAAAGGAATGAGGTGAGAGTGACGGCTCTTAACGTGAAGGCAGCGTTTGACCGAATGTGGCATCAAGGAGCCCTAGCAAAACTGAAGTTAATGGGACTTGTCAATTGCTTGCACAGAACTTGAGTATTGCTGAAAACCTCAGAGTAAAGGGAAGACCTTTAAGAACAGAGATGAGGAGAAACTTCTTTAGCCAGAGAGTGGTGAATCTATGGAATTCATTGCCACAGAAGGCTGTGGAGGCCAGGTCATTGAGGGTATTTAAGATGGAGATAGATAGGTTCTTGATTGGTAAGGGGATCAAAGGTTACGGGGAGAAGGCGGGAGAATGGGGTTGAGAAACTTATCAGCCATGATTGAATGGAGGAGCAGACTCGATGGGCCGAATGGCCTAATTTCTGCTCCTATGTCTTATGGTCTATGGTCTTAAAGGAAGATGGTCGTTGTTGTTAGAGGTAATCATCTCACTCCCGGGACATCACTGCAGGAGTTCCTCAGAATAATGTCCTAGGCCCAATCATCTTTAGCTGCTTCATTAATGAACTTCCCTCCATCATAAGGTCAGAAGTGGGAATGTTCGCTGATAATTGCACAATGTTCAGCAGCATTTACAATTCCTCAGACGTGAGTCCATATGTCCGTGTCCATATGCAGCAAGAACTGGACAATATTCAGGCTTGGGCTGGTAAGGGGCAAGTAACATTCTCACCACACAAGTGCCAGGCAAAGACCATCTCCAACAACAGAGAATCTAAATATCTCCCCTAGATATTCAATGGCATTACAATTGCTGAATTCCCCCACTATCAACATCCTGGGTTACCAATGACTAGAAACTGAAATGGACCAGACATTTAAATACTTGGCCAAAAGAGCAGGTCAGAGGCTGAGAATTCTGTGTTGAGTAAATCACCTCCGGACTCCCCAAAGCCTGATCACCATCTACAAGGCATAAGTGAGGAGTGTGATGGAGTACTCACCACTTGCCCGGATGAGAGCAGCTCCAACAACACTCAAGAAGCTCGACACCATCCAGGCCAAAGTAGCCCACTTGACTGGCACCCCTTTCATCACCAAAACACAGTAGCAGCAGTGTATGCCATCTACAATATACACCCAGAAACTCACGAAGGCTCCTTCGACAGCACCTTCCAAACCTGTGACCTCTACCACCTAAGAGAACCAGGGCAACAGATGCATAGGAACACCACCATCTGGAAGTTCCCCTCCAACTCACACACCATCCTGACCTGGAAATATGTCACCGTTCCTTCTGTCACTGGTTCAAAATACTGGAACTCCCTCCCTGCCAGCATTGTGAGTGTTCCTACAACAAATGGACTGCAGCTGTTCAAGAAGGTGGCTTACACCACCTTCTCTAGGGCAATTTAGGGATAGGCAATAAATGCTGGCCCAGCCAGCGAAGCCCATATTCCATGAATGAATAAATAGAAAAAAAATGATTCCTAAACCTTTGCTCGAGCTTCTATTAATCCTCCTGTCCACATTGTCGGGAAAATGCTACTGTTGTATCTGTACTGGAGCAAGGTGGATGTAGGAGCAGCAATCTTCAGCACTATGTCTGGGATGTTGTCGAGGCCCGTAACTGTTCCCGTGCTCATTAAGTACACTTAGCCATTTCTTGATGTCATATGGAGTAAGTCAAATTGACCATCTGTGATGGTGGGAACCTCAGGTAGAGACTGAGAAAAATCCACCAAGCATTTGTTTGTGACATTCAGCTTTCTCTTTTGCAGACATGCTGGCCTCTGCCATCACTGAGAATGGGAATGGTTATGGAACCTCACCTCTCAATGTTGTTTAATTGTCCACCAGCATTCACAACTAGATGTGGCAAGACATAGACTTTTAATATCTAAAAATAAAAATAAAAAATAAAAATAAATAAAATGAAGGGTCATGAGGACTCGAAACGTCAACTCTTTTCTTCTCCGCCAATGCTGCCAGACCTGCTGAGTTTTTCCAGGTAATTTTGCTTTTGTTATAGACTTTTAATATGTTTTGTTGGTTATAGGATTGCTTAGTTCTGTTTGTAGCACGCTGCTTCTGCTCTTTGGTAGCACGTCATCTTGTGCTGTGGCTTCATTAGATTGGCACTACATTTTAAATGTATACTTGTTGCTGCTACTGGCATGTTCTTCCACACTCCTCATTAAACCAGGATTGGTGATCTGGCATGAAGGTGATGGAGGAGTTAGGGGTTTGCCAGGACATGAGGTTACGATTTGGCTGCTGCTGATGGCCCCAGTACCTCATGGATGTCTAGCTTTGACCATGGGGGTCATAAGAGTCAGCTAGATTGGTGCGGGACTGAGATCACATACAGGGCAAACTGGGTAAGGTAGACTTCCTTTCCTAAAGGGAATTAGTGAACCTGCTGGGTTTTTATAATAATCCTAAAGTTTCATGGTCACTTTTACTGTCAAGTTAAATTGAATACAAATTCTCAAACTGCTATAGTGGGATTTGAACTCACATTCCTGGAATGCTGGGCAGTGACATAAAACAACACTATCATTTCTTCACAATTAATACAGATGTTGAGCTCACTTGCTGACACAGGAAGGAAGTCAGTCAGACAAGATACAGGAGAGTGGCTGGGCTTTGTAAGACTCGCAAGAGTGCAAGACAGGAGTAAATGTACAGGGAAAAAAATAATGATAGGATTGCAAGTTCCTCTGGCTAACATTTCGACACCATCCCGGATGGTTCTATTGGTCTTATGCAGTGAACTACACTGTTGCATCCTCGCAAACCTTTGACCTCTACTACCCTAGAAGGACAAGGACAGTAGGCATATGGAAACAGCACTGCCTGAAAGTTCCCCTCCATGTAACACTCACCATCCTGTCTCGGGCTTATTTTGCTGTTCATTCACTCGCAGCACTGTGGGTCTACCTTCACCAGGTAGACTGCAGAGGTTCAAGAAGGCTGCTCATCACTGCCTTTACAAGGACAATGAGGGATAGGCAACAAATGCTGGTCTTGCCAGCAAAGCCCACATCCTGGAAAAAAGGAATAAAAATAAAATCCTGAGGATTCTGAAAACCAGAATTTCTGGTTCGTTTTGCTGGAGTTCCCTTTGTCATAATTTGCAGCTAAGACACCTTTGAGGAGTGTGTTCTCTTAGCACGCTGCCTTCTTCAAACTCAGCATTGGTGATGACTGTCCACCCTCCCAGTCCTCCTTCCTCTCTCCTCCTTCTGTTGCACCACTACCCACTCCCCTATTACTCACACCGGGCCCCTGCTCAACACCCACCAAAGACAAATAATAATTTTAAAATGTGTGCTGCTAAGGAGCTATGCCTTTATTTTAAGGTTCCTTTATTTTAGGAAGCGAGCTGGTGCGATTTCCTGCTTGCCTAAGACTTATTTGGCAAACACTTGGTTTACCCCAGGGGTAGTGTCTGGGCGTGAAGGAAAGGCCAAAGGGTAAATAAACAGCGCTCTTAAGTGTCTTTTCATCAGGAAGCACTGACTGGGCCTGTGAATGCTGTTTGTTGCTGTTTTTCTCTGTAACAGCTGCTCCAGGTAGAGATGGCTTCAATCACCAAATGGATGTTTTTTAAGCTGCTTGTCTTGTGTGAATTTTTTAAAAATTACAGAAACAGCAAGATCCAAAGACAATTTTCTGAGATAGCAACACTGTTCAATACTTCCTTTGCCTGAATATTAAGTACTTCACAGTGAGGACTGTTAGTAGTGGGGACAGAAGATTTGATTTTGAGCCTCCAATGTCCCATCAAACTCTCCCAGGGGAGGTAAAGCTCCCTCTACACTGTCCCCATCAAACACGTCCAGGGCAGGTACTGCAAGGCGTTAGTTACAGAGTAAAGCTCCCTCTACACTGTCCCCATCAAACACGTCCAGGGCAGGTACTGCAAGGCGTTAGATACAGAGTAAAGCTCCCTCTACACTGTCCCCATCAAACACTCCCAGGGCAGGTACAGCCCAGGGTTAGATACAGAGTAAAGCTCCCTCTACACTGTCCCATCAAACACTCCCAGGGCAGGTACAGCACGGGGTTAGATACAGAGTAAAGCTCCCTCTACGCTGTCCCATCAAACACTCCCAGGACAGGTACAGCACGGGGTTAGATACAGAGTAAAGCTCCCTCTACATTGACCCCATCAAACACTCCCAGGGCAGGTACAGCACGGGGTTAGATACAGAGTAAAGCTCCCTCTACACTGTCCCCATCAAACACTCCCAGGACAGGTACAGCACGGGGTTAGATACAGAGTAAAGCTCCCTCTACACTGTCCCATCAAACACTCCCAGGACAGGTACAGCATGGGGTTAGATACAGAGTAAAGCTTCCTCTACACTGTCCCATCAAACACCCAGGACAGGTACAGCACGGGGTTAGATACAGAGTAAAGCTCCCTCTACACGGTCCCCATCAAACATTCCCAGGACAGGTACAGCACGGGGTTAGATACAGAGTAAATCTCCCTCTACACGGTCCCCATCAAACATTCCCAGGACAGGTACAGCACGGGGTTAGATACAGAGTAAAGCTCCCTCTATACTGTCCCCATCAAACACTCCCAGGGCAGGTACAGCACGGGGTTAGATACAGAGTAAATCTCCCTCTACACTGTCCCCATCAAACACTCCCAGGACAGTTACAGCACGGCGTTAGATACAGAGTAAAGTTCCCTCTACACTGTCCCATCAAACATTCCCAGGACAGGTACAGCACGGGGTTAGATACAGAGTAAAGCTCCCTCTACACTGTCCCCATCAAACACTCCCAGGACAGGTACAGCACGGGGTTAGATACAGAGTAAAGCTCCCTCTACACTGCCCCCATTAAACACTCCCAGGACAGGTACAGCACGGGGTTAGATACAGAGTAAAGCTCCCTCTACACTGTCCCCATTAAACACTCCCAGGACAGGTACAGCACGGGTTAGATACAGAGTAAAGCTCCCTGTACACTGTCCCCATCAAACACTCCCAGGACAGGTACAGCACAGGGTTAGATACAGAGTAAAGCTCCCTCTACACTGTCCCATCAAACACTCCCAGGACAGGTACAGCACGGGGTTAGATACAGAGTAAAGCTCCCTCTACACCGACCCCATCAAACACTCCCAGGAAAGGTACAGCACGGGGTTAGATACAGAGTAAATCTCCCTCTACACTGTCCCCATCAAACACTCCCAGGACAGGTACAGCACGGGGTTAGATACAGAGTAAAGCTCCCTCTACACTGTCCCCATCAAACACTCCCAGGGCAGGTACAGCACGGGGTTAGATACAGAGTAAATCTCCCTCTACACTGTCCCCATCAAACACTCCCAGGACAGGTACAGCACGGGGTTAGATACAGAGTAAAGCTCCCTCTACACTGTCCCCATCAAACACTCCCAGGACAGGTACAGCACAGGGTTAGATACAGAGTAAAGCCCCCTCTACACTGTCCCATCAAACACTCCCAGGACAGGTACTGCATGGGGTTAGATACAGAGTAAAGCTCCCTCTACACTGTCCCCATCAAACACTCCCAGGACAGGTACAGCATGGGGTTAGATACAGAGTAAAGCTCCCTTACACTGTCCCCATTAAACACTCCCAGGACAGGTACAGCACGGGTTAGATACAGAGTAAAGCTCCCTCTACACTGTCCCCATTAAACACTCCCAGGACAGGTACAGCACGGGTTAGATACAGAGTAAAGCTCTCTCTACACTGTCCCCATTAAACACTCCCAGGACAGGTACAGCACGGGTTAGATACAGAGTAAAGCTCCCTCTACACATTTTATTTTTACTCATTCATGGAATGTGGGCTTCACTGGTTGGGCCAGTATTCATTGCCCATCCCTAGTTGCCCTTGAGAAGGTAGTGGTGAGCTGCCTTCTTGAACCACTGCAGTCCATGTGGTGTAGGTACACCCACAGTGCTGTTAGGAAGGGAGTTCCAGGATTTTGACCCAGCAGCAGTGAAGGAACGGCGATATATTTCCAAGTCAGGATGGTGAGTGACTTGGAGGGGAACTTCCAGGTGGTGGTGTTCCCATCTATCTGCTGCCCTTGTCCTTCTAGATGGTAGTGGTCGTAGGTTTGGAAGGTGCTGTGTAACGAGCCTTGGTGAATTCCTGCAGTGTATCTTGTAGATGGTGCACTTTACTGCTACTGTGTGTCAGTGGTGGAGGGAGTGAATGTTTGTGGATGTGGTGCCAATCAAGCGGGCTGCTTTGTCCTGGACAGTGTCAAGCTTCTCCAGTGTTGGAGGAGCTGCACTCATCCAGGCACATGGGGAGTATTCCATCACACTCCTGACTTCTGCCTTGTAGATGGTGGACAAGCTTTAGGGAATCAGGAGGTGAGTTACTCGTCGCACGATTCCTAGCCCCTGACCTGCTCTTGGAGTCACAGTATTTATATAGCTAGTCCAGTTCATTTTCTAGTCAATGGTAACCCCCAGGATGTTGATAGTGGGGGAATTCAGTGTTGGTAATGTCATTGAACATCAAGGGGCGATGGTTGGATTCTCTCTTGTTGGAGATGGTCATTGCCTGAAAATTATGTGGCGCAAATGTTACTTGCCACTTGTCAGACCAAGCCTGGATACTGTCCAGGTCTTGCTGCATTTGGACATGGACTGCTTCAGTATTTGAGGAGTTGCAAATAGTGCTGAACATTGTGCAATCATCAACAAACATCCCCACTACTGACCTTATGATGAAAGGAAGGTCATTGATGAAGGAGCTGAAGATGGTTGGGCCTAGGACACTACCCTGAGGAACTCCTGCAGTGATGTCCTGGAGCTGAGATGACTGACCTCCAACAACCACAATCATTTTCCTTTGTGCTCGGCATGGCTCTAGCCAGCAGAGAGTTTTCCCCCGATTCGCACTGATTCCAGTTTTGCTAGTGCTCCTTGATGCCACACTCGGTCAAAGGCTGCCTTGATGTCAAGGGCAGTCACTCTCGCCTCACCTCTGGAGTTTAGCTCTTTTGTCCATGTTTGAACCTAGGCTGTAATGAGGTCAGGAGCTGAGTGGCCCTGGCAGAATCCAAACTGGGCATCAGTGAGCAGGTTATTGCTAAGCAAGTGCCACCTGATAGCACTTTTGATGATCCCTTCCATTACTGATGATGGAGAGTAGACTAATGGGGTGGTAATTGGCTGGATTGGATTTGTCCTACTTTTTCTATCCAGGACATAACTGGGCAACTTTCCACATGGCTGGGTAGATGCCAGCGTTGTAGCTGTACTGGAACAGCTTGGCTAGGCGCGCGGCAAGTTCTGGAGCACAAATCTTCAGTCCTATTGCCGGAATGTTATCAGGGCCCATAGCCTTTGCAGTATCCAGTGCTTTCAGCCATTCAGCCATGTGGAATGAGTCGAATTGGCTGAAGACTGGCATCTGTGATGTTGGGGACCTCTGGAGGAGGTGGATCACCCACTTGACACTTCTGGCTGAAGATTGTTGCAAATGTTTCAGCCTCATCTATTGCACTGCTGTGCTGAGTTCCTCCATCATTGAGGATGGGGGTATTTGTGGAGCCTCCTCCTCCAGTGAGTTGTTTAATTGTCCACCACCGTTCACAACGGGATGTGGCAGGACTGCAGAGATTAGATCTGATCCGTTGGTTGTGGGATCGCTTTGCTCTGTCTATCATTTGCTGCTTATGCTGTTTGGCACCCAAGTATAGCTTGTGTTATAGCTTCACCAGGTTGACACCTCTTTTTCAGGTATGCCTGGTGCTACTCCTGGCATGCTCTCCTGCATTGAACCCTGGTAATGGTAGAGTGGGGGATATGCTGGGTCATGGGCTTACAGATTGTGGTTGAGTACAATTCTGCTGCTGCTGATGGCCCACAGCACCTCATGGATGCCCAATCTTGAGTTGCTAGATCTGTTCGAAATCTATCCCATTTAACACAGTGGTAGTGCCACACAACATGATGGAGGGTATCCTCAATGTGAAAGCGGGACCTCGTCTCTACAATGACTGTGCCATGGTCACTCCTGCTGAAACTGTCATGGACAGATGCATCTGCAGCAGGCAGGTTGGTGAGCATAAGGTCAAGTATGTTTTTCAGTCTTGTTGGTTCCCTCACCACCTGCTGCAGACCCAGTCTAGCAGCTATGTCATTTAGGACTCAGCCAGCTCGGTCAGTAGTGGTGCTACCAAGCCACTCTTAATGATGGACATTGAAGTCCCCCACCCTGAGTACATTCTGCATCCTTGCCACCCTCAGTGCTTCCTCCAAGTGATGTTCAACATGGAGGAGCACTGATTCATCAGCTGAGGGAGGGTGGTACGTGGTAATTAGTAGGAGGTTTCCTTGCCCATGTTTGACCTGATGCCTTGAGACTTCATGGGGTCCAGAGTCGATGTTGACGACTCCCAGGGCAACTCCCTCCCGACTGTATACCACTGTGCTGGGTCTGTCCTGCCGGTGGGCCAGGAAGAAAGCCACAAACAAATAGCAGTCTATCTAACATCTAAAACCAACAAGCAGGTTGCAACAAAGAAAAAATCACTCCTGAAAGCAGAGCGAGTGTACCACCATTGCAAAGCAGCCAGACTGAGGTTGCTTGGGAAATGGAAGGTCCACAAGAGGGGGATGATGCAGAGGAGGTGAGGTCCCCAAAGAGCGTACACAGGGATGGTGATGCTGGAGTGTGGAGCATTATCTGTAAGGTATGATTCCGTGAGGATGACTATGTCAGGTTGTTGCTTGACCAGTTTGTAAGACAGCTCTCCCAATTTTGACAATAGCCACAGATGTTAGTAAGGAGGACTTTGCAGGATCGACAGGGCACAACATACGTTGTCGTTTCCGGTGCCTAGGTCGATGCTGGGTGGTCTGTCCGGTTTCATTCCTTTTTTGTAGGCTATGAAGTGGTTTGTTACAACTGAGTGGCTTGCTAAGCCATTTCAGAGTCAACCACATTGCTGTGGGTCTGGGTCTGGAGTCACATGAAGACCAGGTAAGGATGACAGATTTCCTTCCCTAAATGGCATTCGTGAACCAGATGAGTTTTTACAACAATCGACAATGGTTTCACGGTCATCATTGGACTTTAAGTTCCAGATTTTTATTGAATTAAAATTCCACTGTGGCGTGATTCGAACTGGGGGCCCAGAGCATTACCCAGGATCCCTGGATCACTAGTCTAGTGACTATACCACTACGCCATCGCCACTCCCCTATTAATGCCTCAGGTACAGCTTCAGCAGGGAACAGTAAAGCTTCCTCAACACCGTCCCAACAAACACTCATTAGGCAGGTGAAGTTCCCTCACGTTGTCCCATCAAATGCTTGCAGGACAATACTTAAGGGAAGATTGTAGCATTGTGGTAATGTTGCTGGACTAGTAATGCAGAGACCCAGGCTAATGCTCTGCAAACATGAGTTCAAATCCCACCATAGTAGCTGGCAGAATATGAATTCAGTTATAAAATTGGTGATCTCAGTAATGCTGACCATGAATCTGTCATCGATTGTTGTAAAAACCACCTGGTTCACTTATGCCCTTCAGGGAAGGAAATCTGCTGTCCTTACTTGGTCTGGCCTACATGTGACTCCAGACCCACAGAAATGTGGTTGACACTTAACTGCCCTCTGTAATGGCCTGGCAAGCTATTCAGTTCAAGGGCAATTAGAGATGGCCAACAAATGTTGACCTTGCCAGCAAGGCCTACATCCCATGAAAGAATAGAGAAAAAAAGGCACAGTATGGGTTAGATACAGAGTAAAGCTCCCTCTACACTGTCCAATCAAACACTCCCAGGGCAGGTACAGCACAGGGTTAGATACAGAGTAAAGCTCCCTCTACACCGTCCCTGTCAAATACTTCCAGGGGAGGTACAGCACGGGGTTAGATACAGAGTAAAGCTCCCTCAACACTGTCCCATCAAACACTCCCAGGGCAGGTACAGCACGGGGTTAGATACAGAGTAAAGCTCCCTCGACACTGTCCCCATCAAACACTCCCAGGACAGGTACATCACGGGGTTAGATACAGAGTAAAGCATCCTCTACACTGTCCCATCAAACACTCCCAGGACAGGTACAGCACGGGGTTAGATACAGAGTAAAGCTCCCTCTACACTGTCCCATCAAACACTCCCAGGACAGGTACAGCACGGGGTTAGATACAGAGTAAAGCTCCCTCTGCACTTTCCCTATCAAATACTTCCAGGGCAGGTACAGACAGGGTTAGATACAGAGTAAAGCTCCCTCTACACTGTCCCCATCAAACACTCCCAGGACAGGTACAGCACGGGGTTAGATACAGAGTAAAGCTCCCTCGACACTGTCCCATCAAACACTCCCAGGACAGGTACAGCACGGGGTTAGATATAGAATAAAGCTCCCTCGACATTGTCCCCAGCAAATAATTCCAGGGCAGATACCGTATGGGTTAGATACAGAGTAAAGCTCCCTCATGATTGCCCCATTAAACACACCATGGGCAGGTACAGTACAGGCTAGGTACACAGCAAAGTGATGGAAGGGTTGTCGACAGTGGTATCAAGCAGCATTCACTCAGCAACAATCGGCTCACTGAAGCTAAGTTTGTGTTCCACCAATGCACAGCGGCAGCAGTGTGTATCATCTACAAGATGCACAGTAGCAACTCACCAAGACCCTTTGACAGCAGCTTCCAAACCCAAGACCTTTACCACCCAGTGAAAAGAGCAGTATGTGCATGGGAAGACCGCCAACTGCAAGTTCTCTTCCAAGCCATTCACCATGCTGACTTCAAACTATTTCTAGTTCCTTCACTGTGGCAGGGTCAAAATCCTGGAACTCCCTCCCTACGAGCACTGTGTGTGTGTGTGCGTGTGTACCTACACCACATGGACTGCAGGGGTTCAAGAAGGTGGTTCCGCACCACCTTCTCAAGGGCATTTGGGGATGGGCAATCAGTACTGGCCAGCAATGCCCATATCCCATGAAAGATTATATGCTAAAAAAATCCCTCTATACTATGCCATATCAATCCCAGACAGATACACAGCGAGTAGGTACATCTTGTCCTGTTGAATAAACAGGAGCTCCCTGGAGATGCTGAGCCAGTAACCTGGCTGAATTAACCAAGTTCCATACGGTTACAGTCTTAGGTGTAAGGTGGGTGACCCTTACTCTGCTGAATAAACAGGGAGTCCTTGGAGATACACACTGTGTAACCATAATCCAGCTGAACAAACAGGAATCCCATATGGTTTCTCAGTGAGTGACTCTTATTCTTCTGAATAAACAGAGAATCAGTGCAGTTATACATTTGACATCCTGCTTTACAGAAACACTGTAAAGTTATAGTAGGTAACTAAACAAACAAAGTAGATTTAATGAACATGCATCTGATATGGATACAGCTTCTTTAATTGGATTCTGAAGTTTGGGTTGAAAGGTTGGCACATGCCAATCAGAGGTCTTAGTTTGGTAGCTGTGAGAGGCCTGAAATGGCCTCAGCACTTAAGGTTAGTTGGGAAGTAATTATCCGTGTTTTATGCTTTTAATTATCGGCCGCTGAAGGAATGCATGTTTTGATATCATTCAACTGCAGGATTAGTTTTGGCTGTGATGCACCTGCAGTCAAACAGTTGTGTGGCGCTTGTGGCTGATGTCCTCGTTTGAAGAATGGGCACTAATGTGAAGGTCAATGTGATGATGCCACTCGTGTGGACCTGATGTACAGACAGAACTAGCACCACTAGCGAGTAAAAGGAGAACATTGGAAAGAGCACAATTATCTGCAAACTACATTATGAAGTTAATAAAACCAAATTGCATCATCTCCCCATCACAAACCCTCCCCCCACCAAATACTCAATACAGAGACACTGGTTAGGGCTTTTGAGGAGATGTGGAGACTCCAGGAACCTTTTTAAAAATTTGCTCATGGCATTGCTGGCTAGGCCAGCATTTATTGCCCATCCCTAATCGCCCTTGTTCAGGGGGCATTTAAGAGTCAACCACATTGCTGTGGGTCTGGAGTCACATGTAGGCCAGACCGGGTAAGGACAGCAGATTTCCTTCCCTAAAGGAGATTAGTGAACCAGATGGGTTTTTACAACAATCGGCAATGGTTTCATGGACATCATCAGACTTTTAATTCCAGATTTTTTTTATTGAATTCAAATTTCACCATCTGCTGTGGTGGGATTCGAACCCAGGTGCCCAGAGCATTACTCTGGGTCTCTGGAATACTAGCCCAGTGAAAATGCCACTGCGCCATCACCTTACCTTTATAATCACAGGCATAACCAGGATCCAGAACTCTCACCCTCATTTCCATCCGATCTTAATTCAACCAGGGAAGGGGAATGGGGAAGGATGCGACTGAACCTGAACTCAGTGCCAAGTTCAAATAAACCCCATTTTCACTGGAGCAAGGGCCTTGTCCCACCGTGTGGGAGTTATGAATCTTTGGAAAAGTTGTAAATGCTCTTGAAGAGTGGATAAGGTTTTTAGAATGGTCAACCTCTCAAGTTACTTAAATGGCCAGCCCTTTAAAACATGTCTTCCTGCTTTGCTGGGACTGTGAGAGTTGAAAAAAATTAGCTCCGGCAGTTTTAATAGCTGTTTGTTGACATAACCCTAAGTACTATCATTATAGCACTATTAATCCTTAGCTGCTTTCCACAACATTTTTAAAAATACGAGACGTGGGCATCAATGGCTAGGCCAGCATTTATTGCCCATCCCTTATTGCCCTTGAGAATGTGGTGGTGAGCTGCCTTCTTGAACCACTTCGATCCCGATGGTGTAGGTACAGTACTCCCACAGTGTTGTCAGGGAGGGAGTTCAAGGATTTTGACCCAGTGACAATGAAGGAATGGCAACATAGTTCCAAGTCAGGATGGTGAGTGGCTTGGAGGGAAACTTGAATGTGATGGTGTTCCATGCATCTGCTGCCCTTGTCCTCCTAGGTGGTAGAGGTCGCAGATTTAGAAGGTGCTATCAAAGGAACCTGAAAGGGAGGTAGAGGCAGAAACCCTCATAACTTTTAAGAAGTATTTGGATGTGCACTTGCGATGCCATGACATACAAGGCTATGGGTCTAGTGCTGGAAAATGGGATTAGAATAGTTAGGTACTTGTTTGACTGGCGCAGACTGGATGGGCCGGAGGGCCTTCTTCTGTGCTGTAGACCTCTATGCCTCTATGAGCCTTGATGATTTTCTGCATTGCATCCCGTAGATAGTGCACTGTGCATTGATGGTGGAGGCAATGGATGCTGAAAAATAACCTCTCTATTCAAGAAGGGAGGGAGGCAGAAATCAGGAAACTCATTAGCTTGACGACTGTCTTGGGGAGGGTGTTAGAGTCAATCAGTAAAGAGGTTATAGCTGGGCACTTAGAACAATACAAGGTAATCGGAAGAGTCAGTATGGTTTTGAGAAAGTTAAATCATGTTTAACCAATTTATTAGAGTTCTTTGAAGGAGTAACACGTGCTGTGGATAAAGGGGAGCCTGTAGACGTGCTGTACTTGGATTTCCAGATGGCATTTCATTAGGTGCCACATTAAGGCTATTGCAGAAAATAAAAGCTCATGGTGTAGTGGGTAACACATTAGCCTGGATAGCAGATTGGCTGGCTGGCAAAAAACAGAGAGTATGCCTAAATAGGTCTTTGTCTGATTGGCAGGATGTGACTAATGGAGTGCCACAGGGATCTGTGCTGGGGCCTCAACTTTTTACAATTTACATCAATGACTTAGGTGAGGGGAGAGAAGGCACTGTAGCTAAATTTGCAGATGATACCAAGAGAGGTAGGAAAGTATGTTGTGAAGAAGACATAAGGAGTTTGCAGAGGATATCGATCAGTTGAGTGAGTGGACAACTATCTGGCAGATGGAGTATAATGTGGGAAAATGTGAAGTTGTTCACTTTGGCAGGAAGTATAAAAAAGCAGAGTATTACTTAAATGGAGAACGACTGCAGAATTCCGAGGTGCTGAGGGATCCCGGTGTTCTCGTGCATGAGTCACAAATGTTATTTTGCAGGTACAGCTTGTAATCAAGAAGGCTAATGGAATGCCATCCTTTATTATAAGAGCAATTGAACTTAAAGTAAGGATGTTATGCTTCTGTTATACAGGGCGTTGGTGAGGCCACATTTCCAATACTGTGTGCAGTTTTTGTCTCCTTATTTAAGGAAGGATGTAAATGCGTTGGAGGTGGTTGAATGGAGGTTTACTAGATTGATACCTGGAATGAGTGGGTTGTCTTATGAGGAAAGGTTGGACAGACCGGGCTTGTTTCTACTGGAGTTTAGAAGAGTGAGGGGTGACTTGATTGAAATATAATAACATCCTGAATGGTCTTGACAAGTGGACATGGAAACGATGTTTCCTCTTATGGGTGATTCCAGAATTAGGGGACATTGTTTTAAAAGTAGGGGTGGCCCTTATAGGACAGAGATGAGGAGAATATTTTTCTTTCAGAGGGTTGTGTGACTTTGGAATGCTCTGCCTCAGAAGGCAGTGGAAGCGGGACCATTGAATATTTTTAAGGAAGAGGTAGATAGATTCTTGTTAGGCAAGGGAATCAAGTTATTGGGGTTAGATGGGAATGTAGAATTCAAAACACAAACAGACCAGCCATAATCTTATTGGATGGTGAAGCAGGCTTGAGGGGCCAAATGGCCTGCTTCTGCCCCTATTTCATATATTCATATGAAAGTAGTGGATGGGGTGCCAATCAAGCCCGCAGCTTTGTCCTGGATGGTGTTGAGCTTCTTGAGTGGTGTTGGAGCTGCACTCATCCAGGCAAGTGGACAGTATTTCATCAAACATCTGACTTGTGCATTGTGGATGGTGGACAGACTTTGGGGAGTCTGGAGGTGAATTATTCTCTGCAGAATTCCCACTCTGTGACCTGCTCTTGTAACCACAGTATATATATGGTGGGAAAATGCAGCTTCTAGCCAATGGTAACCCCCAGGATGTTGATGGTGGGGGATTCAGCGATGATAATGCTATTGAATGTCAAGAATTGATGGTTGGATCCTCTTTTGTTGGAGATAGTCATTCCCTGGCACTAGTGTGGCAAGAATATTAATTGCCACTTATCAGCTCAAGCCTGAATGTTGTCCAGGTCTTGCTGCTTTTGGACGCAGACTACTTCATGATCTGAGGAGTCACGAATGGTGCCGAACATTGTGCAATCACCAGCAAATATCCCCACGCCTGATCTTATGATGGAAGGAAGGTCATTGATGAAGCAGTTGAAGATGGTTGGCCCTAGGACACTACACTGAGGAACTCCTGCAGTGATGTCCCGGGACTGAGATAACTGACCTCCAGCAACCACAACCATCTTCTTTTATGCTAGGTATGACTCCAACTAGTGCAGAGCTTTTCCCCTGATTTCCAAGGACTCCAATTTTGTTGGGATTCCTTGATACCACACTCAGTCAAATGCTGCCTTGATGTCAAGGGCAGTCACTCTCACCTCACCTTGGGAGTTCAGATCTTTTGTCTATGTTTGCACCAAGGCTGTAATGAGGTCAGGAGCTGAGTGGCCCTGGTGGGAAGTAAACTGGGCATCAACAAGCAGGTTATTGCTGAGTAAGTGTTGCTTGATACCTCTGTCCATGACCCCTTCCATCACTTCACAGATAATTGAGAGTAGACTGATGGGGAGGTAATTGGCTGGGTTGGATTTGTCCTGCTTTTTGTGTACAGGATATACATGGACAATTTTCCACAATGTTGACTAGATGCCAGAGTTGTAACTGTAGTGCAACAGTTTAGCTAAGGACGCAGCTAGTTCGGGAGCACAAGTCTTCAGTACCATTGCCGGAATATTGTCAGGGCCCATAGCCTTTGCAGTATCCAGTGCCTTCAGCCGTTTCTTGCTATCATGTGGAGTGAATCAAATTGGCTGAAGACTAGTACTTGTGATGCTGGGGACCTCAGGAGGAGGTGGGGATAGATCATCCACTCAGTAATTCTGGCTGAGGATTGTTGCAAATGTTTCCGTTTTGTCTTTTGCACTAATATGCTGGGCTCTCCTATCATTGAAGATAGGAATATTTGTGCAGCATCCTCTTCCAGTGAGTTGTTTAACTGTCCACCGCCATTCACAACTGGATATGGCACAACTGTAGAGCTTCGATCTGATCCGTTGGTTGTGGGATTGCTTAATCCTGTGAGTCACATGCCTCTTTGGCGTAGTGGTATAGTCACTAGGCTAGTATTCCAGAGACCCAGAGTAATGCTCCGGGGACCCGGGTTTGAATCTCACCACGGCAGATGGTGAAATTTGAATTCAATAAAAATCTGGAATTAAAAGTCTGATGATGACCATGAAACCGTTGTCGATTGTTCACACTTGGAATACTGCGTGCAATTCTGGTCGCCACATTACCAGAAGGATATGGACGCGATGCAGAGGAGGTTTACCAGGATGCTGCCTGGTCTGGAGGTTATTAGCTATGAGGAGAGGTTGGAGAAACTCGGATTGTTCTCACTAGAGCGACGGAGATTGAGGGGCGACTTGATAGAAGTTTACAAAATTATGAGTGGCATGGACAGAGTAGATAGTCAGTAGCTTTTTCCCAGGGTGGAAGAGTCAATTACTAGGGGACATAGATTTAAGGTGAGAGGTGAAAACTTTAGAGGAGATGTGCGGGGCAAGTTTTTTACGCAGAGGGTAGTGAGTGTCTGGAATTCGCTGCCAGAGGAGGTGGTGGAAGCAGGTACGATCATGGTGTTTAAGAGGCAGCTTGACAAATACATGAATAGGATGGGAATAGAGGGATATGGACCCCGGAAGTGCAAAATGTTTTAGCTGATGGGCAATATGATCAGCGCAGGCTGGGAGGGCCGAAGGGCCTGTTCCTGTGCTGTACTTTTCTTTGTTCTTTGTTCTAAAAACCCATCTGGTTCACTAATGTCTTTTAGGGAAGGAAATCTGCTGTCCTTACCTGGCCTGGCCTACACAGCAATGTGGCTGACTCTTAAAAATGCCCTCTGAATGAGGACAATTAGGGATGGGCAATAAATGCTGGCCTAGCCAGCGATGCCCACACCCCATGAATGAAGTTAAACCAAAGAGCCACGGTTGATCCCCCGCATTGATGGTAATGATAGAGTGGGGGATATGCTGGGCTATGAGGATACAGATTATGGTTGCACACAATCCTGCTGCTGATGTCCCACGGTGCATAATGCATACCCAGTTTTGAGTTTTTAGATCTGTTCGAAATCTAATTCAGCATGGTGGTCATGCCACACAACACAAAAGAGGGTCTCCTCAATGCGAAGGTGGGACTTCGAATTAAGAGTCACCAGGGCAGCTGACCGAAAGTTAGGTTTTAAGGAGTGTGGTAAAGAAGGGCAGAGTGCTAGAGAGGCAGGGAGGCTTGAGAAGGGAATTCCAAAGCTTAGGGCCCAGGCAGCCAAAGGCATGGCTTCCCATGGTAAAGCAATTAAAAACGAGGCCAGAGTTGGAGCACTCCAGAAAGCTCGGAGGACTCGACAACTGTAGAAGATTCAGAATTTTGCAGACATAGGGAGAGCACGAGGCCATGGTGGGACTTGAACACAAGGATGGAAATGATAAATTCCAGGCATTGCTGGACTGGGTGCCGATGTAGGTCAGCAAACGTGAACAGTGAACGGGTCTTGATGTGTGTCAGGATGCGGGTAGCACAGTTTTTGAAGATATCAAGCGTGTGCAATGTGGGAGTCTGATCAAGAGAGTGTTGGAATGGTCAAGTCTGGAAGTAATAGAGGCATGGATGAAGGTTTCAGCAGTAGATGGCTGAAGCAAGGGTGGAGGTGTACATTTCTTAAACAGTCGTAGGGCTTGAAGGAGTGTCAGAGATAGGGAGGAGTGAGACCACGGAGGGATTTGAACACAAAGATGAGAATCGACATAGAGTCAGCTAAATCTCTGACTGCACTGGATGGTAGAAATCTGGCAGAGCACTTCATGCCCCTGGGAAATTTTAATAGGTTAGTTTGACACAGTCACTCCACCACATTAGAACCAGGTGATGAAGATAGAAATCTACCCCTAGATCAGACAAAGAAAGGATGTGCCAGTAATGATTTTCAATAGCTCAGTTTGGAGGGTATCAAAAGTAAGAATGGGTTTCTATGTGGATCAGACAGCCAGCTAACAAAATAAACCTGTCTAGAATCACCAATAAGCAATGGAGACGTGGGCGGAATAAAGGAATTATACAAGGAATCAATGAGAGCAGAATTGGGGACAGAATTTAATGATCTTTGGGAAAAGATACAAAAAGGTCGGTGACACTTTCAGCAGCTTTTCGGAAGTCTCACTTCATCATAGCTGTAGTCTCAGAGACTGTGGCCTTTTCAGTGAGGAATGAAGTGTGAAACAGGTTTAATTACCGGCTCTGATTAATTGTGTCATAAACTGTCTGTTAGGTGGAGGGCAACATTTTATTACTGGATTACTGATATAGTAATACCTAATTAGCAGTGGTCTCCGTAACTTTGCATTTCTCCATTACTTTTATTCTGGGTTATGGCACCATGGGTGTCAGCTGTCTTTCATATCTCCCTGTCCATGTTAAACTGGCAGCTGACTTAACCATAGTTTAAAGCTTGGACTTGGAACAGAAAACGTCCACCACACTGTCCCATCAAACATTCCCAGGGCAGGTACAGCACGGGATTAGATACAGAGTAAATCTCCCTCTACACTGTCCCATCAAACACTCCCAGGACAGGTACAGCACGGGGTTAGATACAGAGTAAAGCTCCCTCTACACTGTCTCATCAAACACTCCCAGGGCAGGTACAGCACGGGATTAGATACAGAGTAAAGCTCCCTCTACACTGTCTCATCAAACACTCTCAGGGCAGGTACAGCATGGGGTTAGATACAGAGTAAAGCATCCTCTACACTTTTCCATCAAACACTCCCAGGATAGGTACAGCACGGGGTTAGATACAGAATAAAGCTCCCTCTACACTGTCCCATCAAACACTCCCAGGACAGGTACAGCACGGGGTTAGATACAGAGTAAAGCTCCCTCTACACTGTCTCCATCAAACACTCCCAGGACAGGTACAGCACAGGGTTAGATACAGAGTAAAGCTCCCTCTACACTGTCCCCATCAAACACTCCCAGGGCAGGTACAGCACGGGGTTAGATACAGAGTAAAGCTCCCTCTACACTGACCCCATCAAACACTCCCAGGACAGGTACAACATGGGGTTAGATACAGAGTAAATCTCCCTCTACACTGTCCCATCAAACACTCCCAGGACAGGTACAGCACAGGGTTAGATACAGAGTAAAGCTCCCTCTACACTGTCCCCATCAAACACTCCCAGGACAGGTACAGCACGGGGTTAGATACAGAGTAAAGCTCCCTCTACACTGTCCCCATCAAACACACCCAGGACAGGTACAGCACGGGGTTAGATACAGAGTAAATCTCCCTCTACACTGTCCCCGTCAAACACTCCCAGGACAGGTACAGCACGGGGTTAGATACAGAGTAAAGCTCCCTCTACACTGTCCCCATCAAACACTCCCAGGACAGGTACAGCACGGGGTTAGATACAGAGTAAAGCTCCCTCTACACTGTCCCATCAAACACTCCCAGGACAGGTACAGCACGGGGTTCGATACAGAGTAAAGCTCCCTCAACACTGTCCCCATCAAACACTCCCAGGGCAGGTACAGCACGGGGTTAGATACAGAGTAAAGCATCCTCTACACTGTCCCCGTCAAACACTCCCAGGACAGGTACAGCACGGGGTTAGATACAGAGTAAAGCTGCCTCTACACTGTCCCCATCAAACACTCCCAGGGCAGGTACAGCACGGGGTTAGATACAGAGTAAAGCTCCCTCTACACTGTCCCCATCAAACACTCCCAGGGCAGGTACAGCATGGGGTTAGATACAGAGTAAAGCTCCCTCTACACTGTCCCCATCAAACACTCCCAGGACAGGTACAGCACGGGGTTAGATACAGAGTAAAGCTCCCTCTACACCGTCCCATCAAACACTCCCAGGGCAGGTACAGCACGGGGTTAGATACAGAGTAAAGCTCCCTCTACACTGTCCCATCAAACACTCCAAGGGCATGTAAAGCACGGGGTTAGATACAGAGTTAAACTCCCTCCACACTGTCCCATCAAACACTCCTAGGACAGGTACAGCATGGGTTAGATACAGAGTAAAGCTCCCGCTACACTTATTGCACAGATTCAAGCCAGTTGGTGAAGTCAAAACTGAGACAAAGAGTCTTTCCTTGCAGGAAGAGAGTTTATTAACTTAGTATAGAGTCAACACTCCTACCCTGCACCAGTGACCTAGCTATCCCCATTTATAGCTGTACATGTTTAACAATTTAACTGTCATTAAACCTTAACAATGTACTTGGCACTAAACCTTAACAAAATAATTGCCATTAATATTGACAACAGTGTCCCATCAAACACTGCCAAGACAGGTACAGTACAGGTTAGATTTAGAGTAGAACTACACTTTCCCATCAAACACTCCCAGCACAGATAAAGCATTGGTCAGATATAGAGTAAAGCTCCCGCAAAGCATTCACATAACAGGGTAGCTACCTGCATTATACTTCAGAAAAAAATAGATACCTCCCTTGTTTATATTTACTGACCTCTGACATCTGTGGGAAGAGGCTGATGGCGATAGGCAGCGCTAATCCAAATGCTGCCAGGCATACGAGGCTATGCAAAGGAAGAGTCAGCCTTGGACGTGCTTTAAGTATCCATGTTCTGTGCAGAAAGACAGACAGATAAGTACCATTCTTGTCACCATCAACTGTTTAAATATGGATGCTGTCTACTTTTCTTAACTTTGTCTTGTTCTCTTCTGTGGCACAAACTTTTGATGAAGTATCAGCTCACCCAAGTGAATTGCCCTCAACAATAAATTCGCCAGGAAACATTGGACTTAGGAGTAGGCCATCTGGCCGTTTGAGAATGTTCCACCATTCAATATCATGGCTAATCTGATTGCGGTCTTAGCTCCACTTTACTGTCTACTCTGTATAACCCTTGACTCCATTATCTATCACAGATCTGTCTAACTCTGCCTTGAATAAATTCAACGACGCAGCCTCCACTGCTTTCTGGGTGAGAGAATTCCACATACCAACAACCCTTTAAGAAAAAAAATTCTCCTCATCCCCGTCTTAAATGGTTGACCTCATTCTTAAACTGTGTCCTTTGGTTCTAGCCTCTCCCTCAAGTGGAAACATCCTCCTGGTATCTACCATATCGAATTCTCTAAGGATCTTATATATTTCAATAAGATCACCTCTCATTCTTTAAACTCCAATATAGGGTATAGGGCCAATCTGTTCTTCATAAGAGAAGTTTCTCATCTCGGGAATGAGTTAAGTGAAGCTTCTATGAACTGCTTCTAAAGCAATTATCTCTTTTCTCAAATAAGAAGACAAAAACCTGTGCACAGTATTCCAGATGTGGCCTCAGCAGTGCTCTGTACAGCTGCAGTAAAACTTCCCTACTTTTATATTCCATTCCCCTTGTAATAAACACCAACCATTTGCCTTCCTAGTCAAGTGCTGTACTTGCACACTAACTTTTTGTGATTCATGTATCAGGACACCCAGGTCCCTCTGTACTGCCGATTCTGCAATCTGTCTCTATATAAAGAGTATTCTGCTTTTCTATTCTTCCTGCCAAAATGGACAAGTTCACATTTTCCCACATTATACTCCATCTGCCAGATGTTTTCCCCACTCACTTAACCTATCTATATCCCGTTGCAGACTCCCTATGTCGCCTTCACAACTTACCCTCCTACCTATCTTTGTGTCATCGACAAATTTAGCTACTGTACATCGGTTCCTTCATCGAAGCACTCCAGCTTTTCCTGAGATATATTAATGACCTAGGCCTTGGTGTACAGGGCACAATTTCAACATTTTCATACGACATCAAACTTGGAATTATTATGAATTGTGAGGAGGATAGTGAGGAACTTCAAAAGGACAGAGACACGTTGATGGAATGGGTGGACAAGTAGAACATGGAAGTTAATGCAGAGAAGTGTGAAGTGATTCATTTTGGCAGGAGGAACACAGAGAGAAAATACAAAATGAAGGGTACAATTCTAAAGGGGGTATAGGAGCAAAGGGACCTAGGGGATATATGTGCATAAATCATTGTAGGTGGCAGGACAAGTCGAGTGGGTGATTAATAACACATACAGCATCCGAGGCTTTATCAATAGAAGCATTGGGTACAAAAGCAAGTATGTTAAATTTGTATAGAACACTGGTTTGCCTTCAACTGGAGTATTGTGTCCAGTTCTGGGTGCCACATTTTAGGATCTGAGAGCATGAGAGAGAATGCAGAAAAGATTCACAAGAAAGGCTCCAGGGATGTGGAACTTCAGTTACCTTGATCGACTGGAAAGTTGGGACTCCGTTCCTTGGAAAAGGGAAGATTGAGAGGAGGTTTGATAGAGGTAATCAAAATCATGAGGGGTCTGCAGAGAGTTGATATGGAGAAACTGTTTCCACTGGCGAAAGGATCGAGAACAAGAGGGCACAGATCTAAGGTGATTGGTAATACAAGCAATGGCGACAAGAGGTAAAATCTTTTCATGCAGTGAGTGGTGAGGATCAGCAATGCGCTGCCTGACAAGTGTGGTGTTCAAGAGGAAATCGGATTAGTACCTATTTATGTCATTATGAGTAACGCCATGGGAGATCTGCTGTGTAATAGAAATATTGTCCATATCAATTATTTAAAATAAGTTCCTTCAGAGGTTCAGCAATCACTGCTTCCAGCAGACAGCGCCCCTTTCACAGTTAGTCCCATGATTCTATTCCTAACTTCAAAGAAAACATCTCTGTCCACAGTCTTATCAAACACAACAGGGGTTAGATACAGAGTAAAGCTCCCTCTATACTGTTCCCATCAAACATTCCCAGGACAGGTACAGCACGGGGTTAGATACAGAGTAAAGCTCCCTCTTCACTGTCCCCATCAAACTCTCCCAGGGCAGGTACAGCTCAGGGTAAGATACAGAGTAAAGCTCCCTCTACACTGTCCCATCAAACACTCCCAGGGCAGGTACAGCACGGGGTTAGATACAGAGTAAAGCTCCCTCCACACTGTCCCATCAAACACTCCCAGGACAGGTACAGCACGGGGTTAGATACAGAGTAAAGCTCCCTCCACACTGTCCCATCAAACACTCCCAGGACAGGTACAGCATGGGGTTAGATACAGAGTAAAGCATCCTCTACACTTTCCCATCAAACTCTCCCAGGACAGGTACAGCAAGGGGTTAGATACAGAGTAAAGCTCCCTCCACACTGTCCCATCAAACACTCCCAGGACAGGTACAGCACGGGGTTAGATACAGAGTAAAGCTCCCTCCACACTGTCCCATCAAACATTCCCAGGACAGGTACAGCACGGGGTTAGATACAGAGTAAAGCTCCCTCCACACTGTCCCATCAAACACTCCCAGGACAGGTACAGCACGGGGTTAGATACAGAGTAAAGCTCCCTCCACACTGTCCCATCAAACACTCCCAGGACAGGTACAACACGGGGTTAGATACAGAGTAAAGCTCCCTCTACACTGTCCCATCAAAACACTTCTAAGGCAGGAACAGCATATGTATAGATATAGAGTAAAGCTCCCTCTACATTGACCGTCAAACACTCCCAGGACTGGTACAGCACGGGATTAGATACAGAGTAAAGCTCCCTCTACACTGTCCCCATCAAACACTCCCAGGACAGGTACAGCACGGGGTTAGATACAGTGTAAAGCTCCCTCTACACTGTCCCCATCAAACACTCCCAGGACAGGTACAGCACGGGGTTAGATACAGTGTAAAGCTCCCTCTACACTGTCCCCATCAAACACTCCCAGGACAGGTACAGCACGGGGTTAGATACAGAGTAAAGCTCCCTCTACACTGTCCCCATCAAACACTCCCAGGACAGGTACAGCATGGGGTTAGATACAGAGTAAAGCTCCCTCTACACTGACCCATCAAACACTCCCAGGACAGGTACAGCACGGGGTTAGATACAGAGTACAGCTCCCTCTACACTGTCTCCATCAAACACTCCCAGGACAGGTACAGCACGGGTTAGATACAGAGTAAAGCTCCCTCTACACTGTCCCCATCAAACACTCCCAGGACAGGTACAGCACGGGGTTAGATACAGAGTAAAGCTCTCTCTACACTGTCCCATCAAACACTCCCAGGACAGGTACAGCACGGGGTTAGATACAGAGTAAAGCTCCCTCCACACTGTCCCATCAAACACTCCCAGGACAGGTACAGCACGGGGTTAGATACAGAGTAAAGCTCCCTCCACACTGTCCCATCAAACACTCCCAGGACAGGTACAGCACGGGGTTAGATACAGAGTAAAGCTCCCTCTACACTGTCCCCATCAAACACTCCCAGGGCAAGTATAGCACGGGGTTAGATACAGAGTAAAGCTCCCTCTGCACTGTTTTACCACATACTCTCAGGCCAGATATAAATCAATACATTTGCATACATTAGGCACACTTGAAAGCTTGTTCCACATTTCCCATCAACAACCCCTGATACAGGACAGTTTACTTGCAGGGTAAACTCTCTTTACAGTGTTCCCAGGCCAATTGGGACACCCTTAAAAGTACTTTGAGATTGTTGGTCTTAACACTGAAATCAACAGACGATTCTTTGTTTGGGAATCATGAGGCATAGATTAAAGATTTCTGCGCAGGCAACGCGTAGTGGTAATGTCACCGGACAAGTAATCCAGAGGCCAAGCTAAAACTCTGGGGTCACGGGTTTGAATCGCGCCACTGCAGCTGGTGAATTTGAAATTCAGTTGAAAGAAATCTAGGATTAAAGAGCTATTCACGGTAATAGCGACCATGAAGCCATTGTTGATTGTCGTTAAAAACCCATCTGGTTCACTAATGTCCTTTAGGGAAGGAAATCTGCTGTCCTTACCTGGTCTGGCCTACATGTGACTCCAGACCCACAGCAATGTGGTTGATTCTTCAATGCCCTCTGAAATGGCCCAGCAAGACACTCAGTTGCATCAAACCACTTCAAAGTCTACAAAAAGGAATGAAACCGGACGGGCAACCTGGCATTGACCTAGGCATTGGAAAAAAACAATGGCAAACTTAGCCGTGTCGACCCTGCAAAGTCCTCCTTACTAACATCAGGGGGCTTGTGCCAAAATTGGAAGAGCCATCTTACAAACGAGTCAAGCAACAGCCTGACACAGTCATCCTCACGGAATCATACCTTACAGATAATGTCCCAACACCAACATCACCATCCCTGGGTATGTCCTGTGCCACTGACAGGACAGACCCAGAAGAGGTGGCGGCACAGTGGTATACAGTCGGGAGGGAGTTGCCCTGGGAGTCCTCGACATCAATTCCAGATCCCACGAAGTCTCATAGCATCAGGTCAAACATGGGGAAGGAAACTTCCTGTTGATTACCACGGACTGGCTTCCCTCAGCTGATGAATCAGTGCTCCTCCATGTTGAACATCACTTGGAGGAAGCGCTGAGGGTGGCAAGGGTGCAGAATGTACTCAGGGTGGGGGACTTCAAAGTCCATCACCAACCAAGAGTGGCTCAGTAGCACCATGACAGAGTGAGCTGGCCGAGTACTAAAGGGCATAGCTGCTAGACTGGGTCTGTGGCAGGTGGTGAGGGAACCAACAAGAGGGAAAAACATACTTGCCCTCAACCTCACTGACCTGCCTGTCGCAGATGCAGCTGTCAATGAAAATTCTGTCATTCAGTGATTCTATGGACTCAATGGCCTCCTCTTGTTTCTGTATAACAGGCTTGAGGGGTTGAATGGCCTCTTCCTCTTCCTATCTGACAGGGACAAGGAGCTGAACGGCCTGCTGCTATGATTCAGTAGCCTGCCTGCACACCACCTGCCTGCTCGTAACCCCAGTAATTGTCAGGGACCTTCAGGAGGAAAGAAGAAAATTAGAAATGTAAAGGCCAAAAAAATCTTGTTAAATTACTAAGAGAGACAGAAAAAGAAGCCTTTTAATTGCTACTCTGCCAAAACCAATTTTAAGTACTGTAATGACTGATAGAAAAATGAGGTGTGAACTCCCTGCAAGTTTTATTCTCAGGCCAGGTCACAAACCAGTCATCATGAGGTCCTAATTAAGGGTGCTCAGCCACAATTAAGCTTCTAATTAGTGCATACAATTTCCCATTCTAATTGGAAGTGTGTTTTACTAAGTAGAAATGGATTCACATCAAATTCCAAATAGTATTTCCTTGTCTCATGGCTGTCAACGTTGGTAAGAGTCGGCTTCAGCATTGCAGTCAAGAACACACGTATGGATCAATATTCTGAGTATGCGCTGTTGACGAGATTCTCTGATGAGCAGTTGTACTTGTCAGTCATGTTGCATTACCTGTGATGTTCTGCTTATGCCAACCATGACAAGGGCTGATTATACGAGGTGCAGGGTTCCACATTCACCCCTCCCACACCCGACTAAAAGGTCAGGGAGACAGGGAGCCCACTGTGGGGAACACCATGGCCATTGAGAGGCTGGACGCAGCATTTCCACCCCTCAGGAGCAGGAAGTCTCACCCCAGAGAGCTGCCAGTTGATTAGAGGCTGGTTTTGCATGGCACAAAGCCATGCTGAACAAATCCTAAAAAATTACAAGGATGTTTTTATGGGTCTTGAATGTCTTCCTGCTGAATATCATCTTGAAGTAGATGGGAGTTTGCAACCAACTCAGCATCTTCCAAGGAGATTTTCAGCTACTCTCAAGTCCAGCCTGAAAGACAGGGAAGAGGAGTTTAAAGAGATGGGGATAATCAAAAAAGTGACAATCCTACAGACTGGATTAGCAGCATGGTGGCTGTGAAACAACCTGGAAAGCTGAGAGTGTCCATAGATCCAAAGGATTTCAATAAGCCTTTGAAGAGGTCTCACTACCGCATGCCAACCATCGAAGAAATTTTACCACAACTTGCCAAGGCAAAGGTACTTAGTCCCTAGATGCAAAGGATCAATACTGGCAAGTGAAGTTGGATGAAAGTAGCACTTTCCTGACTATGTTCTGGGTGCCATTTGGGAGGTACAGATGGCTGTGCATGCCGTTTGGCATTTCCACTGCTCCAGAAGAGCATCAATGCCGACAGCACGAGATAGTCAATGATCTTCCAGGAGTGGAAGTGATCATGAATTATCTGCTAACCTACAGCTGTGGAGATATGATGGAAGGAGCCATCGCAAACCAAGATCAGAATCTGGTGAGACTGCTACAGAGAGCTTGCTAGTTGAATGTGAAGCTGAATAAGAAGAAACTACAACTGAAGATGGCTGAAGTCAAGTACATAGGTCATGTACTGACGGTGAAATGAGTTCACCCTGATCCTGGATAATGTGAGAGTTGTAGAAGAGATGTAGGAACCAACAGATATGAAGGTGGTGCAACAATTTGTTGGATTTGTGAACTACCTAGCAGTGTTCTTGCCAATTTGTCACCAGAGTGTGAGCCTCTAGGCAAGCACACTGAAAAGGATGTTCAATGGTATTGGGGCACAGAACAAGAAGCAACTTTCTCTCGCATCAAACGAGTGACGACAATGTCAGTGCTGAGGTACAATGTTAACGATGAGATCACCCTGCAGTGCGATGCCAGCGAGACAGGACTTGGAACAAGCCTCATGCAGCAAGGACAACCAGTTGCATTTGCATCCAGAGCAACAATGCAAACTGAACAACGCCACGCACAGATTGAGAAATCACTGTACTGCTTGCGAGCATTTTAATCAGTACCGTTAGGGAGAGACAAAGTGATGGTGGATTCTGACCACAAGCCACTTCAAAGCATCTTTCTGAAACCACTTCTATTTGTTCCAAAGTGTCCGCAAAGGGTGTTACTTTGTTTGTAGAGATATCATTTTCAAAGTGAAGTATAAACAGGGCAAGTGGATGTACATCGCCGACATGCTGTCAAGCACTGCACTGCCTTTGAAAAAGGTTGCTGATGTCAGTATAGAGTGTGAAATCTTCCAGATCCAATGAGAAACAACAGCATGACCTGCTCCGGAACTCATCAACCCAGCAGAGACACTGAATATTACAGACAAGGGTCTTGCTCAGATCAAGCAAACTACGCAATGAGATGCAACTCTCCGGGTGCTGCAGGAAGTAGTGATGAAAGGATGGACGGAAACCATCAAGACACAACTACTGTTATAAGAGAGTACTGGGCATACAGCGATGAAGTGATTGCCCAAGATGACATCTTGTACAAAGGAACTAGAGTCATCATCACGAAAGAAATGAGGAAAGAGATGCTGAAGCGCACCATGCAAACCATCAAGGAATCAAGTCTATTCTGAAGAAGGCAAGAGAAGTGCTGTACTGGCCAAACGTGAGCAATGAGATCAAAGACCTATCAGTCAGTACAGTGCTTGCATGAACATCAACTCAGTAAGCTAAAGAGCCACTCATAACTCATGACATTCCAGACAGACCAAAGATAATGCTTGGAATAGACCTCTTCATTCTCTTTGGAACTGCTTATCTCGTTAGCATTATTATGATTCAAACTACTAGGGTTAGACAAGCTGATGTCAACCACCACGAGCAAGATCATAGAATGCCTGAAAGCACACTTCAATTGTTATGGCATTCCTGATATTTTGATTAGCAACAAGTATTCATCTAATACCTCAGCCATGGCCCCTTTGTCCATGTGTAAAGTGCTTTTTAGGTCGCTAATCAGCTCTACCCCTTATTTTACCACCCTTTTACTATTTATATGCCTATAGAAGATGTTGGGATTCCCCTTTCTGTTGGCTGCCAGTCTTTTCTTATAATCCTTCCTTGCTTCCCTAATATGCATTTTCACATCCCTTCTGAACCTGCTGTATTCCTCTTGGTTCTCAACTGTATTTTCTACCTGACACCTATCATAAACACACTTCTTCTTTATCTTAATTTCTATCTTTTTCATCTAGGGTGCTCTAGATTTGTTTGGCCTACCTTTCCATTTCGATGGAATATACTTTGACTGCCTGAACTAATTCTTTTTTGGAGGTAGCCCATTGTTGAGCTACAGTTTTTCCTGTCAATCTTTCGTTCCGGTCTATCTGGCCCAGTTCCGTTCTTTCTCCATCGAAGTCGGCTCCCATCCAGTTAATTATTCTTACTCTGGATTGCCTATCATCCTTTTCTATCATCATCCTAAAACGTACAATACGATGATCACTGTCTCCTAAATGTTCTCCCAGCAGGATGTTTAGAATATTACAATCAGGCAGAGTCAAGACGATTTTGTGAAAGGGAAATTGTGTTTGACAAATTTAACGGTGTTCTTGGAGAATGTAACAAGCAGGGTGGATAAAAGGGAACTATTGACGTAGTGTATTTGGATTCCCAAAAGACATTTGATAAGAGCATCATTGCTAGGGCATCAACTATTTGCCATCTATATTAATGACTTGGATGAAGGGACTGAGTGTACTGTAGCCAAAGTCGTTGACTATACAAAGATAGAAAGGAAAACAAGTAACGAGGAGGACACAAAGGCCGGAATTTTCTGCCCCCATTGACATCAAGCATCATGGCAGAAGTGAGCGGGCAATATGGCAAGAAGGCCAAAAATCAATTTTACGCTGTTGTGAAAGCAGTTTGCAATTGTCCGCTCTGCCTGTCAACGGCAGGCAGCCTTTCCCAGCATCGGGAACTTAATTTCAATGTATTTCCAGTCATCATCTTGCCTACTCTTCGGAAGCGTGCCCCCACGTCAAATTTACCGCCCACGCTGGTGGGAAAACACGCTGGCCCAGAAAGCATCTGGACATGTGTGATGTGCAGAAATTACGGCCTTGCTCGCATAGCATACTTCCCAAGGAGCAGAAGATGCTGGCACCCTACAGCTACCGGACCCTGGAGGAACATGTGCATCGCCTGCTGGATTCTTATGGACAAGGCCCTGCCGCAAAGCAGCTCATGGAAAGTGGGAGGTCTCCATTGATGTCTGGGTCTGCTTCGGGACCATCAAGTTGTACCAGGAGCATGGGTAGGGTCAGGGGGGTGGGGGGGTGGGAGGGAGGGGGTGAATGGGAGAGCAAGGTATAGGTTTGACTGGGAGGGCAAGATGTACTTGGGGGGGGGTTGTGAGGTTGACAGCGGGGGAATGATGGTGTCAGCAGGGGTGAAGTTGGGAGGGGGGAATGAAAGTTTTGGGGGTGAGGTTAGGAGAGGGGTTGGAGTATGGAGGAAGGAAGGTATAATGGGGGAGAAAGCGACATCAGGGGAGGTAGGTGTGAGGGAGGAGGAGGAAGGCGTAAATGAAGGAGTTCGGAGGGAGGAAAGACTTTGGAGGGGGGAAGGACATAGGGGGTGGGGGTGTAAAGGAATCTGGGGGGCAGTAAAGGAGTCCAGGAGGGGCGGGGAAGGGGAGACCATGGCGGGGGGTTTGGGGATGTCCAAGTGAACGTGCAAGTGGACGTCTGTCGAGTCAATGACTGCCTCCTGGGGAGTGAACGGAGGGTGGGTGTGGTAGGAGGGAATGGTGAGTATGAGGGCAGAGTGAGCCAGAAGGGTGAGAGGCTGAGGGTGCGACAGAAGCAGTAGAAGGGATGGTGAGGGTGGGTGGTGGGGTCGCGGAGGCAGACAGGGGCTCTGGGGGTGAGAAGGAAGAGCCTGGGGTGGTCAGTGTGGAATGGGGGTGGGATTCACAAGAAGGTAGGGGACGTGCATGGTCACCTGGACATCCTATAGAAAGGGTTCTGGTTGGTAGGCGACAGTGGGGAGGTGGAAGGTGATGCCAAGGGATGGTCAACAGTGATGTGGGAAAGGAGATGGGTGACTGGGGGAGGGGAAAGGATAGGGGAGCTGAGGAGAAACTTAATGACTACCATAGCTGTGGAAATCGAAAGTGAGCGGGGTCCCGTGTTCGATGGGCACAGGTGTTGCCTGATCAGTGGTCGGGTGGAGATGCAGGTCAGGCTCAGGTGGACAACTGAAAGAGAACCCCAGCAGGCAGCATTCAAAATGCTCAGTACAGTGAGGTGAGTGTGATGGAAAAAGGGTCTGTGTGTGTGGGAGAGTGCTTGCATGAGGCTCCAAACAGCCCTGCCACACACACACTTCTCCCTCCAGAATCACTCGTGCTCTGGCTGTGTGCAGTTGAACTGCTTCTGTGAGGGGATGCAGGGGTCGACTCGCGAAGCCTTTAAATGAAGCTGAAAGACACTATTGCACATTATTCAGTGAAAGCAATGTATTTTCATGTTATATAGTGACAAAATGCATTCACCCGTGCAACCACTTGTGATCAGAAATTCTTAACTCTTCTAGGCCTAACATTTCTTCCAGGTGCTGCCCTGACATCCGCAGTAGTGGTAGAGACAGCGTGTGCAATGTTTGGTGCTTCTTTCTCTGATGACTTCGGCATATGTCCTTTGGCTGTCCCCCTGGATTAATCAAGGACAGACAAATCTGGATTTATTAAGGGAAGGCTGTGTCTGACTAACTTGATTGAATTTATCAAAAAGGCAACAATGAAGGTAGAGTGTTTAATATAGTCTACATAGATTTTAGCAAGACTTTTGGCAAGGTCCCACATGGAAGACTGGTCAGAAAATTAAAAGAATCTCGTATCCAAGGGAGAGTGGCAAATTGGATCCAAAATTAGCTTGAGTGGCAGGAGCAAAGGGTTATGGTTGATGGTTGCTTTTGTGACTGGGAAGCTATTTCCAGTCAGGTTGTGCAGGATTCAGTACAGGGGTCCCTTGCTAGTCATGGCAATGTATCAATATTTTAGATAAGCAGTTTGTAGATGATGCAAAAATTGGGTGTGTGGTTAATAATGAGGAAGAAAGCTGCGGACTGCAGGAAGGTTTCAATGGGCAGAAAAATGGCAAATGGAACTCAACCTCGTGAACTGTGAGATTTGCAGAGGACAAAATAGACAAGGAATATAACATGGACACCAGAACTGTTCACAGTCCTCCAAGTGTGGTCTAACTAAGAGTCTACACAAACTTAACATAACTTCTCTTCAATTCTATCCCTTTAGAAGTGAATCCCATTGATTTGTTTGCTCTTCTATGGCCTTATTAACCTGCATTGCTACTTTTAGTGATTTAAGTACTTGTGCTTTTAAATCCTTTCGCTACCTCATTTAGATGCAATTTCCAAGGAGTATGTGACCTCCTTATTCTTCTTACCAAAATGTACTACCTTATGTTTAGCTGTATCAAACTTAATGTTCCAATTTTGCATTCCATTCTGCAACTTTATTAATCTCTGCCTATATTTTGTCACACTCCTCTTTATGATCTACACCCTACCAATTTAATGTCGTTCGCAATTTTGAAATTGTACTTTTGATTCCGGAGTCCAAATTACTAATGTAAACGTGAACAATGGTCCCAACCTTGATCCTTGTGGAGCACCACCTTTTTGCAATTATTTGAATGAGGTCAATTTGAAATAAACAAACGGCTGTTAAACAAGTCATTATGGAGCTCATTACCTCAAACCCAGCTTAGCTAATGAGTCTTTAGCGTGACCATGCCAGCTTGGGTATATTATCACTGTAAACAATTGCATCAATAAACATGTTCATTACTATAAAAAGAAAAACTTTCAATATTTTAATCTGTTCCATTTGAAAAGATTCATGTTTCCAAAACAGGCACAGATTTGGCTGTGCAACCTTATATGAGTTATCAGATTAGTGAATGCACCTTCTGTTGTAGCACCTGGATTGTAATTTCTTTTTAGTTCCTTTTTTAAAAAATATTAATTTCTTTCTTTGGGTGACTTTTTGTTCATCCAGGTGAGTGAAGTTAGTGCTCGTCAAGGAAGCATGGGGAAAAGTTTTGTCAAGGCCCATTTTGAGGTGCGGGTGTCATGATGTGCGGTCACTCTGTGCCTGGCTGAGCTAATGTCATGCTGCCTCCTCATCTGATAGATTTCAGCCCGTGGTTCAACATGGAACACGCTGCCGAATGAACGCTTTTGTTATGAAAACATGCTTTATATCAAATAATAATTTTGAATCCAACAGCTGGAAACCCGAACTGAAACTTTTACAACAGAGACTATAGTGAGACTCTGGTTCCGAAGAAGTCATATTGGACTCAAATGTTAACTCTGCTTCTCTCTCCATGGATGCTGCCGCACCTGCTGAGTTTTCCCAGCATTTTCTGTTTTTATTTCTGAATTTGAACATGGACTGCTTCATTATCTGAGGAGTCGCGAATGGTGCTGAACATCATCAGCGAACGTTCCCACTTCTGACCTTATAGTGGAGGGAAGGTCACTATTGAAGCAGCTGAAGAAATCCAACAGTGGATTCAAAAGAAACTTCTTTACCCAAAATGTGTTAAGAATGTGCAACTCGCTACCACAGGGAGTGGCTGAAGAGAATAGTACAGCTGCATTTAAGGATAATGAGGGAGAAGGGAATAGATGGTTACGACGGAAGGTTTAGATGAGAAAAGAGGCTCGAGTGGAGCATAAACGTCAGCATGGACGGCCAGGTCAAATGGCCTGTTCCTGTGTTGTACATCCTATTGAATCTTGTGGAAGATGATTGCACCTAGGAACTGCCCTGAAGAACCACTGTAGCGATGTCCTAGGCCTGAGATGATTGGTCTTCAACAACCATTGTCCTTTGTGTTAAATATGACTCCAACCCAGTGGAAAACTTGTCCCCTGATTCCCAATGGGCAACGCATTTCCCTGCTGGCAGGATGGGGGTGCAGCCCCGACCTCTCTGCAGTTTTACAGTGGGGTGGGTGAGGGTGATCCCGGCCGCCTGCCCTTACCCCAACTGAGGCCCTTAAGTGATCAATTGATGACCAGTTAAGGGCTATTTCCCACTGGGCCTCAATTTTCAGGCCAGCGGAAGGAGCTCAGAGGTAGGGGCTAAGTCCAAAAAGTGACCTTGCCTAGGCCTCGAGTGAGAAGGGGTGGCACCTCCTTTGAAAATATCACAAAAACCCCCACAAGGACTGGCTCCACCCCACGGGTGCTCCCTCCCCCTTGGGTTCTCTACCAACCACCCCCCACCCCCTACTCTGCCCACCACCCTCTTGGGCCTCACCATCCATCCCTACCCTAAGATCCCTACAATTACCTGGTCCTGGACTCTGGAACTTAGATTTTGAGGTCTGATGGTAGGCCCAGTCCTGTCCACTGCAGCTTCCGGCACTATCGGGACTAGAGAGGTGGGATTTCCTCCTGAGTTAGAGGTGGAAATCCCATCTCCAGCCAGTTGACGCATCGTTATATGGCTGCAGAGCAGCCAGTATCCGCAACAATGTGTTCTCCACCGACTCTTTGTGTAGCGGTCCAGGAGAACCCACCATTTGAGGAATCCTGGCCATCATGACTTCAATTTTACTAGAGCTCCTTGATGCCACGCTGGGCCAAATACTACCTTGATGTCAAGGGCAGCCACTCGTACTTCACCTCTTGAATTCAGCTCTTCTATCCATGTTTGGATCAAGCCTCCAATGAGGTCTTGAGCCGACTGGTACTGGTGGAACCCAAACTGAGCATTGGTAAGCAGGCTGTTGGTGAGTTAATGCTGCTTGATAGCACTGTTGATGACATCTTCCACTGATTACTTCCACTGATTGTCCTGCGTCTTGTGGATAGGACATATCTGGGCAATTTTTCACAGTCAGGTAATAGATGCCAGTGTTGCAGCTATACTCAAACAGCTAAGATCGTGGCTAGTTCTGGTGCACAAGTCTTTGCAACTATTACCAGGATGTTGTTAGGGTCCATAGGCATTGCTGTATTCAGTGCCTTCAGCCATATCTTGGTATCATGTAGAATGAATCGAATTAGCTGAGGACAGGCACCAATGATTATGAGGACCTCAGGAGGAGGATGAGATGCTGTGGATAAAGGGGAACTGGTGGATGTACGGTACTTAGATTTCCAGAAGGCATTTGATAAGGTGCCACATCAAAGGGTACTGCAAAAAGTAAAGGCTCATACTGTAGGGGGTAACATATTGGCATGGATAGAAAGTTAGCTAACTATTAGGAAATAGAGGCTAGGCATAAGAGTATCTTCTTCTAGCTGGCAAGATGCAATGAGTGGTGTGCCATAGGGATCTGTGCTGGGGCCTCAACTTTACACAATTTATATAAACGTCTTGGATGAAGGGACTGAAGGTACGGTTGCCAAATTGGCTGAAGACAGAAAGATAAGTCGGAAAGTAAGTTGTGAAGAGGACACAAGGAGGCTACAAGGGGATATGGATAGGTCAGGTGAGTGGGCCAAGATCTGGCAAACGGAGTATAATGTGGGACAAAGTGAAATTGTCCATTTTGGCAGGAAAAATAAAAAAGAAACATATTATCTAAATGGTGAAAGATTGCAGAGCTTTGAGATTCAGAGGGATCTAAGTGTCCTAATGCATGAATTGTAAAAGGTTAGTATGCAGGTACAGCAAGTAATTAGGAAAGCTAATAGAATGCTTTTGTTTATTGTGAGGGGAATTGAATACAAAAGTAGGGAGAGTATGCTTCAGTTATACAGGGCATTGGAGAGGCCACATCTGGAGTGTTGTGTACAATATTGGTCTCCTTATTTAAGCAGTTCAGAAAAGGTTTACTGGACTAATACCTGGAATGGGTGGGTTGTCTTATGAGGAATGGTTAGATGTACTAGGCTTGTATCCGCTGAAGTTTAGAAGAGTAAGAGGCAATTTGATTGAAACATATAAGATCCTGAGGGATCTTGACAAGATAGATGTGAAGAGGATGTTTCCTTTTGTGGAAGAATCTAGAACTAGGGGTCACTTTAAAAATAAGGGGTCACACATTTAAGACAGAGGTAGGAGAAAGTTTTTCTCTCAGAGGGTCATGAGTGTTTGGACTCTTCTTCAAAAGGTAGTGGGAGCAGAGTCCTTGAATACCTTTAAGGCAGAGGTAGACAGAATCTTTATTAGCAAGGGGGCTGACAGATTATAGTGGGTATGTGAGAATATAGAGTTGAGGTTACAATCAGATCAGTCATGATCTTATAAAATGGCAGGGCAGCCTCGAGGAGCTGGGTAGACTACTCTTAATTCGTATGTTCATATATTAATTCTCTCCTCACCTGTCACAGGTCCAGCTTAGTAGCTATGTCCTTCAGGGCTTGGCCTGCTCGGTCAGTATGTTGCTACTTAGCCACTCTAGATGATGGACATTGAAACTGCCACCCAAAGTACATTCTGTTTCCTTGCTGCCATCAATGCTTCTCCCAAGTGATGTTCAACATGGAGAGGCACTGATTCATTAGTTGAAGCAGGATGCTCATTGGTAATCAGCAGGAGTCCCATATTTTGACCTGATGCCAGGAGTGAATGGATGGAGTTAATGTTGAGGACTCCCAGGGCCACTTCATCCCAATTGCATTCCATTGTGCCACCATCTCTCATGGGCCTGCTCTCCTGATGATGATGATGGAGGAGACTTGGACATTTTTTATAAGGTATCGTTCAGTAAATATAACTATGTCAGACCATTGCTGGACTAGTTTATGAGACAGCTCTCCCAATTTGGCACAAGTCCCCATGTGTTATTGAAAGGGGGTGTGGTTGACTGGACTGGGTGTGCCCTTCTCATGACATGTGCTTTGGTTGATGCCAGGTGGTCTATCCAGTTTTATTCTTATTCTTATTAGACTTTATCATAGTGATTAAATACAACTGAGGACATTTAAGAATCAACCACATTGCTGTGGATATGGAATCGCACAGAGGCCAGATTTCCCTCCCCAAAGAGAAGCAGAGTTTTTACAACAATCCAATAGTTTCATGGCCAGCATTAATGAGACTAGCTTTTTATTTATTTAATTGAATTTAAACTCCCCTACCGTGTGGCAGGATATGAACTCATGTCTCGGGATCATTAGTGCTCAGTAGATCATTAACCATTAGATTACTACTCCAGTAACCTGCTGCAGATGGTGTGGCCTTGGAGCCGTTGCTTTCCACCACACCCACATCACCCACTCCAATCCGTCCCTTCTGCATTTCTGCTTTCACATACCCAAGAACTGCAGCCTAGTCAGCCACTGCAGCCTCATGATGAAGACTAACCTCTGATAAAGAAGCACCATCACGTGATCTGACATGATCGCCAACTCAGATACTGCCATGGTGTGTACCTTAGAAGGTAGATCAGGATCTGTAAATGGTAAGTCACTATGCATGAGTGGGCTTCAGCCAGACTGGCGGTGGAGGATAATTTGTATGCCAGCTCACTGGAAGGCAAGATCGCAAATGAGTCCAGTTGCAGATGATTCAGATGAGAACTTTAATTGGGTGGCACACAGGAGAACACTGATGGTCATTGCTTGGTGCAATGGCACTGCCAGGGAGCCTGTTGTCACTTCTGATGAGCACTGAGTAGTTCAGCTCCAACTTAGCACAGGGCTATGCACAGAACTATAACACTTGAGGTCTCACTGGTTATGCAGCCTGTGGTGGCTGATATCTCAGCATCCATTGCAGCACAGACAGAAGCCACTTGACGTCCCAGTGCTGCAATGCAAGTTCAGACTGAGGTCATACGATCCATGCTTGCTGCCATGCAGGTTCAGGCTACTGCCGTGAAGCTTGCAGATACCACTGTTCAAAGGGGTATGCAGGTTGTCACAGCAGTCCTTCAATCTGTCCTCCAATAGATTACTAGGATTGCTGAGGCATCGCCCTGGGGCTTCCATGGTGCACAAATCTCCTAAAGGACAAAGCTGCTAGACTGGGTCTGAGGCAGGTGGTGAGGGAACCAACAAGTGGGAAAAACATACCTGACCAACCTGATTATCCTCACTAACCTGCCTGCCACAAATGCCATGACAGTATCAGTAGGAGTGACAACCGCACAGTTGTTGTGGAGACAAAGTCCTGCTTTCACTTGAGGATACTTCCATTATATTGTGTGGCACTACCACCGTGCTAAATGGGATAGATTTCGAACAGATCTAGCAACTTAAGACCGGACATCCATGAGGCACTGTGGGCCACCAGCAGCAGCAGAATTGTACTCAACCACGATCTGTAACCTCATGATCCGGCATATCCCCCACTCTACCATTATCATCAAGCCAGGGGATCAACCCTAGTTCAATGAAGAGTGCAGGAGGACATGCCAGGAGCAGCACCAGGCATACCTAAAAATGAGGTGTCAACCTGGTGAAGCTATAACACAGAGTTACTTGCATGCCTAAGCATAAACAGCAGGTGATAGAGCTAAATGATCCCACAACCAATTGATCAGATCTAAGTTCTGCAGTCCTGCCATATCCAGTCGTGAATGTCAGTGGACAATTAAACAACTCACTGGAGGAGGAGGCTCCACAAATATCCCCATCCTCAATGATGGAGGAACCCAGCAATCAGTGCAAAAGATAAGGCTGAAGCAGTTCCTAAAATCGCAGCCAGAAGTGTCGACTGGATGTTCCATCTCGGCCTTATTCAGAGGTTCCCAGCATCACAGATACCAGTCTTCAGCCAATTCAATTCACTTCACATAATATCAAGAAATGGCTGAAGGCACTGGATAGTGCAAAGGCCGTGGGCACTGACAATATTCCGGCAAGAGTACTGGAGTTCTGTGCTCCAGAACTTGCCGCGCCCCTAGCCAAGCTGTTCCAGTACAGCTACAACACTGGCATCTACCTGGCAATGTGGAAAATTGCCCAGGTATGTCCTGTATACAAAAAGCAGGACAAATCCAACCCAGCCAATTACCGCCCCATCAGTCTACTCTCCATCATCAGTAAAGTAATGGAAGGGGTCATCAACAGTGCTACCAAGTGGCACCATGCTTAGCAATAACCTGCTCACTGATGCCCAGTTTGGGTTCCGCCAGGGCCACTCAGCTCCTGACCTCATTACAGCCTTGGTTCAAATATGGACAAAAGTGCTGAACTCCCAAGGTGAGGTGAGAGTGACTGCCCTTTATATCAAGGCCACATTTGACCGAGTGTGGCATCAAGGAGCCCTAGCAAAACTGTAGTCAATGGGAATTGGGGGGAAACTCTTCACTGGTTGGAGTCACACCTAGCACAAGGGAAGTTGGCTGTGGTTGCTGGAGGTCAGTCATCTCAGTTCCACGATATCACTGTAGAAATTCCTCAGGGTAGTGTCCTCGGCCCAACCATCTTCAGCTGCTTCATCAATGACCTACCTTCCATCACAAGGTCAGAAGTGGGGATGTTCGCTGGTGATTGCAAAATGTTCAGCACCGTTCGCAACTCCTCAGATACTGAAGCAGTCCATGTCCAAAGGCAACAAGACCTGGACAATATCCAGGCTTGGGCTGACAAGTGGCAAGTAACATTCACACCACACAAGTGCCAGGCAATGACCATCTCCAACAAGAGAGAATCCAACCATCATCCCTTGACATTCAATGGCATTACCATCACTGAATCTCCAACAATTAACATATTGGGGATTACCAATGACCAGAAACTGAACTGGACTAGCTTTATAAATACTGTGGCTACAAGAGCAGGTCAGAGGCTAGGAATCCTGTGACAAGTAACTCATCTCCTGACTCCCCAAAGCCTGTCCACCATCTACAAGGCACAAGTCAGGAGTGTGAAGGAATACTCCCCACTTGCCTGGATGAGTGCAGCACCCACAACACTCAAGAAACTTGATACTGTCCAGAACAAAGCAGTCCGCTTGATTGGCACCACATCCACAAACATTCACTCCCTCCACCACCGACACACAGTACCAGTAGTGTATACCATCTACAAGATGCACTGCAGGAATTCACCATCCTCCTTAGATAGCACCTTTCAAACCCGTGACACCTACCATCTGGAAGGACAAGGGCAGCAGATAGATAGGAACACCACCACGTGGAAGTTCCCCTCCAAGTCACTCACCATCCTGACTTGGAAATATATCGCCGTTCCTTCACTGTCACTGGGTCAAAATCCTGGAACTCCCTTCCTAACAGCACAGTGGGTGTACCTACACCACATGGACTGCAGCGGTTGAAGAAAATTTTTCACCTTCTCAAGGGCAATTAGGGATGAGCAAGAAAAGCTGGTTTAATTAACCTGATTAAGTTTTTGGACAAGGTAACTGAGAGGGCTGATGTGGTGTGTATGAATTTTTAAAAGACATCTGATAAAGTGCCACATGGCAGACTTGTGCCCATAGAATAAAATGGAAAGTGGCAGCATGGATACCAAGTTGACTGAGTGATAGGAAAGAGAGTGGGGTGAATGGTTGTCTTTCAGGATGAAAGAGTGAGGTTTCCTAAGGCTTGGTATTTGGACCACTGCTTTTCTTGATACATATTAATGACCAGAACTTGAGATTACAGCTCACAATTTCAAAATTTGCATGTGACACAAAACTTGCAAGTATTATGAACTGTGAGGAGGACAGCGATGGACTTCAAGAGGACAAAGATTGGTGTAATGGAATGATAATGAGCAGATGAGGACATAGATTGGTGTAATGGAAGCATAATGGGCAGATGAAATTTAGTGCAGAGGAATATGAAGTGATTCACTTTGGTAGGAAGAAATAGGATAGGCAATATAAACCAAAGCGTACAATTCTAATGAGGATGCAAGAACAGAGACACCTGGGGTTTATGTACAGGCTAAGAAAATAGTCAAAAAGACATTCAGGATCCTGGGCTTTATAAATAGGAGCATAGAGTACAAAAACAAGAAAGTTACGATAAACCATTATAAAACACTGGTTCAGCCTCAACTGGAATACTGCGTCAAATTCTGGTCCCAACATCTTAGAAAGGATGTGAAGGCATTAGGAGGCATTGTGTGGACAGATTGTAAAATCTAGGGTTGCTCTCCTTAGAGAAATTGAAGGAGATTTGTTAGAAGCGTTCAAAGTCATGAGGGTCTAGACAGAGTACATAGAGAGAAATTGTTCCCACTGGTGAAAGGGTTGAGAACCAGAGTCAATGGGCAGAATCATCCCAGACTTGCACTAAGTGAAGTATCAGGCAGGAAAGAGAATGTTTTACCCACTGGCCGCAATGGTGGGTTTTCAATCCGCACCATTCGAAGTCAGCCTCATTAATCATGAATTCCAGGAAAACGCCCTGTTTTGCTGGTGGGCAGCCTCCAATTTGCCTGCCACGACATCACCTCGCTGCTTCCTCATGCCGGGCACCATATTTAAAGTACAGGCGCACACACATCTCTCAGTGCTTCCAGCCCCGGACAGCTGCTTAGAAGACATGGCCTCGAAAGGCAGGAAGACTGCAGCCCCCCCACCCCGATTCAGTGACGTGTCCTTGGAACACCTTTTGGATGCTGTGGAGGTCTGCCGCTACCCCTGCTCTGGCCGCAGTGGGGGGCAGCAATGTCACCAATCCCACTTCGGAAGCGGTGGCAGAGGTGGTCAGAGGAACATAGGAACAGGAGAAGGCCATTCAACCCATCGAGTCTACTCTGCTATTCAATATGATCATGGCTGATCGAACAGTTTTAACCACATGATCTCCACAGCCCTTTATGTTATTGTTAATCAGATATCTATCGATCTCTACCTGAAACATACTCAATGACTGAGCTTCCATGGCCCTCTGGGGTAGAGAATGCCAAAGATCAACAACCGTCTGAGTAAAGAAATTTCTCCTCATCTCGGTCCTAAGTGGCTTCCCCCTTATTTTGAAATTGTCCCCTTTGTTTACCTTTTCTCAGAAAGAAGAGCTGCGGCCTTGGTAAGTAGGAACTGGTGAGTAAATTACAAAAGTGTAATATTTTTAAAACTCCTATACTTGGATTTAACTGCGAAGTGCCAGGAATAAGGGAAATTTAGGGCCAATATAATAAAGTAATATAAATAACCCAAAGTCGAATAAAGTTAAAGTTAGGGAAGTAGAGTTAAGGCATGGCAGGGCAGCTCAGTCAAGTGGAATGCGTGTCCTGTAACATGTGCGAGGTCATGGTCGCTACCGGTGTCCTAGACAACCACATGTGGAGGAAGTGCTGCCAGCTGCAGAAACTTGGGCTCCGGGTTTCAGTGTTCGAGCGGCGGCTGGAGTCACTGTGGTGCATCTGTGAGGCTGAGAGCTATGTGGTTAGCATGTTCAGAGAGGTGGTCACAATGCAGCTTAAGGGCCTGGAGACAGAGAGGGAATGGGTGACCACCAGGCTGTCAAAGAGAAGTAGGCAGGAGGTGCAAGAGTCCCCTGGGATCCTGCTCACAAATCAGTTTTCAGTTTTGGAAGCTGGTGAGGATGCTGGTTCCTCAGAGAAATGCAGTCAGAGCCAGGTTTGTGGCACCACAAGCAGCTCAGCTGTACAGGAGGAGAGGAAGAAGAAAGGAAGAGCCATAGTGATAGGGGATTCATTGGTATGGGGAACAGACAGGCATTTCTGTGGCTGTAGACGTGACTCCAGGATGGTATGTTGCTTCCCTGGTGCCAGGGTCAAGGATGTCACAGAGCAGCTGCAGGACATTCTTCTGGGGGAGGGTGATCAGCCAGAGGTCATGGTCCACATTGGTACTAATGACGTAGGCAGGAAGGGGTTGTCCTGCAATCAGAATTTAGGGAGCAGGCAGAAAATTAGCAAGCAGCACCTCTAATGTAGTAATTTCCAGATAGCTTCCTGTGCCATGTGCCAGTGAGTACGGAAACAGGAGGATAAGGCAGATGAATGCGTGGCTGGAAAGATGGTGCAGGAGGGAGGGCTTTAGATTCCTGGGACACTGGGACAGGCTCTGGGGGAGATGGCACCTGTACAAGCTGGAAGGGTTGCATCTGAACAGAGCTGGGACTGAGTTCCTTGCGGGGCATTCTGCTAGTGCTGTTGGGAGGGCTTTAAACTAACATGGCAGGGGTGTGGGAACTAGGAGATAATATCAGAGAGGAATACCGAGGTGCACAAATACTGGGAGGGACAGATAGCACTAGTGTAGAGAATAGTAAGTTAATGGGTAAAATTGGGGTAAGGGAGAAAGTAACAAAATCTAAATCAGGGTTACTATGCATGTATGTGAATGCACGGAGTATAGTAAATAAGATTGGGGAGTTACAGGCACAGATTGCCATGTGGAAATATGATGTTGTGGTGATGACAGAGACCTGGCTCAAGGAAGGGCAGAACTGGGTGTTAAATATTCCTGGGTACAAGGTGTTCAGAAGGGATAGGAAAGGAAGAAAAGGAGGAGGGGTGACAGTATTGCTGGAGAAAGAGGATGTCCCCGAGGGTTCAAAGTAGGAATCAATTTGGCTAGAGCTAAGGAACTAAAAAGATGCAATTACATTGCTCGGTGTAGTCTGTACACTGCCAATAGTGAGAAGGACGTAGAAGAACAAATCTGCAGGGAAATTACAGGCATTATAAAGTAGTTAAAATGGGTGCCTTTAATTACCCGAATGTAGACTGGGACAGTGGTAGTGTAAAGGGCGGAGAGGGGCAAAAGTTCCTAGATTGTGTTCAGGAGAATTTTCGACAGCAGCATGTGTCCAATCCAACAAGAAAAGGCGCACAGTTGGACCTGGTTCTTGGAAATGAGGCGAGCCAAGTAGTTCAAGTGTCAGTGAGGGAACATTTAGAAGACAGTGATCATTGTATTGAACCTTTTAGGATGATGATAGAAAAGGGCGATAGGCAATCCAGAGTAAAAATAATTAACTGGTCAAGAGCCGATTGTGATGGGGCAAGAACGGATCTCGGCCAGAGAGATTGGAACAAAAGATTGGCAGGAAAAACTGTAACTGAACTGTGGGCTACCTTCAAAAAAGAACTGGTTCGGGTACAGTCAAGGTATATTCCATTGAAAGGGAAAGGTAATCCAGAACTCTCTGGATGAAAAAGGAGATTGAAATTAAGGTATAGAAGAAAAAGCGCACAATGACAGGTAGAAAATACAATTGAGAACCAAGAGGAACACAGAAGGTTCAGAGGGGAGGTGAAAAAACATATTAGAGAAGCGAAGAGGGATTATGAGAAAAGAGTGGCAGCCAACATAAAGGGGAATCCCAAAGTCTTCTACAGGCATATAGATAATAAAAGGGTGGTAAAAGGAGGAATAGGGCCGATTAGGGACCTAAAAGGGAATTTACACATGGACAAAGGGGCCATGGCTGAGGTATTAAATGAATACTTTGCATCCGTCTTTACCAAGGAGGTAGATGCTACCCAGGTCATGGTGACAGGTGAGGAAACTCTGTCACTAGAAGGGCTCAAAATTGATAAGGAGGAGGTATTAAATAGACTGTTGGTACTTAAAGTTGACAAGGCACTGGGACCGGTTGAGATGCATCCAAGGATATTGAAGGAAGTGAGAGTAGAAATTGCAGGAGCACTGGCCATAATCTTTCAGTCTTCCCTAGACTCAGGGGTAGTGCCAGAGGACTGGAGAATTGCAAACGTTATGCCCTTGTTCAAAAAAGGTTGTAAGGATAAGCCCAGCAATTACAGACCAGTCAGTTTAACTTCAGTGGTGGTAAGATTCTAGAAACAATTATTTGGGACAGAATTAGTGACCACATGGAAAAATATGGGTTGATAAGGAAGAGCCAGCATGGATTTCTAAAGGGGAAATCATGTTTAACTAACTTGCTGGAGTTTCTTGAAGAGGTAACAGAAAAGGCCAATGAGGGTAATGTGATGTACGTGGACTTTCAAAAGGCATTTGACACAGTGCTACACAACCGACTTGTGAGAAATGTTTTTGCTCATGAAATAAAAGGGACAGTAGCAATGTAGAGACAAAATTGGCTGAAAAATAGGAAGCAGAGAGTAATGGTCAATGGATATTTTTCAGACTGGGGGAAGGTTTGTGATGGAGTTCCCGAGGGTCGTTGTTGGGACCTTGCTGTTCCTGGTATATATTAATGATTTAGATCTTGGTGTGCAGGGGACAATTTCAAAGTTTGTGGATGATACGAAGCTTGGGAGTGTTGTGAATTGCGAGGAGGACAGTGTGGAAATTCAAGAGGACATAGACAAGTTCGTGGAGTGGACAGATAGGTGGCAGAAGAAGTTCAATATGGAGAAGTGTGAGGTGATGCATTTTGGTAGAAAGAACATGGACAGACAATATAAAATAAGGGGTGAAATTTTGAAGGGGCTACAGGAGCAGAAAGACCTGGGTGTATATGTGCATAGATCATGGAAGGTGGCAGGACAGGTGGAGAGAACAGTTAATAAAGCATATAGTATCCTGGGCTTTATTAATAGGGGCATAGAGTACAAGAGCAGGGAAGTTATGCTGAATTTATATAAGACACTCACTCATTAGACCTCAGCTAGAATATTGTGTACAGTTCTAGGCACCATATTATAGGAAGGATGTGAACACATTGGAGAGAGTGCAAAAGAGATTTACAAGAATGGTTCCAGGGATGAGAAACTTCAGCTATGAGGATAGATTGGAGAGGTTGGGACTGTTCTCTTTGGAGAGAAGGCTGAGAGATTTGATAGAGATGTTCAAAATCATGAGGGGGCTGGACAGAGTAGATAGGGAGAAGCTGTTCCCACTTGTAAAAGGATCAAGAATGAGAGGGCACAGGTTTAAAGTGATTTGCAAAAGAAGCAAGTGGGACATGAGAAAAAAACTTTTTCACATGACGAGTAGTTAGGGTTTGGAATGCACTGCCTGGAAGTGTGGTGGAAGCAAGTTCAATCGAGGCATTCAAGAGGGCTTTGGATGATTACTTCAATAGAAACAATGTATGGGGAAAAGGCAGGGCAATGGCACTATGTCATAATGCTCATTTGGAGAGCTGGTGCAGACACGATGGGCTGAATGGCTTCCTTCTGTGCCGTTAAGATTCTGTGATTCCGTGGCTCTGAACAGCCCAACCAGGGGAAACATCTTACCTGCATCTACTACGCTGTCTGTTCCTTGAAGTATTTTGTAGGTTTCAATGAGGTCACAATGAGATTCTTCGAAACTCTAGAGAATCCCCAATCTCTCTTCATAAGTTAGTCCCACCATCCCCAGGACAAGTCTGGTGAACCTTTGTTGCACTACCTCTATGGTAATAACATCCTTTCTGAGGTAAGGGGACCAAAACTGCACAAGCTACACCAGGTGCAGTCTAACCAAACTTCCAAACAATTGAAGCAAGACTTCACTACTCCTGTACTCAAATCCTCTTGTGATAAAGGCTAACATTCCGTTAGCCTTCCTAATTACTGCTACACCTACATGTTAGCTTTCAGTGACTTATGGACAATTCACCCTTTGTACATCTATACTTTCTAATTTCTTACCGTTTAGGAAATACTCTGCACATCTGTTCCTTCTACCAAAGTGGATAACCTCACATTTTTCCACAGTATATTCCATCTGCCATGTTTTTGCCCACTCACTAAGTCTGTCCAAATCCTCCTGTAGCCGCTTTACATCTTCCTCACAACACACATTCCCACCAGCTTTGTATCATCCGTGAACTTGGAAATATTACATTTGGTCCCCACATCCAAATCATTTATACATATTGTGAACAGCTGGGGCCAAAGCACTGATCCTTGTGGTACCGTCTATTCCTACTCTCTTGTTTTCTGCCTGTTAGCCAATCCTTAATCCATGCCGGTATATTGCCTCTTATCTCATTTGCTTTTATTTTGCTAATCAACTTCCTGTGGGTGACTTTATCAAAACCCTTTTGAAAATCAAAGTGTGCTACATCCATCAACTCTCCTTTATCAATTTTGTTCGTTACATCCTCAAAAAACTCCAACAAGTTCGTCAAACATGATTTCCCATTCTCAAATCCACACTGACTGCCCGATCAGATCATGATTATCACATCGTTTATAATAGATTCTAGCATTTTCCCTACCATTGATGTAAGGCTAACAGGTCTGTAGTTCTCTATTTTCTCTCTCCCTCCCTTCTTAAATACCATTAATCCCATGCTCCACATTAGCAATTTCATCTCTTATTTGCCTCCACCTATCCCTCTATCCAGCTCTACCTGTCCCACCCCCCTCAACCAGCTTATATTTCATCTCATTTCTATTTTTCCTTAGTTCTGATGAAGTCATACGGTCTCGAAATATTAACTGTATTCCTCTCCGCAGATGCTACCAGACCTGCTGAGTTTTTCCAGTTATTTTTGTTTTTGTCCCACATTACCACTACTGTTTGGTGACCTATAAGCAACTCCAACCAATGTCTGCTGCCCTTTGCTGTTCCTTAGTTTCACCCAAACAGATTCCACACATTGCTCTTCCGATCATTCATGTAGAGTGCCCGTAACTTTGTCTTTTTGAGATCATGGAATAAAAGGGACAGTAGCAACATGGGTACAAAATTGGCTGAGGGATAGGGAACAGAGGGTAATGGTTAACGGGTATTTTTCGGGCTGGAAGAAGGTTTGTGGTGGAGTTCCCCAGGGGTCGGTATTGGGACCTTTGCTCTTCCTGATATATATAAATGATCTAGACCTTGGTGTGCGGGGGACAATTTCAAAGTTTGCAGATGACACAAAACTTGGGAGGATTGTAAACGGTGAGAACAGTGTAGAACTTCAAAAGGACATTGGCACATTGGTGGAGTGGTGGCAGATGAAGTTCAATGTGGAGAAGTGTGAGGTGATACATTTTGGTACAAAGAACATGGGGAGACAGTACAAAATAAAGGATACTATTCTAAAGGATGTGCAGGAGCAGAAAGACCTGGGTGTATATGTACATAAGTCATTAAAGATGGCAGGGCAGGTAAAGAGAGCTGTTTCTAAAGCATACAGTATATCATTAATAGGGGCATAGAGCACGAGAGCAGGGAGGTTATGATGAACTTATATAAGACACTGGTTAGACCTCAGCTGGAGTATTGTGTATAGTTCTGGGCGCCACACTACAGGAAGGATGTGAACGCATTGGAGAGAGTGCAGAAGAGGTTGACAAGACTGGCTCCAGGGATGAGACACTTCAGCTATGAGGAAAGATTGGTGAAGTTGGCACTGTTTTCCTTGCAGAAGAGAAGGCTGAGAGGAGACTTGATAGAAGTTTCCAAAATCATGAGGGGTCTGGACAGAGTAGATAGGGAGAAACTGTTCCTGCTCATAAATGGATTGAGAACCACAGGGCACAGTTTTATTAAGTGTTTTGCAAAAGGAGTAAATGTGAGGTGAGAAAAAACTTTTTCACACAGCGAGTAGTTAGGGTTTGGAATGCGCTGCCTGGAAGTGTGGTGGAGGCAGGTTCAATTGAGGCATTCAAGACAGAATTGGATGATTATCTAAATAGAAACAATGTGCAGGGTTACGGGGAAAAGGCAGGAGATTGGTACTAAGTTAAAATGCTCAGAGAGCTAGTGCAGACACAATGGGCCGAATGGCCTCCTTCTACACTGTGACAATTCTGTGATCTCAGATCCTCCCTTACTAATGCACTGATCCCATCTCCTATTCTCAGCATAACTCCACCTCCTTTCCCTTCTTGTCTGTCCTTCTTAAACGTTGAATATCATTGAATATTTAGCTCTCAGTCTTGGTCACCATGCAGCTATGTTTCCGTAATGGCAATTATATCGTACCCTTTTACCTCTATTTCTGCCTTTAGATCATCTACCTCATTGCGAATGCTGCGCACATTCGGGTAGAGTGCCCTTAACTTTGTGTTTTTGACATCATTTCGCATCAAAGCATACACAATGTTCTGCTTTGTTTCTGCTGCCTTCTAGTCTCCCTTCTACTTCCTGTTACCAACTTTACTTTCTTCCAGTTTGGGCCACCCCTCAGGTTCCCACCCCCCTGACAAGTTAGTTTAAACCCACCCCAACAGCATTAGCAAATCTCCCTGCGAGTATATCAGTCCTAGTCCTGTTAAGATGTAACCCATCCTGCAAGTACAGGTCCCACTTGCCCCAGAACAGGTCCCAGTGCCTCAGAAATCTGATGCCCTCCCTCCTACACCAGTTCTCCAGCCACGTATTTAATCGATCAAACTTCCTATTCCTATGCTCACTGGCATGTGGCACTGGGAGTAATCCTGAGATTACTGGCCTTGAGGTCCTGCTTTTTAATTTCCTTCCTAACTCCCTGAAATCTGCTTTCAGGACCTCAACCCTCTTCCTACCTATGTCGCTGGCACCAATGTGGACCACAACTTCTAGCTGATCCCCCTCCCCCTGAAGGACGTCCTCCATGATATCCTTGACCCTGGCAGTATGGAGGCAACACACCATCCCAGAGTCACGTTTACTGCTGCAGAAACGCCTGTTGGATCCCCTGACTATGGAATCCCCCCATCGTTATTGCCCTTCCATTCTTCTCCCTCCCCCCCTGTACAGCTGAGGTGCCCGTGATGACACAGGCTTGGCTCTCCCTACCCTCCCCGCCGAGGAATCATCGCCCTGATCAGCATTCAAAATGGAATACGACTAGCAAGCAGGATAGACTCGGGGGACTCCTGGACTACCTGCCTGGTTCTCCTAGACCGCCTGGTGGTCACCCATTCCCTCTCTGGCTGTACACTCCTGACCTGCAGTGTGACCACCTCCCTAAATGTGCTATCCGTGTAGTCCTCTGCCTCACGGATGCACAACAGTGACTGCAGCCGCCGCTCAATCTCCAAAACCCGGAGCTCAAGTGCGTGCAGTTTGGTCGGTGCCAATGTTGCTCACAAGAGGTCAGCCATCTAGTGCAGAAAGAGGATGGACAATCTCAACCGTGCCATCAGAGTAAGTCAACCATCTCAGCACTCTAAACTCACATACTAACAAGCCCACCACACATCTACGGGGATCTCATACCTCATGAGATAACAGCACCAAATTCTCAAACACACCCTCACACCTCCATCAGGCTCATATCCTCTGAAGCTCGCATCCTCATCCTGTCCCCTTCTCTCACCACACAAATAGTCCGTGGAGTGCCAAGTGTCTTGCTCACTCTCTCTATTTTTATGTAGGAGAAGCTGGATCACAATTGCAAAGCCAGAGGTTCCAGACCTGGGGGTGGAGTGGCCCACATTAGACCCCTCACTCACTTTGAGGAGTGTGTCATTGCGCTGACTGGTGAGGGTGTGGACCGTGCCTGTGGTGACGGTGAGGTCAGCGGCGAACACCCTCGTGAGGATCCTGCACCACATCATCCCTCTCTCAATGTAACTGTGAGTCTGTCTCTCCTGTTTCTGACTCTGCTGCCGGCACTAACTATCTCTACTTTGGTTCACAGGGAGCTCTGCCAAGTGACCGACACCCTCAGCCAGCCAGTCCCTCAGCTCCATCCAGGTCCTCACCTCCAGCCAAGAGGACACCTCCTCCATTGAAGAGCTGGAAATAAGCAGCCTGGAAGACCCATCACAGCCTTACCCACACCCTCCACCAGCGCAGAGACACACACCTCGATGGGACCTAGACCTAGAGCGGGCTTGGGTTCACAATCTGGTGGTCACCGCACGGACACGTGTCCGCAGCAGGAGGAGGCAGGTTCAGCAGCGCACCCTGGCACTCGGAGGGCTGCTGGGGAAGAGGCATCTGTGAGGTCCGAGTCAGATGATGAGCCTCTAGATTTGGCCTCCCAACTCATCCTGGAGAGTCAGCAGAAGGTGGGGGGACATCACGCAGAACTGTTGGAAACCTTCAACAGAGCGGCTCGTGAATCGTAAGAGCGTGTCCACCTGCTCTCTGATGAAGTGTTGCCCACATGTGCGCATGCGGAGGTCTTCATAGGAAGCATGGCAGACTCCATGGAGACCCTGCATGGAGACGACAGCAGAACGCGGAGACATGTGCAGACCTGCACTCCATCACAGTAGCCATGGGTGAGATCCTGCAGTGGCAACACGAGAGGGAAATGGGGCACCTCAACACCCCTCCAGGTGCTCCTTCCCCTCAAGAAGTCAGGCTGGAGCTTTCAGGCACCCAATGGGAGGAGGAGCGGCAGCTGGACACCCCTGGGTCATCCACTCAGGGATCTCAGATCTCCCTCCAAGTCCCCTTTGCCTGTGACCCCTCAACCTCCTCCTCTGTCACTGAAGAGGGAGCAGCTGGCCCACAGGAGGACAGTGAAAGCAAGTCAGGGCCCCAGCTCTCCAGAGGACCCACACTGAAGTCATCAGAGGCAACAGAGCTAACCATTCACAGGCTGTCTCCACCCCTGTTGCAGGTGTCAGGGCAGCACCTAGAAGAGTTAAGAAATTCTGATCACCAGTGATTGCATGGGTGGACAAATTTTGTCAAAATCAGAAACATATTGACTGAATAAAGTGTCATGGTGTCTTTCAGCTTTGTTTACAAGCTTTCCAAGTCCTCCTCCTGCATCTACCCTCCTGCACACAGCCTGCCCACCAGTGTTGCTGGAGGGAGATGTGTGTGGCAGGGCCTTTTGGAGCCTCTTGTAAGCACTCTCCCATGCACACGAATCCTTCCTCCCTCGCACTCAGCTGAACATTTTGAATGCTGCTTGCTGGAGTTCTCTTTCAGGTGTCCATCTGAGCTGACCTACATCTCCGCCCACCCACCGATCACCCTCCATGTAGCACCTGTTCCTGCCCAACATGAGGCTCCTTTCAAATTTGATTTTTGCACTATGGTTGTAATGAAGTATGTCTTCATCTCCTTCATCTTTTCCCCTCCCCCAGTCACTTATGTCCTTTCCCCCATCACTGTTGACCCCTCTGGCAATGCCTTCCACCTCCCTACCATTACCTACCAGCCAAACCTTTTCTTTCCGGGATGTCCAGGCGAACGTGCATATTCCCTATCTTCCTGAAATTCCCACCCCCATCCACATTGACCTCTCTGACCTCCTCTTTCCCACCCTCCAGGGTCCCTGTCTGCATCTGGGTCCCCAACAAACACCCTCGCCATCCCTTCTACCGCTACCGTCGCATCCTCATCCTCTCACCCTACCAGCTCATTCTGCCCTCTCTCATTCTCACCATTGCCTCCTACCATGCCCACCCTCATTTCACTCCCCAGGAGGCAGTCATCAACTCCAGACACCTCCCTTGCACATTCACCTGGTCATCCCCCCCCACTTACTCCTTCCTACCCCCCTTACTCCTTCCTACCCCCCCTTATTCCTTCCTACCCCCCTTACTCCTTCCTACCCCCCTTACTCCTTCCTACCCCCACCTTACTCCTTCTTACCCCCCTTACTCCTTCCTACCCCCCTTACTCCTTCCTACCCCCCTTACTCCTTCCTACCCCTCCTTACTGCTTCCTACACCCCGTTACTCTTTCCTACCCCCTTACTCTTTCCTACCCCCTTACTCCTTCCTACCCCCCCTTACTGCTTCCTAACCCCCTTACTCCTTCCTACCCCCCCTTACTCTTTCCTAACCCCTTACTCCTTCCTACCCCCCTTACTGCTTCCTAACCCCCTTACTCCTTCCTACCCCTCCTTACTCATTCCTACCGCCTTACTCCTTCCTACCCTCCCTTACTCCTTCCTACCCCCCTTACTCCTTCCTACTCCCTTACTCCTTCCCACCCCCCACTTACTCCTTCCTACAGCCCCTTACTCATTCCTACCGCCTTACTCATTCCTACCTCCCTTACTCCTTCCTACCCTCCCTTACTCCTTCCTACCCCCCTTACTCCTTCCTACCCCCACCTTACTCCTTCCTACCCCCTTACTCCTTCCTACACCCCTTACTCCTTCCTACTCCCTTACTCCTTCCTACTCCCTTACTCCTTCCCACCCCCCACTTACTCCTTCCTACAGCCCCTTACTCCTTCCTACCGCCTTACTCCTTCCTACCCCTCCTTACTGCTTCCTACACCCCGTTACTCTTTCCTACCCCCTTACTCTTTCCTACCCCCTTACTCTTTCCTACCCCCTTACTCTTTCCTACCCCCTTACTCCTTCCTACCCCCTTACTCCTTCCTACCCCCCCCTTACTGCTTCCTAACCCCCTTACTCCTTCCTACCCCTCCTTACTCCTTCCAATCCCCCCTTACTCCTTCCTATCCCCCTCTTACTCTTTCCTAACCCCCTTACTCTTTCCTACCCCCCTTACTCCTTCCTACTCCCTTACTCCTTCCTAACCCCCCTTACTCCTTCCCCTCCCCTTATTCCCTCCTCCGCCTGAAGTCCTTCCCCCCTCTGAATTCCTTCCCCACTCCGAACTCCTTACCTTACACCTTCCTCCCCCCCACCTTACACGAGCTCCTCTGTTGCCGCATTCTCCCCCATTACACCTTTCTCCCCCGCCGTACACGCTCCACCCCTCCCAATCTCAACCCCCCATTTTGCTGCTACCAACCTCACCCTCACCCATACCATCGACCCCCCCCCTTCCAACCTTACCCCCTCACCGATATCATCGATCCTCCCTTCCCCCTCGGTACACCTTCCTCTCCACGACCATCCGTAGCAGCACGTGGCCAAGACACTGATGTCCCGAACCAGACCCCCAACGGCGACCTTCCATCTTGCGTGAGCAACTTCGCGGTGGAGCCATGTTCATGTATGCAGCCAACCAGCACGCGATGCACGTGTTTCTCCAGGGTCTGGTAGCTGTAGGGCTCCAACATCTTTTGCTCTTCAGATATCCACAATGTGAACAAGGCCCTAATGGTAAGTCCTGACTTCTGCACGTTATGCTTGTCAAGACATGTTCTGTACCGGCGTGTTTTCCCGCCAATGCGGGCGGTAAATTTGGCAGGGCTTATAATGACATGCAGATGTATTAAAATGACATTCCTGATGTGCAGTGGCAGTAAAGGGGGCCCGTCATTGACGGGCAGAGCAGACGTTCGCAAACTGGTTTCATGATGTTGTGAAGCCAATTTATGGCCTTCCTGCCATATTGTCCACTCACACCTGCCATGATGTCCGACACCTACGGGGATGGAAAATTCCACCCACTGATTCAAAGTGATTGGCAAGAGAACCACTGGCGACATGAGGAGAAACCTTTTTTATGCAGCGAGTGTCTGGGATCTGGAACACGCTGCCAGAGAGTGTGGTGGAGGCAGATTCAATTTTGGCTTTCAAAGGAGGATTCAATAAGCACATGAAAAGAAAACATTTGCAGGGCCACAGGGGAGGGTTCGGTGAGTGGGGCTTAGTTGCTCTTGCACAGAACCAGCATGGGCATGATGGGCCGAATGGCCTCCTTCTGTGCTGTAACCATTTTATGGTGGAGCATGAGGATAAACCGAGAACAGGAGGAAAAAGTGGTGGTGGTGGTGAAGAGAAAGGCTGCTGATGAGAATAAGAAACGTGAATTATCCTTATGAGGGCGTTGGGAGGATGATGAGAGGTGAAGGAGGAGCAGAAGGATGATGGTAACTCATTTCAATTTCTGTTGGCATCTTTTGAAAGAAAATGGCCCTAGCTTGTTTTACAGAGGGATAAACGTACAGGGAGCAGAAAGTAAAGCAGAAGTTGGGAAAGCGGACTGAAGACAAAATCAAAGCAGTACACTTTGAGGAGGTCTGTGAAAGCAGTGTCAGAGAGAAGGGTTTAGAGGGTGAGTTCCTGAAACTTAGGGACAGCAGGAAAGATGTAGTGACTGGATGCTCTACCAGCCGTGTTGGACTGGAAAGAGGAAACTTGGGGCTGTCAGAAGAATGGAGTGTGCTTGCTGGGACACAGGCTTGTTCAAAACTGCAGAGGCAGGGTTCAGTGAGACACTTGAAGTTCAGAAGGCGGATTGTATTGGCGGGTAGGGTGCCAACCTGTAGAGGCCTGCGAAGACAGAATGAATGGATATTCAGGTAGGATATAGATTGTGATTTTCTGGGTAAGTTGTTTATGGTAAGACTGAAAGGAGGCGAATGGGTGAAATTAGGTGCTGAATTTATCCCTTAACCAACATCACCAAAACAGATCATGTGGTTGTTTATCTCATTGCTGCTTGTGCGATTTTGCTGTGCACAAGTGAGCTGCTGGGTTTCCTATATTACAAAAATAAACACTTCCAAAGCATTTAATTGGCTGTAAAGTGCTTTGGAAGATCTTGAGATTGTGAAAGAATCTACAGAAACATAAATCCTTTCTTTCTCCTTTAAAGGTGTGAATGAGAGTTCTAGTAGCTGTCTGAGGTGGGGTATAATAAGGGCAGGTAATATTCCCAAGGTGAAAGTAAATAGTTTGGCAATGACAGAATGGAAAATTTGAAGCTTAACTCTAGATTGAGCAAAATATTGAGGTTGAGCTGCTTTGAGTTCAGTCTGAGTGAGCAGCTGGGATGAGAAATGCATTCAGCATCTGACGTGTGAAGTGTCTGGCAGGAGCCAAAAGAGAATGGCTTGTGTCTTGTCAATGTTTAGCTGGAGAACATTGTGCCTTGTCCAAGGCATAGTGTGTGCCAGGCAGTCAGACAGACAGCACAATGATGGCTGTGGTATGGTAGCATTGTGGTTATTTTACTGGACCAGTAATCCCGAGAGAGTGTGAGAAATTGAATTCTGTTTTTTAAAATCTGGAAACAAATCTGGAATTAGTAAAATTGACCATGAACCTGTAAGGTTGTTGTAAAAATCCAAATGACTAATACGATGGAAACCTGCTATATGTGACTCCAGTCCCACACCAACATGATTATTAACTGACCTCTAAATTGGTCTAGAAAACCACTCAGTCGTACCAAACTGCTTTCCGAAGGAAGGCCCAGCACCACTTGAGGCAATTGTGGAGAGGAAACTAAATTTCATTGCTGCAGTAATTGGGGCCTGACATTGAGGCACAGCAGAAGTGTTAAAAGAAAGAGTCAAATTTACCAAACAAAACATTCAATTACAGTGGAAATTCAAATAGAGCCAATTTTTTTTTGCTTCAGAGGATGGTCATTAGGCTCCTAACAGCAGATCAGCCTCACCTACCCTCCTTTACATTTTATTCCTCAATCCCTGTCCTCTCCAGAAATGCATCTAACTGGTCCTGAATTTCTTGCCTTAACCCTGGTAGGAGAAGTAGTAAAAAGAAACCATCAGAAGAATCTCTGCGGAAATCCAGGGTCACTGTCTTCTGACCCCATTTATAATGCCTGCTCCAATGTCCTTCCGTGGCAACTTTATCCACAACTCAATTTCCCTCCTGCATGGAAACATTTTTTCTTTCTTGCGCTTACATTCCTTGTCTTTTTAAGCTTGTGTTCCCTGGCACGTGAACCCTTCACCATAGTAAATACTTTTGGCTGTGTGAACTTTTCTCAATCCCCTTGACTGGGGCTGCGAGTCTGTACGTGTGATTCTGTGTTGTAAATTGGCAAGTGGTGTGTCAAAGGGTGAAGTGCGCCAGTGCAACATGACATTTAGCTGAGGGTTCTTTCGTGGGCGAGGTACGTTTACGTTTACGCCTCTAATTCACTTCCATGAGCTAAACAAACAGCCGTGCTGCAGGTTGAGGTGTTTATTAGCAAGTGAAAGCTGTCTGATGCACAGAACATGCTGGAGACGTCTAAATTTATCACTATTATAGCAGCTCTCAGTGAGTTCACATTTAAAGAGAAAGTTAAAAAAAAATCAAATAATGAATGGGAAAAGCTCATTCAGCCTGTGGAGCCCATTCCCTCCAACATACTAAGCACAACTTCATTATTATAGCTTCCGCTGAATTCAGAACTTCCTACGGAAGATGTTTTAAATTAGTTTTTATAATTTCCAAAAAGACAGACTTGCTGTAAATACTTTGGTCAACTGTTGAGTAACAAAACACAGCGCTCCACAAATGAATCACCTGGGCCTCAATCCACCCATGTAATTTTTGCCCTGCTTTCCTGCCAGAGAATCCTTTTTTTGAAGGTGCAATGTGGAAGAGTTAACTGGGTATGGTAGCTTAGTGGTTATGTTACTGCATCCAGAGGTCTGGACTAACAAGACAGAAATGTGACTTCAAATCCCACCATGTCAGAATTTGAATTCAGCTTAAAGAAAACATGGGAATCAGGAGTTTGTTTTAAGTAAAAGTGGCCATGAAGCTGTCGCAAAAACCCAACTGGCTCACTAATGTGCTTTAGGGAAGGAAACCTGCCACTCTGGCCTGGTCTGGGGCTATGGATGACTTCAGTCTCAGTCCCATGCTAGCATTATTAACTTTCTACTGCCCAATGAAGCCGACAAGCTAGCACTGACACCCAACACCAATATGCATTAACATAGCACCTTTAACGCAATAAAATTACCTAAGGCACTTAACAAGATTGTAATCCAACAACAATTGTCAAAGAGTGATATTAAAGCGGGTCACAGGTGATCTCAAGCAAGAGCTTAAAGGAAGAGAGAGGTAGGGAGGGACTTTCAGAGCTGAGGGTCTAGGCAGCTGGAGACACAGCTGTCAATGGTGAAGTGATGGAAATCAGGGATTGCAAGAGACAGAACTGGAGGGGCATAGAAATCTTGGGGCGGGAGTTATACAGATAGAGGGGGTTACAGATATACAGAAGGGTTTGAACATCACATCTTGGTTTCTTTTCTCTCCTGCAACCATCTTCCTAAACCTCTTTCCTCTGTCTCCTCTACCCTTCTTTGTCACTAGATTGAGACTGTCGATCTGCTGCCTCTGCCAATTCACTCCATTTCCCCTAACTCACTGGGCTGAACTTCCTCTAAAGATCCCCTTGGCCCTTACATCTTTCTCTAGTTTCTCTCCTACCTACCCTCATGCTCTCTTGAGCTCATCTAGTCCAGGAGACCAATCTCATAATTCCTCAACCCTATTCCCATTAAATTGCTGACTCCCCAACTTCCCTTCCCGGTTCCCATGTTAGCCGTTTATGTTAATAGTTTTATCTCTTCAGATGTTGTCCCTCTCCTTCAAATGTGCCATCATCACCCCTCTCCTCAACCCTTGAGCCCTTCATCTTTGCAAACTACTGCCCCATCTACAATCCTCTTTTCCTCTCCAAAGTCCTTGAACAAATTGTCACCTCCCAAATCTGTGCCAATTGTTCCCGGAACTCCATGTTTGAATTCCTCTAATCAACTTTTTTCCCAAGCCACTGGACCGAAACAGCCTTCTTCACTACAAATGACTACCCATATGACTATGAAAAAGGTAAACTTTCTCTCCTTGCTCTTCTCAACATGTCTGCAGTCATTGACAGGGTTGACCATACCATCCTCTTCAAATGCCTCTGCATTGTTGTCCTTTTGGGTGGGACATCTCACCTGGTTTCACTCGTCTCCTAAGCTTATCTTCTAATCGTAGCCAGAGAATCACCTGCAATGGCTTACTTCCTCTGGTGTTCCCCCAAGGATGTATCCTTGGCCTCTCCTATTCCTCATCTACATGTTGCCTCTCAGAAGCCTCATCTTAAGTATCAGTTTTCACAGATATGTTGATGATGCCCAGCTCTATCTCACCACCACCTTTCTTGACTCCTCAACTGTCTCTAAACATGCTACTTGTTTGACATCCAGTATTGGATGACCAGAAATATTCTCCAATTAAATATTAAGATGACAGAAGCCATTGTCTTGTGTCCCCCCCTACAAACTCTGTTCCCTGGCTACCAACTCCATCCCTCTCCCTGGCAATAGGCTGACACTAAACCAGTCTGTTCGCAACCTTGGTGTCAAATTTCCTGAGATGAGCTTCCAACCGCACATCTGCAGAAAGACCACCTTTGCTACACCATCCGATTCACTCCTCCCTCAGTTTATCTGCTGCTGAAACTCTAGATGTGCCTATTACAATGCAGTCCTGGCCAGCCTCCTACTTCCTTTCCTGGGATATACCACTGTAATCTTGCCCAAAATTCTGCCTACATTCAGAACGCCAAACCAACAATACTAGATTGGCAAAAGCTATTGCTGCTAGGTCCAATGGAGGAGGAGCAGGTCTGGCAAAAGTCTGGGATGCCGTCTAGATCAATGCATAGGGTGCTGGACGGCAGCTAAGGGATCGGAACCCAGCAAGAGTCAGCACCTGCAGATTAGGAGCAGAAAGAATCGAAATAACAACAGGACCCAGCCTTAACACTTACTTCTCCAACAGTGACATAATAACCGGGGGCAGCACCAGGATCGGGATAGGGAGGACTATTCTAGTCATGGCAGTCTCCATCAGTGCCTGCAAAAAATACAAACATAATTCCAGTAAATATATTTAAACTTAATCACTATACCTAGAAACCATCAAAGCCCACTGTGACCTGTAATGCTGCCATATCAACAATGGAGGCTTTTTGTGATAATTTTATTGATAAAAATTACATTGCTGGCTGGATTTTCTTCTTCAATGTCGAGCTTGTGGCTAATTACTTAAGGGGCCCTACTGTTGATGAACAGATGTGCCTATTTCAGACACCCAGTGTCTCATCAAACGCCCCCAGGGCAGGTTAAGATAGGTTAGATAGCTTAGTAAAGCTCCCTCTATACTGTTCCATCAAATACTCCCAGGGCAGGAACGGCATGAGTTAGATACAGAGTAAATCTCCATCTACACTGTACCTTTTAATGTACTTTAACTCCAGCACCTCAGTAGAGCAAGGACCTATTATGACATTTTTATTTCCAGTTCCAGCTGTCACAACTCATCATGAATAATGCTATTTACATGCAGAGGCAGCCAAAGGGGCTGCCAGGTGTTGGGGCAATCTGTTTAAAAGGCCCACCTTGGTGTTCTGGAACTTCATCCCAGTTAAAATAAAAACACAAAGGCCCTCCGGTCCTCACACCCCACACAAACCTCTTGCCCTGTCCATGCCAGTTCATAGCCCCATGCCAGGCTATGCTCCCCCACCACCACCCCCATGGTCCCTCATGCCAAGCTATGGCAACTCTATCCGCCACTATGGGCTCTCCTACCCCTTAGCCAAACTAAGGCACCTCCATGCCTTTTGTTCCACTATACACTGTATAAACCAATGAACCCTATAGTGACAGTAGGGTCTGTAAAAATAACTTTCCAAACAGTAATTCATTCATTTATGACTTTCCACTGAAAAAATTCATTTCACTTCAAGGCAATAAAAGTGTTTATCATCCAGACCATGCAAAATGTCAATAACAGAAACCACAAACCCTTGAAACCACTGAATCTTGTGTAAATAAATAGTGAAATTGACAGCAGAGATCAAAGAGACAGAGCTTTCAATCAAGCAATGTTTTCTCTGGGGCACAGCTGTTTCAACAAGAGTAATGGATGTCCGGGCTCTCAGCCAAGCCTCTTTATGTATGTGGTTTCTGTTATTGATACTTTAAAGGGTCTGGATGATTTGTACTTTTATTGCCTTGTAGTGAAATGACTTTTTTAATATAGTGGAAAGTAATGATTAAGTTAATGACTTTTTAAAAGCTTTTTTTCACACATCCTACTGTCACTATAGTGATCTATGTAGTGTATAGCGGATCAATGAGCATGGAAGTGCAATGGCTGGCATAGGGAGCATGAGGGGCCATGAGGTGGGTGGATGGAGAGGCATAGCTTGGCATAGGGGGTCTGAGGGGCCCTGCAGAGTAAGTGGGGGGTTCTCACCTTGCCATGGGGGCATGAGGAGGAGTTTTGAAAGGTTCCGTTAGGCAGACTAGGGTTCATGATGCTTCTAAAGGGCTGTAAACCATGACTCTTTAAAAACATGGCCTGACTCCAAAAGAACTGCAGAGGAGTGGGACATGCCCATCTCTTCAATGGAGCAGGCCAGGCCGGATGCAGGCTTTTGACAGAAACCAGCCTGCACCCTTTAAAGGCACTCCCGAAATTCAGCTAGCCCGGGAATTGGGTCGGGAATCCTGGAATCGGGACTCGCCCTCCATTTTTAAAGGGCTCCCCGGCCAGCCTGTCTCAGTGAAAATTTAGCCCAAAATATTCATGAAGACCCATGCCCATGTGTTTCACCTCCACAAACAAGTTACATTTTTTGGTCTTTAAGTGGCTATTTTTTCCTTAGTCATCCTTTTGTTATGTGTTTATAAAACATCTTTCGGTTATCCTTGATTTTATTATAACGTTTCATTCCCTCTCTTTGCTTTCCTAATTTCCTTGTTAATTTCACTCCTGCACTTTCTATAGTCCTCTAGGTTTTCTGCACTAATAAGCTTTTGGCATATGGCATAAGCTTCCTCTTTTTGCTTTACTCTACTCCATATGCTCTTTGACATTGGGGTGGGATGGGTGGGGTGGATTGGGTGGTGTCTAGATTTGGGAGTACCACCCTTTATCTTAATGAGAACAATGTTCTGGACCCTCTCTATCTCCTCTTTCAATACCTCTACTACTCGGACACTGATTTATCTTCGTAGCTGTTTCCAGTCCACTTGTGCTGAATCAGTTTAGTAAAACTGGCCTGTTCTGAATTTAAAACTTTTATTTTTGGTCTATCTTTATCCTTTTCCATAACTACTGTAAATCTAACTGAATTATGACCACTACCACTAAAATGCTCTCCCACTGATATCCCTTCTACCTGCCAGCTTCATTTCCCAAACTCAGTCCAAAACTGCCCCTTCTCTTGCTGGGCTTGCTGCAACCTGGCTAAAAATATTCCCCTGAAAGGCAAAGATGAATATGTCAGACAGCCAATGGTGAGAGTGTGGAGGATGGAGATCATGTGATGATAACCTCCTGGAATATGTCCAATCAGAGTTGAAAATTTTAAAGTGTAGTGCTGACAGGAGCATTAGGAATGTGGGAACTGCATACTAGAAACAGCTTTTACTATAAATCTCTTAGTTATAAGGACAATGGGCGCTGGTTAGCTCAGTTGACTTGTTGGCTAGAGTGTGATGCAGAATGATGCCAACGGGTTCAAACCCCATACTAGCTGTGGCAACTCATAGAGGCCTACCTCCTTATCTTGCCCCACGCTTGCAGAGTGTTGCCCCGCAAGCTATATATAACCAATTGTCTCTCCCTAATGAAGAGAGATGCCTATGGTCATTTGTGGACTATGTCTAATAACCATTACCATTCTATAAGGACAGTCCTGGGCTCTCAGTGAATCTTCCACAATCATCAGCTAACCGCATGTTGTGAATCTCCAACTCTCTTGTCTTTCATGATAGCTCTCCTCTCATTTCTGCTGCTGCCTCTCCTTCTCTAGTGGATGACCCCATTACTCCATCTCCCTTAACCTGGGGATCCCCTTCTGCAGGTGGTATCGAGAAGCCTGGTTGGATACTAATGGTCCTGACCATTAGCTGCGAGCTAGCCGGGTGGCTGTGGCTGGTCAGTCAGCTGCAGACTGGCTGTACGGCTGGCTAGGTGCCTGTGGGCTCTCTCGCTCTGGGCTGGTTAGCTAGCTATGGATTGGATGGCTGGCTGTTTCTGGTCTCTCTTTCCTGTTCTGCTATAGTCCCTGCTTCAGCTCCTGCTCTGCTGCCATCTTTCCTCTCTGCTGTCTTCTCTCCTCCTCAGCTGGAACTGCAAGTTGAGAAACAAAAAAGCGAGGTAAATGCAGATGCTGGAAATCTGAAACGAAAACAGAAAATGCTGGAAACACTCAGCTGCAGGAAACACTGGCTACAAGAGCAGGTCAGAGGCTGGAAATCCTGCAGCATGTAGCTCACCTCCTGACTCCCCAAAGCATCTACAAGGCACAAGTCAGGATTGTGATGGAATACTCCCCACTTGATCGGCACCCCATCCACAAACATTCACTCCCTCCACCACCGATGCACAGTAGCAGCAGTGTGTACCATCTACAAGGTGCACTGCAGGAACTCACCAAGGCTCCTTAGACAGCACCTTCCAAACCCACAACTGCTACCATCTAGAAGGGCAGCAGATACATGGGAACACCACCACCCGCAAGGTCCCCTCCAAGCCATTCACCATCCTGACTTGGAAATATATTACTGTTCCTTCACTGTCACTGGGTCAAAATCCTGGAACTCCCTCCCTAACAGCACTGTGGGTGTACCTACACCACATGGACTGCAGCAGTTCAAGAAGGCAGCTCACCACCACCTTCTCAAGGGCAATTAGGAATGGGCAATAAATGCTGGCCCAGTCAGTGATGCCCACATCCCATGAATGAATATTAAAAAAAGGAAAGTACAATGTATCGATGATCTTTCATCAAAGCCCACAACACCACAAGGTTCATAACTCTATCCCATAGTACTACCTGACCTGCTGAGTGTATCCAGCATTTACGAAATGCCAGCCTGTAAACTGGTGCTATATTTTAAAATTTAAATATTGTTTCTGTTACAGTGCTTATAACAAAAATATATGCAGATAATTTATTAATGTTATTCATCTACATTGTTTTGCCACTGAATGTGGTGGGCTTGCGGCTGAACTTGCTTTTCACAGGCTGCCAACATGGGTCACTGCACAATACACCTGCAAAACACCAAGGAATGGGAGAACCCTCACAATTTTGAGGTTCCATTAGTACAGGAGAGGGGTGGTCAGATCTAGGGAGAGTTCTGCAATGTGGTGCTCCCAATGGGGAGTGGATCTTGAGAAACTGTGGTGTGTATCCTCCACTTTCCATCCATAAATTTGAACTAGGGGTGCGAGGAGGGGGCAGGGAAGTGGGTGGAAATCAGGAATTGTGCACTTCAAGTATCCCAAGGTAGATTGTGAGAGTCACTCCCCACTGAGATTACAGAAACATTCCAACAAATGAACAAATTGAAGATGCAAAGGTGTTTGAAGTCTAGCTGGAATTTGGATGGGCAATGACCAGGGGCTGTGTCAATAAAATATAGACAATAAAAAGGAAACAAAATAAAATCTTGTGTTTCTATACTTTCATGACTTCAGGATGTCCCAAAGACAATGAAGTAATACCTGAAGAGTTGCCAGCTCCCACAAACAGCAATGACTATGTAATCTGTTTTAGTAACATTGGTTGAGGGACAAATATCAGTCTGGACACTGGGGAGAACTCTGTGCTCTTTTATCTTCGCCTGAGAGGGCAGGCAGGGTCTCAGTTTAATATCTCATCCCAAAGATGGCACCTCCGACAGTGCAGCACTCCCTCAGCACAGCATTGGTTGCTAACCTAGATTCTATACTCAAATCTCTGCAGTGGAATATAACTGCTGGCTCAGGGTAGAGAGTGCTATCCACTGAACCATGACTGACACCAAATTGAAGTTGTGAAGAGGAAAGGATTCAAAGAGCTATTCAAGTTTTGGTATTTACTGAGGAGAAATTGTAAGTGGAACAATGGAGGGGCTTGAAAGGGACTTAATACTGATAGGCCTTCCTGCAGGAGACGACACAGGTTTCTCACCAGTTCTCCAGCCAGTTGGACTGGCTGCTAACCTACATCTAGTGGCTTCTGTTTTTTATTTAAGCAAACATTAGACCAGGTGACAAAAAGATTGCTTGAAAAGTTACCGGTAGATTTTAAGGCGTGTCCTAAAGAAATTTCGAGAGGTTTAGGGAGAGTTAATGACTGAGGCGGCTGAAATTACAGCCACAAATGATGGGGACGAGGAGAACCATGATATGCAAGAAGGCAGAATTGGCAGATACAAAACCACAGAGTCAAACACGCACATGTTTGGCAGCGACCCTGGAGGATCCAATGACATTTCCATCCACGTCCAACACAGAAATCCCTTCCTCCAGCTCGCTGTGTCTCATCAGCACCACATTGCAGACATTTGCAGTTGCTGCAGGAAAACAAAACACAGACAGCAGTCAGCAATATTCTGGGAAAGTCAGGTCAGGCATTTTAAAGATACCTCGCCCTGGAAAACTAGTCATACGATAATGGAATCCTACATCATAGAAGGAGGCCATTCCACCCATAATGCGTGCGCCAGTGGTAGCCAATTCTCGACAATATTTGCAGGGTCTCTTATTACATATAGGGGTCTTAATTCTCTAGAATACATACAGGGTTTGCTATTCACCTAAATGTATATGTGAGGTCTCCAATGCCCCTACAATATACACAGGGGCTACTATTCCCTATAATACAAACAGGGACTGCTGTTCAGTGTAATATTCATGGGGCCTGCTATCCTATAATATACAGAGGGACAGAGAGAGAGAGAGCAATGTGTTTAAGAGCAAGAGGAAAAAAAGAGAGAGAAAACACACAAGCTGTATCAATTACACACCTGTTGTAATTCTAGCTGTTTATAGATAATCTGTAAACAAGGAAAGACATATTAAACTGAGATTTGCCTCACCTGGCCTCTGTTATTAACCTTGTTAAAATTTGTTAGGGAAGATCCTGCTGGTGGCTAAAGTTGCATCAATGTCCAAGTGTGGCTCCCTGCCACACAAAAAGACTGGAAAATTCTTTAAGAAATCCCAAGCTGGTGTTAGCCCGGCCCTCTCTACAAAATAAAAGATTTAGGTGCTCACACAGATAAAGTAACTTAATTTTCTTTAATCTGTAGGTGCCTGAGCCACAGTTCTGGCCTAGAACTTCAGCTGGGTTCAATATCGACAGTGCGCCTGCTCTCTTGCAGACTCTCTAAGTATGGAGTGTGGGACCTCCAATGCTCCGGCTCTCTGCCCTAATACATCCTCCTAAGGACAGGGGCCTAGTAAGGAGCAGGCTGCTCTGGTGGAGACTTCTCAGCAAACTGGCCATCCAGGAAGCTATGGGGCAAACCGAGGACCCAGCTTAACCAAGTTTTAGCTGAGTTTCCGACAGATTCCTGCGGAAGTTTTGGTGTGGATGTATCATATCATGTCCAAAGCATCTTTCCTCAAACTAATTGGAGCTCTTTCCAAGGAAAATAACAATGTAATTTTCAAAGCAAACAGAAACGCTCTATTAATTACTCGATCAGCAAGAAATATTCTGTTGATAGTTAGAGAATATCAACATTCTAACCTGTGAGAATGTGAGAACCTGGACAAAGAGACCATAGGACAAGAGAGGGAGTTAGAGGAAGAAACACACATAGATACACCAGAGATTTTTGCCCATCCTATTTAAACCTTTTAAGCTAAATATGTTAAATTTTACGTCCAATGATCACCTGTGTTCTACTGTTGGTTGGAAAATGTAAACCTTCTAAATACTGACAATTGGAGGCTACAGGTACAGAAGGCAAAATTGTATGGTCCCCTGACTGTCAGTTAGAAGCTAGGGTCGGAGGGGGGGAGGTTCGTAAAATGCAGCGCATTGCCTGAACGCTGCTTACTCGCCCCATCCTGTCTCCTGTTTTATGGGAGGAGCTGGAGGCACACCTTTGGGCCGGTTGAGGCCCTTAAACGGCCAATTAGTGGTCACTTCAGTGCCTCATCCTGTTCCGCCATCATATTAACTGCAGCAGGGGTAGGCCTATGCCAAGTCAGTAGCCTAGTAGCTTTTACTACACATACTGGCGTCAGGCCAGGGGTGGGGTGGGGACCTCCTGTGAGGGTTCCCTGTGCCCATCGGAGGCATTCCCCGACAAGGTCATATCCATTTTAACCCACCACCCCCCCTGGCCTCTCAAACCTGGCTCCCCCTCACCTCAATCGCTGAGGCCTGCCAGCCAGACTGTGCTTATTACAAGTCTGGCACAGCTCAAACCTGGGACTACAGAGCTGCCAGCTGCTAAGTTGGGACTTCTTCCCCAGATAGGTGCAGTGGTATCGACCTTAAGCAACTCACCATCTCCAAGGAACTTTTCTGGTGGGAATCTGGGAGCTGGGTCATCTGCCTGCTCCAAGGAAGCTGGCAGACAATCAGACCAATTCTGGCCCCACCCTGGGAGCTATTTTGAGCCAGCCTCGGTATTTCCCAGAGCCTCAGTGTGTTGAGGCTGCCAACTCAATTGAGGCAGTCTTCCAGTGGCAGACCAGGGGTTCATCAGATCCAGATGCTCCATGCCCCAATGTCAGGGCTGTGTGAATAGGCCTTTAGATGTGTTTCCCTTCATCCTGATGTCTCTTCTGGCTTTGGGAGTCTTCGGTGCAACCTTCAGAGTGCAAATCCGGCAGAAACTGTGTGTTTTGCTGGAACTGGGTCTCCAAGGCTGTTGCCATCCTTCCCATGCAGACTCCGACGTGCTCAAATGCCAGAGCCACAACATCTGACAGAACGTGGTATGACTCCACCATCCTTCGTTCCAGTCTGTTGACAGCCTCTGACAACTCTGCTTAATGTTCTCCTGCTTGTCTCTGCATCTCGAACATTACTCTCAGAACCGACTGCAGAGTCTCATCACTGGACTCTGCAGCGGCCTGAACTCCAGCAGTCCCCTGAATGTCAGAGACTTCGGCTGTCACTGCCTCCACCTGCTGTGGACGCCTGCCTGCGAGGTGATTACCAGGTTGTGAGCCTGAGCCTACCGTAGAACTAGGACTCACCGAGATGCGTGTATCTGCGCTGGTGGAGAGCGCAGGTGAACGCAGTGATGATGGTTCCTCAGCATCCTCCTCAGGGGTGCTCTGGGGACTGGGGCTGAGGTGATTGCTGGAACTCTTCCTCTGCCTTTTCTTGCTGGTGGCTGGACAGATAAGAGAAATACTTAGTGATTGACTAGACACTATTGGTCGCTCACAGTCATTGTTCACACGTGGTTGAGCCTCACAGGATTGTCGGTGAAACCAATTTTGCCTTCAGCGGAGGAGCGATCTCTATCTTCTCCAGCAAGCTCTGCGGCCTGCACCTCATGGGAAGATAGTATCCTCATCTCCAGGGTCTCCACCCACACCCCCCCATCCTGGTCTTCGGTCTCTCCTGTCGATTATGGGCATGTTGTCCTGGATAGAGATAGATGGATAGATAGATCTGTAGTGGGCACAACAGATGAAACAGCATCTCAGAAGCATGCATGCCTGCGGTGTGTGATGAGCCCTCCCCAGTAACTGATGAAGATGCCATTTGTGCAAGATCCTACATGACTCAGACACCTTAACGTGGTTGGCAGACAATCAGTGCTGATGTCCCAATTGCTGCTAGTGTGTGATATCCCTGTGGACTCTAACCCTTAGACTGCCTGACACCCTTATGAGAGTGAGTTTGGAGTGAGGAGCGGATCAGATCGTTCATCCTTTTCTTGCACTGCAAGGTGGTTCCCCTTTTGTTTTCCACAGGCGCTGACCACCCTGGTGACCTCCTGCCAGGCCGGTGTGGAGAGGTGGGAGGACTTCCTGCTCCCATCCTGACGGCATGGAGAATATCCAGGGCGGACCTCGCTGAACCGTGAAGCGGAGGGGTTTGGTTAGCTGCGGGGCCATTGTTTTCCCTTTTCATCACAACATCTGGCCTGCAGTGAACGAATGTGTATGCAGGTGTTGTTTAAATATGGTGCCCAGGACCTCCGACCCCATGAGGTAACAGTGGGGAGGGCAAATCACTGCCCGCCCTGCAACAAGAGTCGATGAGTTCCACGCTGGTGCATAATTAATGAGCTGAAAAGTGGAACATCTGGCGTGAAAATCTGCCCCACCGCCAGCAGAAATCAGGCCTACTGTGCTGCCTGCCTCCGGACTTAGTCTCCAGAATGGAAAATTCCTCCCACAATCTTTTTAAAGCCCTTGATGTCAATCACAGCAGTGTTTTGTATATCGATCTTCATGTCCTGGATACTCCAGGACAATCCTGGAGAGCTAACAACCCTATTCTAAGGACCGTCTGATGTGATTCTTGGGCGTAAGTGAATGTTCAGCACTCGCACCTGAAACAAGCTGTGGGCCATTTGCATTTGTAAATGAAGATCCTATGCTGGTTGCAGGGCCCTGAACTGTAATTTGTGTCACTGGATAGGATTTTTCTGATGAACTGACGGGGAATGCATCCCCGCAGATCCTGGCTGCCCCGCAGTCATTTGAACGTGTCGGAAAGATGTACTGACACAGCTCCTCCCTATTTACCCGGCCCACTTACTCCAACCCGTCTCAATGGGGCTGAGATATTTCAGATTTATGAGGCTGTTCCCTTTGCAATTGGCTCTGGGAAGGCACTGCGCCTGGAAGATAGACCAATGGTGGGAGCGTGGGTTGGGGCAGTTTGAGATGAAGCTGTGAGGTAGAGACAGAGAACGAGAAAAAGACATGCCAATAGGAGGAGAGAAAAACAGGCAGTGTGTGAAGGAGAAACAGTGATACTCTCTGAGAAATAATCACAAATACAAATATACTGCTGTTAGAGGAGCTACAAACCCATTCTGATATTACTGGTTGCTCCTGCACTGTCAGGTTCATGCTCCCTTCTCAATGCTAACAGCCGTTAGCAAGCTACCAGTGAGTTAAATCCCATGTGACACCTCCTTGTGTATAGCTTGAGACAGTTTCTGTCTGTCTGAGATACCTTCGCTGTCTCAGATGTAGCCTTGGAAGGACAAAGTCACCAACTCAGAGATCCTGGAGTGTGTTAATTCCATCAGCTGACACTCACTGCTAAGCCAATGATGCCTGCACTGGCTCGGCCACATTCATTGGGTGAATAATGTCCGTACAGCCAAAGGCATTCTGTACACTGAACTGGCCACTAGGGCATAACCTCCTGGGCATCCATAATTCCACTCCAAGGACACCTGCAAGTGAGATATGAAGATGGCGGACATTGATACTGTCAATTGGGAGACAGTGACTGATAGCCAAGACCTTTGGAGACTGACCGTTTTGAAGGGCATTGGAAGAGGCAAACAGAAACGGCAAGCTCAGCTGGCTGAGAAGCAGGCCCAGAGAAAACAGAGGCCAGCGAATCATGCACCTTCCCAGCCCACTGTCTCCCTCTGCAGCAAACGTGGCAGAGACTGTCAGGACAGAGTGAGGCCCCTGAGTCACACCAGGCCATGTTTAACACAGAGCCGACCACCACTGCACAAACCATTGTCCTACTAGACAAAAGGTTGCCACTGTACAGCTTGAAAAGTTTACTTTAGCACATATATGTGGACATAGGAAATTATAATGGAAATGCTGTCTGGAAGTATCACAGGTTTTTTATTAAAGGTTGAAATATAGCTGGTAAAGCAACAGAAATAAACTTAAGACCAGATTGGAATGGTTTTAAAGGGTAATAGGTGTAGATATGGAATTCAGTTCAAAGTATCAGGAAAAATCCCAGAAAATTATTTTTATGGAATTCAACTTATTCAAACACTAAATCAGAAGCCTTGACCTTATCCCTCTGCCTGTGATAGTCACTGTTGCTTTTTAAAACAATGTATACCTTTATACACAATCAACAATGCCATGTAGATACACATAGCAGACACTGTTTTACAATAACTGTGGTGCTGTTAGTATGCAGGGTGATATTTTATGTTTATGTACATACATACAGAGAGAGAGAGAGAACGAGAGAATGAGAGATGCACACACTTGCAAGTATTTGAGAGAGAAAGTGTGTGCATGCTGAAGTGTATGTGTATGTGTGTATGTGTGTGTGTGTACACGCATGTATGTGTATGTGTATGTGTGTGTACATGCATGTATGTGTGTGTGTGTACATGCATGTATGTGTATGTGTGTGTGTGTGTGTACATGCATGTATGTGTATGTGTGTGTGTGTGTGTGTACATGCATGTATGTGTATGTGTGTGTGTGTGTGTGTGTGTACATGCATGTATGTGTATGTGTGTGTGTCTGCACGTGCAGCCTATGGATTAAATTACTGCATTGATCTCCCAATCTATTAAAAAAAACCTGAATCATCAGACAGAAGAGGGTTAATCATCACATAAGCAAACAAATTAATTAGCGCATGAGCTCACAATCAGGCCTCCCCAAGGCTTTCACAACACAGTTCGCCTCTGAGAGTTCTGACAACAGCTGCTGGTACATGTCTGTGAATGGAAGCCAGGCCAGCTCTCTTCCATGCCTGCAATGACAAAATGTTCTGGAACTCGCACAGTTTTCAAATCAGTAGGCTGTGTGCAGCTCTGAGGAGTTATCGGCTGACAGAGATAAATATTAACGAAGGCCGGGATGTCGCCTGCGGATGAAAACCAACACCAAGTGAAGCTCCAAGGGACAGCAGCTTGAGCTCCTGGTATTTACCAGAGCACAGGAAGAACACACAGAGTGGTGAGAATGTGGAACTCGCGACCACATGGAGTGGTTGAGGCAAGAAGCATAGCCAGCATTTCAGGGGAAGCTGGATATGTACATGAGGGAAAGAGGTATAGAACAATACGTTGATAGGGTGAGACGAAGTCAAGTGGGAGGAGGCTCTTCTGCAGCATAAACTCCGGCACAGACCTGTTGACCTTAATGGCTTCTTTCTGCGCTGTAAATTCAATGCACTGTACCAAAATCAAAATGGTCTTAATTAATTAAGATAATTAAGATTTTTCTCATCTTCTGAGACATCATGACGAATTTACAATTTTGGAAAATTAGAGTGCAAGAGGAAAGGAAAGATTCGATGTTGATTGTTGCTTCTTACTGTGATTTTTGACAGCAGTAGACTGAATACGCAACAATCTCAGGTTTCTGTCCATTGATTCCGCAATCTGCAATAAATTTACACTTTCACCTTCTCACTGACTTGGGCATAAATAAAGTGATGCTGCCTTGCACATCACAACAATGATTCTGATTAAAATGCACCTAAACTGACTGAGCTTAGATTAGTTACATTTGGCCCCAATTAGAGAGATTGCCCATTTAGTCATGAAAACTTTTAAACAGAGATAGCAGTCCACATGTCTCAGATAAACCAAATTAACTAGATTCCAGCTTGTAGTTCACTCTGAGAAATCTACAAGTAATGTATACTATGTCTTACTACTTCTGTGCTTGGGAGAGGTGAGAGTAGCTGGCATCAAGGCAACATTTGACCAAACATAGCAACTCATGAAAAAAATCCTTGCTAGTGGCTGGAGTCACACCCAGCTAATGGGAAGATAATAGCGGTGACTGTAGGCCACTAAATATATCTCCGGGGGTCATCCATTTCATATTTCATTCTGTATTTAAACCAGATGGATTTGGATAAACGTGTCCACACAGCAGCATTCCGTGCAATGCTCGACCATCTTCAGCTGCTTCATCAATGACTGTCTTGCATCATAAGATGAGGAGTGGGGTTGCTCACAAGAGCACAAGAGAGAGGAGCAGGAGTAGGTAATATGATCCATGAAGCCTGCTCACCATTCAATACGATCATAGCTGATCTGAGGCTTCAACTCCACTTTCCTGCCCACTCTCCACATTCACCTGATTCCCTGAGAAATCAAAAATCTATCTCAGCCTTCCAAACCTGACCTCTACCACCTAGCAGGACAAGGGCAGCAGGTGCAAGGGAACACCACCACCTGCAAGTTCCCCTCCAAGCCACACACCATCCTGATTTGGAAATATATCACCATTCCTTCACTGTCGTTGGGTCAAATCCTGGAACTCCCTCCCTAACAGCATTGTGGGAGTACCTACACCACATGGACTGCAGCGGTTCAAGAAGGCAGCTCACCACCACCTTCTCAAGGGCAATTAAGAATGGACAATTAGGGAAGTACCACTTTGCCCCTGTTTAGCCTCTGCCTGCAGTGCTTTATTTGGAATACTGTGTGCAATTTTGTTCTCCATATTCAAGGAAGGACATAACTTGCATTGGAGACAGTACAGTGAAAACAATGGTCCCTGGGATGAGAGGGTTGTCCTATGATGGGAGTAATTTGGAAGTTCCTCTGGAGTTTAGAAGAATGAGAGGCGATCTCATTGAAACATACAAGATTGTGAAGGGGCTTGACAGGGCTGATAATTGCACAGTGTTATAGAGCAACAGCAGACAAAGCCTTTTCAGCCCATCATGCCTGTGCCGACTCTGGGATAACTAATTAGTTCCACTGCCTGCTCTTTCGCCACAGCCTTGCAAATATTTCCTTTTTAGGTGCATATCGAATTCCCTTTTGAAAGCTACTATTCAATCCGTTTCAACCTCACTTTCAGGCAATGCATTTAATATGTAATAACACGTTCCAAAAGAATTCCCCTTGTCTCCTCTGCTCCTTATGTGAACTATTTTAAATCCATGTCCTCTGGTTACAGACCTTTCTGCCGGTGGACATAGTTTCACCTATTTGCTCTATTAAAACCCCTCATAGATTTTAAAAGCTGCATTCAAATTCCCCTTCATCTCTGTTCTACTCGGAACTCCTCAGATAATGAACAAGCACAGGCTAGCTGTCAAAACATTTGTCCCCCATAAGTGTCAGGCACAACCAAGAGAAAAAAAGCAAACTCCCCATCCTGAGAGTTTCTAGTAGTTTCTATTTTGGTTTACTATGTTCTTGTTGTTGGTTGCATGTAATCTGTTGAGAAATGGTGCATCAGCATAGCATTAAGTGCAACCTGGAAGTGACTTTTGACAGACATGAGGCACACAGTACCAGCCAGAAGTTAACTGTTAACTTCTATCCTCTCTGCTTCTTCTTAGGCAGTCCCTCAGGATCGAGGATGACTTGTTTCCACTGCAGTTCAATAGGTTCTGAGATGGCTGATAAATCCAATTTTTGATCTTCAGTCTCTGAAACATGCAGGACAGGTGGTCCTTAAAAAATCAGGTAGCTGACTTGTTGGGAGGTTTGTGTGCCCTCTCCAACATCTCGATTTGCCTCTGTTCGTGACCAAGTCCCTTGATGTGTTTGGTGCATTCTTAAATAAACCTTCTCCCATTTTGGTCAGTCATAAGCCAGGGACTCCCCTAAGTTGGCGGGGATGTTTGATCTCTTCAGGAATGCCTTGAGGAGAACCCTAAAGCGTTTCCACTGTCCTCCTGCGAGTCGCCTATGGCAATTGGGTTTGGAGTAGAGCAGTTGCTTTGCGGGTCTAGTGCCAGGCATACGAACATGTCCCAAGCAATGCAGCTGGTCCAGAGTGATTAGGGCCTTGACGCGGGACATGTTGGCTTGGAGAGGATGCTGCCGTCAGCACCCTGATTTGGAGATCTTGCAAAGGCACCGCTGCTGTACTTCTCCAGTGCTTTTATCCTACATGTATAGGAGTTCACATAAGGCACTACCTATTACAAATGCGGCCAGTTTGTACTGAAAATGGAGTTGGTTTGAACTACAGACTTTATAAAAATGAACACTCTGAAAGGTGTTAATGAAGCCGTTAATAGGGACATTGCATATGTTTTTTAAGTGGCGCGATGACAGCTTGGTGTCTGAAGTGAGACCTACTTAAAAGTCAGGCAGTGTGTCAGTGCACATGAAAAAGTCAGAGGCCAAGAAACGAACATGTTGTAGACAGAGATGCGGGTGTTGCGAGAGGGCACTACCTTTAATTTATTTAAATTGAGGGAATATTTACTTTATAGCCTCAATTTTTTTTCTCCTCTCCTGTAGGTGCTGACTGTCGCTGAAGGATAAAGTCACAGACACCGGTTTGCCTCCAGTACCTTGCTCAAATAGCCATCCTTCATGTGTAATCCCTGTGACTGTAAGCAAGTTATTTGATCATGGAGTTGAGCCTACTCCTGTCTTAGGTGTTCACGAGGGCCCTGCAGCAGGCATGCCAATTTTCAGACAGGAGACCCAGTGACACACGCCATCCTGACTTGGGACAATACCGCCGTTCCTTCACTGTTGTGTCAAAATCCTGGAACTCCTTCCCCAGCAACACTGTGGGTGTACCTACACCACGTGGACTGCAGTGGTACAAATGAAATACTCTGAATGCAGTAACAGTCATAAAATAGGAGACATCGCAACTTATTTGAGCATAGCAAGCTCCCACAAACAGCACTGTGATAATAACGGCAAATATTACCCAGAATTCTGGGGAGAACTCCCCTGCTCTTCTTTGAATAGTGCCATGGAATATTTTACACCCGCCTGGGAGAGCAGACTAGGCATCGGTTTAATGCTTCACCTCTCACAGTGCAGCAGTCCCTCAGTACTACAGTGTCATCCTAGATTTTTTGCTAAAGTCTCTGAAGTGGGACTTGAACTCATAACCTTCTGACTCAGAGACGAGCCACAATGACACTAAAAGCCTTTCCTGCCTGCTGTACTTGCCCTGTATAGGTAGCATCTGTAATTCCCAGCAACACTCATGGGAAATTGTTCATGAGCTGATTTGCAGAGATGTATTTGATGGGAGGTTAGATCTGTACATGACGGAAATAGAAGGGCGTGCTGATAATATGGGGTGAGGCTCATGTGGAACATAAACTAGTTGGGCTAAATGGTCTGTTTCTATGCTGTAAATTCTTTAGTAATCTTTTTCTTCGGGCACAGGCACTGAAGCAAATTATAGTGCATTAAACATGGCTTTGGATTTCATCTCAGGACTGAAACTCCACAGTCCATGAACACTTTGGTAATTTCAGGACATCTTAAGCAGATGCTCCTTTAATCCCATCATCCAGAGTGTTCTAGATTTATTTGTCTTACCTTTCCCCTTCAAGCGAATATACCTTGACATTGCTTGCAATATTATCTCTTTGACGGTAGCCCATTGTTTAGTCACTGTCCTTTCCACCAACATTTGATTCCAATTGACTCGACTCAGCTGCATTCTTATCCCATCGAGGTTGGCTTTTCCAGCTCTGGATTGCTCCTTGTCCTTCTCCATGGCCGACCTAAACCTTATGATACAATAGTCACTGTTCCCTAAATGCTCTCCCATTGATATTTGATCCACCTGGGCCAGCTCATTCCTCAGAACCAGGTCCAAACAGTGCCTGCCCTCTCATTATACCAGAAACATACTGCTGCAGAAAATTATCCTGAACACATTCCAGGAACTCTCGTCCCTCTTGTCCCTTTGCACTATTCCTATCCCAGTCTATATTTGGACAACTGAAATCCCCCATTATAATTGTTCTATAATTCTTGCACCTCTCTGTAATTTCTTTGCAAATTTGTTTCTCTCCATCCCTTCCACTAGTTGGTGATCTATACACTCCACCGATCAATGTTATTGCACCTTTTTCATTCCTTACCTCTAGCCAGAGAGATTCTGTCCTTGAACCCTCTGGAACATCCTCCCTCTTCAGTACTGTAATACCATCTTTAAATAATACTGCCACTCCCTCTCTCGCCTTTTCTTCCTTTCCTGTCTCTCCTAAGCACCTTGTACCCAGGAATATTTAACACCCAGTCCTGCCCTTCTTTGAGCCAGGTTTCTGTTATAGCAATTATATCACAATTCCATCTGTCAACCTATGCCTATAGTTCACCAATCTTATTAACCACACGTCTGTGCATTCACATAATACACATTAACCTTGATTTAGGCTTAATTTTCCACCTTGCTCTGATCCCATCTAATGACTTACTGTAGCCTATTCTAGTTCTATCAAGCTCTCCAGGTATTCTATTTACCTTGATACTACTCTCTGATAGATCTTCCTTATCAGTTAATACTTCTCCTCTCCTCTCTGAATTCCCTCTTTCAATCTACTTTAAACTCTCTCCGACAGCAATAGCAAACCTTCCCTTGAGGACATTAGTACCAGTCCTGTTAAGGTGTAATTCGTCCTTCTTGTCCAGGTCACACCTGCTCCAGAAACGGTCCCAATGCCTCAGAAATCTAAAGCACTCCCTCTTAATCCATTTCTCCAGCCACATATTGAATTGCTCAATCTTCCTATTCTTAGCACATGGCACTAGGAGTAATCCTGAGATTACTGCGCTTGAGGTCCTGCTTTTCAATTTCCTTCCTGACTCCCTAAAATCTGCTTTCAGGACCCCGTCCCTTTTCCTCCCTATGTCATTGGTCATAATGAGGACCACGACTTCTGGCTGCTTGCCCTCCCTCCCCCAAAAGAATGTCCTGCAGCTGCTCTGTGACATCTTTGACTCTGGCACCAGGGAGGCAACATACCATCCTGGAGTTATGTCTATGGCCGTAGAAACACCTGTCTGTTCCTCTAACTACAGAAACCCCTACCACTATAGCACTTCCACTCTTCCACCTCCCCTCTTGTGCAGCGGCACCATCCATGGTGCCACAAACTTGGATCTTACTACGATTCTCTGAGGAACCATCTCGCTCAGCAGTATCCAAAATGGAAAAGTGGCTAGAGTGCAAGATACGCTTGGGGAATTCATGCACTACCGGCCTGTTTCTCTTTGATACCCTGGCAGTCCCCCTCTCTGCCTGTGTACTTCTTAGCTGCGGTGTGACCTCCTCTCTAAATGTGCTATCCGCCTAATCCTCAGCCTTGTGGATGAACCACAGTGATTCCAGCTGTGGCTCAAGTTCCGCAACCCAGAGCTCAAGCTTCTGAAGCTGGTGACACTTGCAGATGAGGGCACTTTGTGCCTGCACAACTTCCCACATTCCGCAGGATGCACACTCCACATGGCCAAGCTGCAGTGACATACTTTAAACTTTATATAAAGTGTTTTCTCACCGGTCACTCACCAATTGTCTCCTCCTCTCCCTCTTGTGCACTATATGAAGACTCGCTGCTCTCCCTCTCAAGCTTTTTATGAAGTCTCACTGCTCTTTCCCTCTCGCACCTCTTTATGAAGTCTTGCTGCTCTCTCCCTCTTGTGCTCTTTATGAAGTCTCACTGCTCTTTCCCTCTCGCGCTCTTTATGAAGTCTCACTGCTCTCTCCCTCTCGCGCTCTTTATGAAGTCTCACTGCTCTCTCCCTATCGCGCTCTTTATGAAGTCTCACTGCTCTCTCCCTCTCGCGCTCTTTATGAAGTCTCACTGCTCTCTCCCTCTCGCGCTCTTTATGAAGTCTCACTGCTCTTTCCCTCTCGCACCTCTTTATGAAATCTTGCTGCTCTCACCCTCTCGCACTTTTTATGAAGACTCGCTGCTCTGTCCCTCTGCTCGCCCTTGGGCCTGTTGAGGCACTTAAGTAACGAATTAATAGACACTGAAATGCCTCATCCCACTCCTGCCACTATTTTACCTGTGGCAGGGAGAGGCCCAGGTCAAGCAGGTAGCCCATGGCTTTTATTGGGCAGGCCGTGTTCCCCATCCACCTGACTAAAATATCAGTTGGGAGGACACAAACAAAAAAAACTGGCTACCCCTTAACCATTTTATATTCGATAGGGTATTAATTGGTTCAAGGTGAAACTTCAGCCCCCATCTGGGGAGAAAGTCCCTTCTTAGAGAGATGCACCAGGTATGAACAGAGGTCACTGCTAGGACTACAGCCAGTCCCTGAACAAGAGGTGGTTATGGAGGTCAGATGAAAGGTAAGCCCGAGGTATTGGCAGGGCCTGGCTGCAAGCCCCAATGAGGGGATTGGAGGGGAGGGTCAGTTTTGGGAGGGGTGATCCCTCCAATGGGCAGAAGCCACCCCCAAAGCAGCCCCACCTTTCCCCGACACCAGCCAAACCAGTAAAAGCCACCAGGCTACCTGCCTGACCTGGGCCTTCCCCTACCACAGGTCAAATAATGGGATGAGGCACCTAAGTGGCTATTAATTTGTTATTTAAGCACCTTAACAGGCGTAAGGGTGGGCAGGGTCCCTATCACACCCTATAAAATGGGAGACAGGTTGGGGGTGGGCGGGAAGGCAGTAGACAGCGGGCGCACTGTTCTACAAGCCTCCCTGCCTTCAAATGCTGACAGGGGAGCATAAAATTCAGTCCTATGGGTGTGTTGCAGATCATCTGTGGGTGAAGAAGGAAATTGGGAGCCAATCTGATTTGTCATTCAATCTCAAGATTATATTGGATGCAAAATATTTCTTAATATCACAGAATTGTTATGGTGTAGAAGGAGGCCATTCGGCCCATCATGTCTGCACCGGCTCGCTGAGCATTTTAACTTAGCGCCAATCTACTGCCTTTTCCCCGTAACCCTGCACGTTGTTTCTACTAAATAATCATCTATTGCCCTCTTGAATGCCTCAACTGAACCAGCCTCCACCACACTTCCAGGCAGTACCCTAACTACTCGCTGTGTGAAAAAGTTTTCTCTCACCTCGCACTTGCTTCTTTTGCAAAACACTTTAAAATTGTGCCCTCTCGTTCTTGATCCATTTGCGAGCGGGAACAGTTTCTCCCTCTCTATTCTGTCCAGAGCCCTCATGATTATGAAAACTTCTTCGAAATCTCCTCTTAGCCTTCTCCTCTCCAAGGAAAACAGTGCCAACCTCTCCAATCTTTCCTCATAACTGAAGTGTCTCCTTATATAAAGTTTAAGGCACATCACTGCAGGTTGGCCATGTGGAATGTGCAAGAACCCCAAACAGCGATTCAAACCAACACTGAAAAAACAAAGAGTGATGTCACAGGAGCGCAGGCTGGTGAGTATTTCAGCTTTTGGCATTGTTTCAGATTTAAATTAGCAGCTGAGTAACTATCACTTGATGATTATTTTAAATTAGTAACTTAAGGATAGCAGGAAGTTAAATAAATAATAAAGGTAAAACAACAGAAAACAGCGAGAGCGGAGTGGCTGTATAAAAAGTGGAGCAGCGCAGAGTGGAGCAGCTGTATAAAGAGTGGAAGTTTACCTGTGAGGGAGCGGAGAGGCAGTATAAAGAGCGGAGCAGTGTTTACCTGTGAGGGAGCAGAGCGTCTGTTTAAAGAGTAGAGCAGTGTTTACCTGTGAGGGAGCGGAGCATCTGTATAAAGAGTGGGAGTTTACCTGTGAGGGAGCGGAGCGTCTGTATAAAGAGCAGACCAGTGTTTACCAGTGAGGGAGTGGAGCGTCTGTATAAAGAGCAGAGCAGTGTATACCTGTGAGGGAGCGGAGCGTCTGTATAAAGAGCAGAGCAGTGTTTACTTGTGAGGGAGCAGAGCGTCTGTATAAAGAGCGGAATAGTGTTTACTTGTGAGGGAGCAGAGAGTCTGTAAAAAGAGCGGAGCAGTGTTTACCTGTGAGGGAGCGGAATGTCTGTATAAAGAACGGAGCAGTGTTTACCTGTGAATGAGCGGAGCGTCTGTATAAAGAACGGAGCAGAGTTTACCTGTGAGGGAGCGGAGCGTCTGTATAAAGAACGGAGCAGTGTTTACCTGTGTCGGAGCGGAGCGTCAGTATAAACAGCGGAGCAGTGTTTACCTGTGAGGGAGCGGAGTGTCTGTATAAAGAGTGGGAGTTTACCTGTGAGGGAGCGGAGCGTCTGTATAAAGAGCAGACCAGTGTTTACCAGTGAGGGAGTGGAGCGTCTGTATAAAGAGCAGAGCAGTGTATACCTGTGAGGGAGCGGAGCGTCTGTATAAAGAGCAGAGCAGTGTTTACTTGTGAGGGAGCAGAGCGTCTGTATAAAGAGCGGAATAGTGTTTACTTGTGAGGGAGCAGAGAGTCTGTAAAAAGAGCGGAGCAGTGTTTACCTGTGAGGGAGCGGAACGTCTGTATAAAGAACGGAGCAGTGTTTACCTGTGAGGGAGCGGAGCGTCTGTATAAAGAACGGAGCAGAGTTTACCTGTGAGGGAGCGGAGCGTCTGTATAAAGAACGGAGCAGTGTTTACCTGTGACGGAGCGGAGCGTCAGTATAAACAGCGGAGCAGTGTTTACCTGTGAGGGAGCGGAGTGTCTGTATAAAGAGCAGAGCAGTGTTTACCTGTGAGGGAGCGGAGCGTCTGTATAAAGAGTGGAGCAGTGTTTACCTGTGAGGGAGCGGTGTGTCTGTATAAAGAGCAGAGCAGTGTTTACCTGTGAGGGAGCGGAGCGCCTGTATAAAGAGCAGAGCAGTGTTTACCTGTGAGGGAGCGGAGCGTCTGTATCAAGAGCGGGAGTTTACCTGTGAGGGAGCGGAGTGTCTGTATAAAGAGCGGAGCAGTGTTTACCTGTGAGGGAGCGGAGTGACTGTATAAAGAGCGGAGCAGTGTTTACCTGTGAGGGAGCGGAGCGTCTGTATCAAGAGCGGGAGTTTACCTGTGAGGGAGCGGAGTGTCTGTATAAAGAGCGGAGCAATGTTTACCTGTGAGGGAGCGGAACGTCTGTATAAAGAACGGAGCAGTGTTTACCTGTGAGGGAGCGGAGCGTCTGTATAAAGAACGGAGCAGAGCTTACCTGTGAGGGAGCGGAGCGTCTGTATAAAGAACGGAGCAGTGTTTACCTGTGACGGAGCGGAGCGTCAGTATAAAGAGCGGAGCAGTGTTTACCTGTGAGGGAGCGGAGCGTCTGTATAAAGAGCGGAGCAGTGTTTACCTATGAGTGAGCAGAGTGACTGTATAAAGAGCGGAGCAGTGTTTACCTGTGAGGGAGCGGAGCATGTGTATAAAGAGCAGAGCAGTGTTTACCTGTGAGGGAGCGGAGTGACTGTATAAAGAGCAGAGCAGTGTTTACCTGTGAGGGAGCGGAGTGGCTGTATAAAGAGCGGAGCAGTGTTTACCTGTGAGGGAGCGGAGCGTCTGTATAAAGAACGAGAGTTTACCTGTGAGGGAGCGGAGTGTCTGTATAAAGAGCAGAGCAGTGTTTACCTGTGAGGGAGCGGAGCGCCTGTATAAAGAGCAGAGCAGTGTTTACCTGTGAGGGAGCGGAGTGACTGTATAGAGAGCGGAGCAGTGTTAACCTGTGAGGGAGCGGAGCATCTGTATAAAGAGCAGAGCAGTGTTTACCTGTGAGGGAGCGGAGTGACTGTATAGAGAGCGGAGCAGTGTTAACCTGTGAGGGAGCGGAGCGCCTGTATAAAGAGCAGAGCAGTGTATACCTGTGAGGGAGCGGAGCGTCTGTATAAAGAGCAGAGCAGTGTTTACTTGTGAGGGAGCAGAGCGTCTGTATAAAGAGCGGAATAGTGTTTACCTGTGAGGGAGCAGAGCGTCTGTAAAAAGAGCGGAGCAGTGTTTACCTGTGAGGGAGCGGAACGTCTGTATAAAGAACGGAGCAGTGTTTACCTGTGAGGGAGCGGAGCGTCTGTATAAAGAACGGAGCAGAGTTTACCTGTGAGGGAGGGGAGCGTCTGCATAAAGAACGGAGCAGTGTTTACCTGTGACGGAGCGGAGCGTCAGTATAAACAGCGGAGCAGTGTTTACCTGTGAGGGACCGGAGTGTCTGTATAAAGAACAGAGCAGTGTTTACCTGTGAGGGAGCGGAGCGTCTGTATAAAGAGCAGAGCAGGGTTTACCTGTGAGGGAGCGGAGTGTCCGTATAAAGAGCGGAGCGGCGTTTACCTGTGAGGGAGCGGAGCGTCTGTATAAAGAGTGGAGCAGTGCTTACCTGTGAGGGAGCGGAGCATCTGTATAAAGAGTGGGAGTTCACCTGTGAGGGAGCGGAGTGTCTGTATAAAGAACGGAGCAGTGTTTACCTGTGAGGGAGCGGAGCGTCTGTATAAAGAACGGAGCAGAGCTTACCTGTGAGGGAGCGGAGCGTCTGTATAAAGAACGGAGCAGTGTTTACCTGTGACGGAGCGGAGCGTCAGTATAAAGAGCGGAGCAGAGTTTATCTGTGAGGGAGCGGAGCGTCTGTATAAAGAGCGGAGCAGTGTTTACCTGTGAGGGAGCAGAGTGACTGTATAAAGAGCGGAGCAGTGTTTACCTGTGAGGGAGCGGAGCGTCTGTATCAAGAGCAGAGCAGTGTTTACCTGTGAGGGAGCGGAGTGACTGTATAAAGAGCAGAGCAGTGTTTACCTGTGAGGGAGCGGAGTGGCTGTATAAAGAGCGGAGCAGTGTTTACCTGTGAGGGAGCGGAGCGTCTGTATAAAGAACGAGAGTTTACCTGTGAGGGAGCGGAGTGTCTGTATAAAGAGCAGAGCAGTGTTTACCTGTGAGGGAGCGGAGCGTCTGTATCAAGAGCGGGAGTTTACCTGTGAGGGAGCGGAGTGTCTGTATAAAGAGCGGAGCAGTGTTTACCTGTGAGGGACCGGAGTGTCTGTATAAAGAACAGAGCAGTGTTTACCTGTGAGGGAGCGGAGCGTCTGTATAAAGAGCAGAGCAGGGCTTACCTGTGAGGGAGCGGAGTGTCTGTATAAAGAGCGGAGCGGCGTTTACCTGTGAGGGAGCGGAGCGTCTGTATAAAGAGTGGAGCAGTGTTTACCTGTGAGGGAGCGGACCATCTGTATAAAGAGTGGGAGTTCACCTGTGAGGGAGCGGAGTGACTGTATAAAGAACGGAGCAGTGTTTACCTGTGAGGCAGCAGAGTGACTGTATAAAGAGCAGAGCAGTGTTTACCTGTGAGGGAGCGGAGCGTCTGTATCAAGAGCGGGAGTTTACCTGTGAGGGAGCGGAGTGTCTGTATAAAGAGCGGAGCAGTGTTTACCTGTGAGGGAGCGGAGCGTCTGTATAAAGAGCAGGGCAGTGTTTACCAGTGAGGGAGTGGAACGTCTGTATAAAGAGCAGAGCAGTGTATACCTGTGAGGGAGCGGAGCGTCTGTATAAAGAGCAGAGCAGTGTTTACTTGTGAGGGAGTAGAGGGTCTGAATAAAGAGCGGAATAGTGTTTACCTGTGAGGGAGCAGAGCGTCTGTATAAAGAGCGGAGCAGTGTTTACCTGTGAGGGAGCGGAGCGTCTGTATGAAGAGCGGAGCAGCGTTTACCTGTGAGGGAGCAGAGCGTCTGTATAAAGAGCGGAGTGGCGTTTACCTGTGAGGGAGCGGAGCGTCTGTATAAAGAGCGGAGCAGTGTTTACCTGTGAGGGAGCAGAGTGTCTGTATAAAGAGCGGAGCGGTGTTTACCTGTGAGGGAGCGGAGCGTCTGTATAAAGAGCAGAGCAGTGTTTACCTGTGAGGGAGCGGAGTGACTGTATAAAGAGCAGAGCAGTGTTTACCTGTGAGGGAGCGGAGTGGCTGCATAAAGAGCGGAGCAGTGTTTACCTGTGGGGGAGCGGAGCGTCTGTATAAAGAACGGGAGTTTACCTATGAGGGAGCGGAGTGTCTGTATAAAGAGCAGAGCAGTGTTTACCTGTGAGGGAGCGGAGCGCCTGTATAAAGAGCAGAGCAGTGTTTACTTGTGAGGGAGCGGAGTGACTGTATAAAGAGCGGAGCAGTGTTTACCTGTGAGGGAGCGGAGCGTCTGTATCAAGAGCGGGAGTTTACCTGTAAGGGAGCGGAGTGTCTGTATAAAGAGCGGAGCAGTGTTTACCTGTGAGGGAGCGGAGTGTCTGTATAAAGAGCGGAGCAGTGTTTACCTGTGAGGGACCGGAGCGTCTGTATAAAGAACAGAGCAGTGTTTACCTGTGTGGGAGCGGAGCGTCTGTATAAAGAGCAGAGCAGGGTTTACCTGTGAGGGAGCAGACCGTCTGTATAAAGAGTGGAGCGGCGTTTACCTGTGAGGGAGCGGAGCGTCTGTAGAAAGAGTGGAGCGGCGTTTACCTGTGAGGGAGCGGAGAGTCTGTATAAAGAGCGGAGCAGTGTTTACGTGTGAGGGAGCAGAGCGTCTGTATAAAGAACGGAGCGGCGTTTACCTGTGAGGGAGCGGAGAGTCTGTATAAAGAGCTGAGCAGTGTTTACCTGTGAGGGCGCGGAGCGTCTGTATAAAGAACGGGAGTTTACCTGTGAGGGAGCGGAGTGTCTGTATAAAGAGCAGAGCAGTGTTTACCTGTGAGGGAGCGCAGTGTCTGTATAAAGAGCGGAGCAGTGTTTACCTGTGAGGGACCGGAGTGTCTGTATAAAGAGCAGAGCAGTGTTTACCTGTGACGGAGCGGAGCGTCTGTATAAAGAGCAGAGCAGGGTTTACCTGTGAGGGAGCGGAGCGTCTGTATAAAGAGCGGAGCGGCGTTTACCTGTGAGGGAGCGGAGTGTCTGTATAAAGAGCAGAGCAGGGTTTGCCTGTGAGGGAGCGGAGCGTCTGTATAAAGAGCGGAGAGGCGTTTACCTGTGAGGGAGCGGAGTGTCTGTATAAAGAGCAGAGCAGTGTTTACCTGTGAGGGAGCGGAGCGCCTGTATAAAGAGCAGAGCAGTGTTTACCTGTGAGGGAGAGGAGTGACTGTATAAAGAGCAGAGCAGGGTTTACCTGTGAGGGAGCGGAGCGTCTGTATAAAGAGCAGAGCAGGGTTTACCTGTGAGGGAGCGGAGCGTCTGTATAAAGAGCGGAGCGGCGTCTACCTGTGAGGGAGCGGTGTGTCTGTATAAAGAGCAGAGCAGTGTTTACCTGTGAGGGAGCGGAGTGACTGTATAAAGAGCGGAGCAGTGTTGACTTGTGAGGGAGCAGAGCGTCTGTATCAAGAGCGGGAGTTTACCTGTGAGGGAGCGGAGTGTCCGTATAAAGAGCGGAGCAGTGTTTACCTGTGAGGGAGCGGAGTGTCTGTATAAAGAGCGGAGCAGTGTTTACCTGTGAGGGATCGGAGTGTCTGTATAAAGAGCAGAGCAGTGTTTACCTGTGAGGGAGCGGAGCGTCTGTATAAAGAGCAGAGCAGGGTTTACCTGTGAGGGAGCGGAGCGTCTGTATAAAGAGCGGAGCGGCGTTTACCTGTGAGGGAGCGGAGTGTCTGTATAAAGAGTGGAGCGGCGTTTACCTGTGAGGGAGCGGAGCATCTGTATAAAGAGCGGAGCAGTGTTTACCTGTGAGGGAGCGGAGCGTCTGTATTAAGAGCGGAGCAGCGTTTACCTGTGAGGGAGCAGAGCGTCTGTATAAAGAGCGGAGTGGCGTTTACCTGTGAGGGAGCAGAGCGTCTGTATAAAGAGCGGAGCAGTGTTTACCTGTGAGGGAGCAGAGTGTCTGTACAAAGAGCGGAGCGGTGTTTACCTGTGAGGGAGCAGAGCATCTGTATAAAGTGCGGAGCGGCGTTTACCTGTGAGGGAGCGGAGCGTCTGTATAAAGAGCGGAGCAGTGTTTACCTGTGAGGGAGCGGGGCGTCTGTATAAAGAACGGAGCAGTGTTTACCTGTGAGGGAGCGGAGCGTCTGTATAAAGAGCGGAGCAGTGTTTACCTGTGAGGGAGCAGTGTGACTGTATAAAGGGCGGAGCAGTGTTTACCTGTGAGGGAGCGGAGTGTCTGTATAAAGAGCAGAGCAGTGTTTACCTGTGAGGGAGCGGAGTGACTGTATAAAGAGCAGAGCAGTGTTTACCTGTGAGGGAGCGGAGTGGCTGTATAAAGAGCGGAGCAGTGTTTACCTGTGAGGGAGCGGAGCGTCTGTATAAAGAACGGGAGTTTACCTATGAGGGAGCGGAGTGTCTGTATAAAGAGCGGAGCAGTGTTTACCTGTGAGAGAGCGGAGTGTCTGTATAAAGAGCTGAGCAGTGTTTACCTGTGAGGGACCCGAGTGTCTGTATAAAGAACAGAGCAGTGTTTACCTGTGAGGGAGCGGAGCGTCTGTATAAAGAGCAGAGCAGGGTTTACCTGTGAGGGAGCGGAGCGTCTGTATAAAGAGTGGAGCGGCGTTTACCTGTGAGGAAGCGGAGCGTCTGTATAAAGAGTGGAGCGGCGTTTACCTGTGAGGGAGCGGAGAGTCTGTATAAAGAGCGGAGCAGTGTTTACGTGTGAGGGAGCAGAGCGTCTGTGTAAAGAACGGAGCGGCGTTTACCTGTGAGGGAGCGGAGAGTCTGTATAAAGAGCGGAGCAGTGTTTACCTGTGAGGGAGCGGAGTGACTGTATAAAGAGCGGAGCAGTGTTTACCTGTGAGGGAGCGGAGCGGCTGTATAAAGAACGGGAGTTTACCTGTGAGGGAGCGGAGTGTCTGTATAAAGAGCAGAGCAGTGTTTACCTGTGAGGGACCGGAGTGTCTGTATAAAGAGCAGAGCAGTGTTTACCTGTGAGGGAGCGGAGCGTCTGTATAAAGAGCAGAGCAGTGTTTACCTGTGAGGGAGCGGAGCGTCTGTATAAAGAGCGGAGCGGCGTTTACCTGTGAGGGAGCGGAGTGTCTGTATAAAGAGCAGAGCAGTGTTTACCTGTGAGGGAGCGGAGCGTCTGTATAAAGAGCAGAGCAGTGTTTACCTGTGAGGGAGCGGAGCGTCTGTATCAAGAGCGGGAGTTTACCTGTGAGGGAGCGGAGTGTCTGTATAAAGAGCGGAGCAGTGTTTACCTGTGAGGGAGCGGAACGTCTGTATAAAGAACGGAGCAGTGTTTACCTGTGAGGGAGCGGAGCGTCTGTATAAAGAACGGAGCAGAGCTTACCTGTGAGGGAGCGGAGCGTCTGTATAAAGAACGGAGCAGTGTTTACCTGTGACGGAGCGGAGCGTCAGTATAAAGAGCGGAGCAGAGTTTACCTGTGAGGGAGCGGAGCGTCTGTATAAAGAGCGGAGCAGTGTTTACCTGTGAGGGAGCAGAGTGACTGTATAAAGAGCGGAGCAGTGTTTACCTGTGAGGGAGCGGAGCGTCTGTATCAAGAGCAGAGCAGTGTTTACCTGTGAGGGAGCGGAGTGACTGTATAAAGAGCGGAGCAGTGTTTACCTGTGAGGGAGCGGAGCGTCTGTATAAAGAACGAGAGTTTACCTGTGAGGGAGCGGAGTGTCTGTATAAAGAGCAGAGCAGTGTTTACCTGTGAGGGAGCGGAGCGCCTGTATAAAGAGCAGAGCAGTGTTTACCTGTGAGGGAGCGGAGTGACTGTATAAAGAGCAGAGCAGTGTTTACCTGTGAGGGAGCGGAGCGTCTGTATCAAGAGCGGGAGTTTACCTGTGAGGGAGCGGAGTGTCTGTATAAAGAGCGGAGCAGTGTTTACCTGTGAGGGAGCGGAGTGTCTGTATAAAGAACAGAGCAGTGTTTACCTGTGAGGGAGCGGAGCGTCTGTATAAAGAGCAGAGCAGGGTTTACCTGTGAGGGTGCGGAGTGTCTGTACAAAGAGCGGAGCGGCGTTTACCTGTGAGGGAGTGGAGCGTCTGTATAAAGAGTGGGAGTTCACCTGTGAGGGAGCGGAGTGTCTGTATAAAGAACGGAGCAGTGTTTACCTGTGAGGGAGCAGAGCGTCTGTATAAAGAGCAGGAGTTCACCTGTGAGGGAGCGGAGTGTCTGTATAAAGAACGGAGCAGTGTTTATCTGTGAGGGAGCAGAGCGTCTGTATAAAGAACGGAGCGGCGTTTACCTGTGAGGGAGCGGAGCGTCAGTATAAAGAGCGGAGCAGTGTTTACCTGTGAGGGAGCGGAGAGTCTGTATAAAGAGCGGAGCGGTGTTTATCTGTGAGGGTGCGGAGCGTCTGTATAAAAAGCGGAGCGGCGTTTACCTGTGAGGGAGCAGAGCGTTTGTATGAAGAGCAGAGCAGTGTTTACCTGTGAGGGAGCGGAGTGATTGTATAAAGAGCAGAGCAGTGTTTACCTGTGAGGGAGCGGAGCGTCTGTATAAAGAGTGGAGCGGCGTTTACCTGTGAGGGAGCGGAGTGTCTGTATTAGGAGCAGAGCAGTGTTTACGTGTGAGGGAGCAGAGCGTCTGTGTAAAGAACGGAGCGGCGTTTACCTGTGAGGGAGCGGAGAGTCTGTATAAAGAGCGGAGCAGTGTTTACCTGTGAGGGAGCGGAGTGACTGTATAAAGAGCGGAGCAGTGTTTACCTGTGAGGGAGCGGAGCGGCTGTATAAAGAACGGGAGTTTACCTGTGAGGGAGCGGAGTTTCTGTATAAAGAGCAGAGCAGTGTTTACCTGTGAGGGACCGGAGTGTCTGTATAAAGAGCAGAGCAGTGTTTACCTGTGAGGGAGCGGAGCGTCTGTATAAAGAGCAGAGCAGGGTTTACCTGTGAGGGAGCAGAGCGTCTGTATAAAGAGCGGAGCGGCGTTAACCTGTGAGGGAGCGGAGTGTCTGTATAAAGAGCAGAGTAGTGTTTACCTGTGAGGGAGCGGAGTGCCTGTATAAAGAGCAGAGCAGTGTTTACCTGTGAGGGAGCGGAGCGTCTGTATCAAGAGCGGGAGTTTACCTGTGAGGGAGCGGAGTGTCTGTATAAAGAGCGGAGCAGTGTTTACCTGTGAGGGAGCGGAACGTCTGTATAAAGAACGGAGCAGTGTTTACCTGTGAGGGAGCGGAGCGTCTGTATAAAGAACGGAGCAGAGCTTACCTGTGAGGGAGCGGAGCGTCTGTATAAAGAACGGAGCAGTGTTTACCTGTGACGGAGCGGAGCGTCAGTATAAAGAGCGGAGCAGAGTTTACCTGTGAGGGAGCGGAGCGTCTGTATAAAGAGCGGAGCAGTGTTTACCTGTGAGGGAGCAGAGTGACTGTATAAAGAGCGGAGCAGTGTTTACCTGTGAGGGAGCGGAGCATCTGTATCAAGAGCAGAGCAGTGTTTACCTGTGAGGGAGCGGAGTGACTGTATAAAGAGCGGAGCAGTGTTTACCTGTGAGGGAGCGGAGCGTCTGTATAAAGAACGAGAGTTTACCTGTGAGGGAGCGGAGTGTCTGTATAAAGAGCAGAGCAGTGTTTACCTGTGAGGGAGCGGAGCGCCTGTATAAAGAGCAGAGCAGTGTTTACCTGTGAGGGAGCGGAGTGACTGTATAAAGAGCAGAGCAGTGTTTACCTGTGAGGGAGCGGAGCGTCTGTATCAAGAGCGGGAGTTTACCTGTGAGGGAGCGGAGTGTCTGTATAAAGAGCGGAGCAGTGTTTACCTGTGAGGGAGCGGAGTGTCTGTATAAAGAACAGAGCAGTGTTTACCTGTGAGGGAGCGGAGCGTCTGTATAAAGAGCAGAGCAGGGTTTACCTGTGAGGGTGCGGAGTGTCTGTACAAAGAGCGGAGCGGCGTTTACCTGTGAGGGAGTGGAGCGTCTGTATAAAGAGTGGGAGTTCACCTGTGAGGGAGCGGAGTGTCTGTATAAAGAACGGAGCAGTGTTTACCTGTGAGGGAGCAGAGCGTCTGTATAAAGAGCAGGAGTTCACCTGTGAGGGAGCGGAGTGTCTGTATAAAGAACGGAGCAGTGTTTATCTGTGAGGGAGCAGAGCGTCTGTATAAAGAACGGAGCGGCGTTTACCTGTGAGGGAGCGGAGCGTCAGTATAAAGAGCGGAGCAGTGTTTACCTGTGAGGGAGCGGAGAGTCTGTATAAAGAGCGGAGCGGTGTTTATCTGTGAGGGTGCGGAGCGTCTGTATAAAAAGCGGAGCGGCGTTTACCTGTGAGGGAGCAGAGCGTTTGTATGAAGAGCAGAGCAGTGTTTACCTGTGAGGGAGCGGAGTGATTGTATAAAGAGCAGAGCAGTGTTTACCTGTGAGGGAGCGGAGCGTCTGTATAAAGAGCGGAGCAGTGTTTACCTGTGAGGGAGAGGAGTGTCTGTATTAGGAGCAGAGCAGTGTTTACCTGTGAGGGAGCAGAGTGTCTGTATAAAGAGCGGAGCAGTGTTTACCTGTGAGGGAGCAGAGCGTCTGTATAAAGAACGGAGCAGCGTTTACCTGTGAGGGAGCGGAGTGTCAGTATAAAGAGCGGAGCAGTGTTTACCTGTGAGGGAGCGGAGAGTCTGTATAAAGAGCGGAGCGGTGTTTACCTGTGAGGGAGCGGAGTGACTGTATAAAGAGCGGAGCAGTGTTAACGTGTGAGGGAGCAGAGCGTCTGTATAAAGAACGGAGCGGCGTTTACCTGTGAGGGAGCGGAGAGTCTGTATAAAGAGCGGAGCAGTGTTTACCTGTGAGGGAGCGGAGTGACTGTATAAAGAGCGGAGCAGTGTTTACCTGTGAGGGAGCGGAGCGTCTGTATAAAGAACGGGAGTTTACCTGTGAGGGAGCGGAGTGTCTGTATAAAGAGCTGAGCAGTGTTTACCTGTGAGGGAGCGGAGTGTCTGTATAAAGAGCGGAGCAGTGTTTGCCTGTGAGGGAGCGGAGCGTCTGTATAAAGAGCAGAGCAGGATTTACCTGTGAGGGAGCGGAGCGTCTGTATAAAGAGCGGAGCAGTGTTTACCTGTGAGGGACCGGAGTGTCTGTATAAAGAGCAGAGCAGTGTTTGCCTGTGAGGGAGCGGAGCGTCTGTATAAAGAGCAGAGCAGGATTTACCTGTGAGGGAGCGTAGCGTCTGTATAAAGAGCGGAGCAGCGTTTACCTGTGAGGGAGCGGAGTGTCTGTATAAAGAGCGGAGCGGCGTTTACCTGTGAGGGAGCGGAGTGTCTGTATAAAGAGCGGAGCAGTGTTTACCTGAGAGGGAGCGGAGTGTCTGTATAAAGAGCAGAGCAGTGTTTACCTGTGAGGGAGCGGAGCGTCTGTATAAAGAGTGGAGCAGTGTTTACCTGTGAGGGAGCGGTGTGTCTGTATAAAGAGCAGAGCAGTGTTTACCTGTGAGGGAGCAGAGCGTCTGTATAAAGAGCGGAGCGGCGTTTACCTGTGAGGGAGCGGAGCGTCAGTATAAAAAGCGGAGCAGTGTTTACCTGTTAGGGAGCGGAGTGTCTGTATAAAGAGCGGAGCAGTGTTTACCTGTGAGGGAGCAGAGCGTCTGTATAAAGAACGGAGCGGCGTTTACCTGTGAGGGAGCGGAGTGTCAGTATAAGGAGCGGAGCAGTGTTTACCTGTGAGGGAGCGGAGTGACTGTATAAAGAGCGGAGCAGTGTTTACGTGTGAGGGAGCAGAGCGTCTGTATAAAGAACGGAGCGGCGTTTACCTGTGAGGGAGCGGAGAGTCTGTATAAAGAGCGGAGCAGTGTTTACCTGTGAGGGAGCGGAGTGACTGTATAAAGAGCGGAGCAGTGTTTACCTGTGAGGGAGCGGAGCGTCTGTATAAAGAACGGGAGTTTACCTGTGAGGGAGCGGAGTGTCTGTATAAAGAGCAGAACAGTGTTTACCTGTGAGGGAGCGGAGTGTCTGTATAAAGAGCGGAGCAGTGTTTACCTGTGAGGGACCGGAGTGTCTGTATAAAGAGCAGAGCAGGGTTTACCTGTGAGGGAGCGGAGCGTCTGTATAAAGAGCGGAGCGGCGTTTACCTGTGAGGGAGCGGAGTGTCTGTATAAAGAGCGGAGCGGCGTTTACCTGTGAGGGAGCGGAGTGTCTGTATAAAGAGCGGAGCAGTGTTTACCTGTGAGGGAGCGGAGTGTCTGTATAAAGAGCAGAGCAGTTTTTACCTGTGAGGGAGCGGAGCGTCTGTATAAAGAGTGGAGCAGTGTTTACCTGTGAGGGAGCAGAGCGTCGGTATAAAGAGCGGAGCAGTGTTTACTTGTGAGGGAGCGGAGCGTCTGTATAAAGAACGGGAGTTTACCTGTGAGGGAGCGGAGCGTCTGTATAAAGAGCAGAGCAGTGTTTACCTGTGAGGGAGCGGACTGTCTGTATAAAGAGCAGAGCAGTGTTTACCTGTGAGGGACAGGAGTGTCTGTATAAAGAGCAGAGCAGTGTTTACCTGTGAGGGAGCGGAGTGTCTGTATAAAAAGCGGAGCAGTGTTTACCTGAGAGGGAGTGGAGTGTCTGTATAAAGAGCAGAGCAGTGTTTACCTGTGAGGGAGCGGAGCGTCTGTATAAAGAGTAGAGCAGTGTTTACCTGTGAGGGAGCGGAGTGTCTGTATAAAGAGCAGAGCAGTGTTTACCTGTGAGGGAGCGGAGTGTCTGTATAAAGAGCGGAGCAGTGTTTACCTGTGAGGGAGCAGAGCGTCTGTATAAAGAACGGAGCGGCGTTTACCTGTGAGGGAGCGGAGCGTCAGTATAAAGAGCGGAGCAGTGTTTACCTGTGATGGAGCGGAGTGTCTGCATAAAGAGTGGAGCAGTGTTTACCTGTGAGGGAGCGGAGCGTCTCTATAAAGAGCGGAGTAGTGTTTACCTGTGAGGGAGCCGGTTCTCACCCAGACACTCGGCAGCGCTGGAATTTGAAAGCAGTGATGTCAGGACAAGGGAGAAAGCTGATTGGTAGGTGGTGGGTTAGTTCTTATTCCACTTTAAAGCAACATTACAGAAGGTCAGTGTCTCAGCATTTTTCTTTTAAACTACATAGTTTTCTACTTGGCTTAAATTTAAGCAAATAGACTTTTAATTAAAAACAAACAATAAGTATGGCAAGGGAGCTCAATCCCGTGTGTTGTACAACCTGCAGCTTGTGGGAAATCTTAGACACTCCTTGCAGTCTGGATGACCACATGTGCAGGATATGCCACTGGCTTGACCAGTCTGAGCAACGGGTTTCGGACCTTGTGCATCAGCTGGAGACACAGCTGGGGGTGACATGGATTACAGGCTGAGGCTGACATGGATTACAGGCTGAGGGTTACATGGATTACAGTCTGAGGGTGACATGGATTACAGTCTGAGGGTGACATGGATTACAGTCTGAGGGTGACATGGATTACAGTCTGAGGGTGACGTGGATTACAGAATGAGGGTTACGTGGATTACAGGCTGACGGTGACATGGATTACAGGCTGAGGGTGACATGGATTACAGTCTGAGGGTGACATGGATTATAGTCTGAGGGTGACATGGATTACAGTCTGAGGGCGACATGGATTACAGGCTGAGGGTTACGTGGATTACAGGCTGAGGGTTACGTGGATTACAGTCTGAGGGTGACATGGATTACAGGCTGAGGGTTACGGGGATTACAGGCTGAGGGTTACGGGGATTACAGTCTGAGGGTGACATGGATTACAGGCTGAGGGTTACGGGGATTACAGGCTGAGGGTTACGTGGATTACAGTCTGAGGGTGACATGGATTACAGGCTGAGGGTTACGGGGATTACAGGCTGAGGGTTATGTGGATTACAGTCTGAGGGTGACAGGGATTACAGGCTGAGGGTGACATGGAAAGAACATTTTTGGATGTGGTCACTCCACAGTTTAAGGAAGTGCAGTCAGAGAGGGAATGGGTGACCACCAGTCAGAAGAAGGGAGGCAGGCAGGTACTCAGGAAAGCCCCAGAGCGCACCTCACTCAAGTACCATTTTTCTGTGTTGGAAAATGGTGACGGTGAAGATTCCTCTGGAGAATGCAGCCATGGCCAAGTTCATGGCACTTTGGGTGGCTCGGCTGCACAAGGGGCGAGAAGTAAGAGTGCCAGTGCAATAGTGGTAGGAGACTCAATAGTGACAGGTGCAGACAGGCAATTCTGCGGCCGTAGACATGACTCCAGGATAGTGTGTTGTCTCCATGGTGCCATGGTCAAGGATGTTACAGAGCTGCTGCAGGGTATTCTGAATGGGGAAGGCAAACAGTCAGAGGTTGTGGTTCACATTGATACCAACGACATAAGTAGAAAGACGGATGAGGTCCTGCAACAAGAATTTAGGGAGCTAGGCAGCAGATTAAAAAGCAGGACCTCAAAGGTTGTAAACTCTTGGCTACTCCCTGTGCCACGTGCTAGTGAGTATAGAAATAGGAGGATAGAGAGGATGAATGCGTGGCTGATAAGATGGTGCAGGAGGGAGGGCTTTAGTTTCCTGGATCACTGGATCTGTTTCTGGCCAACGTGGGGCCTGTACAAGTCGAACAGGTTGCATCTGAACCTGAATGGGACCAACATCCTTGCAGGGAGCTTTGCTAGTGCTGTTGAGGGGGGTGGTTAAACTAATTTGGCAGGGGGGTGGGATACAGAGTGGAGGTACAGTCGGGGGTGATGCACAGCCAAATATAGAAGAAAAGCTAAGTCAGTCTGGAAGGCAGAGCAAATATAGACCTGTAAAGGCACAATGGAATAATGCAAGGCCGGTTTGCATCTATTTTAATACTCCAGGTGAGGTCTAACCAGTGTCTTATATAAGTTCATCATAACCTCCCTGCTCTTGTACTCTACGCCCCTATTAATGAAGCCTAGAATACTGTGTGCTTTAGAAACAGTTCTCTCTACCTGTCCTGCCACTTTTAATGACTTTTGTACAGATACACCCAGGTCTCTCTGCTCCTGCACACCCTTTAGAATAGTATCCTTTATTTTATACTGTCTCCCCATGTTCTTTGTACCAAAGTGTACCACCTCACACTTCTCCACATTGAACTTCATCTGCCACCTATCTGCCCACTCCACCAATGTGTCAATGTCCTTCTGAAGGTCTACACTGTCCTCCTCACAGTTTACAATCCTCCCAAGTTTTGTCTCATCCGCAAACTTTGAAATTGTCTCCTGTACACCAAGATCTAGATCATTTATATATATCAGGAAAAGCAAGGGTTCCAGTACCAGCCCCTGGGGAATTCCACCACAAACCTTCTTCCAGCCAGAAAAATACCCATTAACCATTACCCTCTGTTTCCTCACCCTTGGCCAATTTTATATCCATGTTACTACTGTCCCTTTTATTCCATGACCTATAACTTTCCTCACAAGTCTGTTGTGCTGTTGTGTGGCATTGTATTGAACACCTTTTGGAAGTCCATTCACACCACATCGACAGCCTTGCCCTCATCAACCTCTTCAAAAAACTCCAGCAAGTTAGTTAGACACAATTTTCCTTTAACAAATCCATGCTGACTCTTCAGAATCAATCCACATTTTTCCATGTGACCATTAATTCTATCTCGAATAATACCTCCTTATCAATTTTAAACATTTCTAGTGAATGAGTTTCCTTCTATTCTTTTCAATGTGTTTTAAATTGTAGAGGGGATGTGGGCCACAGTGACAAAGCATTTAATGTCCATCACTAGTTGCCTCGAGGGCATTAAAGATCGACAGCTAGGGCAGAATCGCCCCAGATTTTCACTGAGTGCGATAGCAGGCGGGTATAACAATGCAAGCAATGGTGGCTTTTCAGGCCGTATCGTCCCAAACTCGGCAGGTTAATTATGAATTTGCAGGAAACAGGCCATTTACATGATGAGCGGGCTCTCATTTGCCCACCAGACCATCACCTCGTCGCTTGATCACAGAATTTTAACGGCACAGAAGGAGGCCATTCGGCCCATTGTGTCTGCACTGGCTCTCCAAATGAGCATTATGACCTAGTGCCATTGCCCTGCCTTTTCCCTGCACATTGTTTCTATTCAAATAATCATCCAATATCCTCTTGAATGCCTCAATTGAACCTGCCTCCATCACGCTTCCAGGCAATGCATTCCAGATCCGAACTTCTTGTGTGGAAAAGTTTTCTTTTGCGTCATATTTGCATCTTTGCAAATCACTTTAAATCTGTGCCCTCTCGTTCTTTTACAAGTGGGAACAGCTTCTCCCTATCTACTCTGTCCAGCTCCCTCATGATTTTGAACATCTGTATCAAATCTCCTCTTAGTCTTCTCTCCAAGGAGAACGTTACCCTCATTGAGCTTTTCTGTTACCTCTTCAAAAAACTCCAGCAAGTTAGTTCATCATACTGGATGCCATAGTTTGAATGCAGCCGTGCACACACCTCTCAGTGCTTCCAGCCCAGGACGGCTGCATAGAAGACATAGCCCTGATAGGCAAAAATACTGCAGCCCCCAGGTTCAGTGATGTGTCCCTTGGGCACCTTTTGGGCGCAGTGGAGGCTGTGCTGTCCTCTACCCCCGTTCTGTCCGCAGGAGGGGTAGCAACATCACTAACGTGGATTGGGAGTCGGTGCCAGCGGTGGTCAGCGCCAACACCCTGCAGAGGAGGACAGCCACCCAGTGCTGCAAGAGATTGAATGATCTCCTCCGTTCTGCCAGGGTAAGTCACTCTTCTTATCGCTCTCAACTCACACACTCACAAACCCATCACACATCCACAGGGCCCTCACTCACTGCCAGTACAAGGGACATCACTATTCACTCTCTCACACAGACCTTCATTGTCCTCATCCTGTCCATGGGACTACTCACCACCCACACATGCCAGGCACAATTATCATCTGGCCTGGCAGGCATCCTCCTTACACTCTCTCCATTTCTAATTATGTAGGATAAGCTGGCACAGAAGAGGGCAAGGTCGCAGGCTGGTGGAGGAGCGCCTGAAATCAAGGTCCTCACGGACTCCAAAAACAGAGCCATCCAGCTGGCCGGCGATGACCAGGACCAGTCCTGTGCTGACAGTGAGGTTGGCGCTGCTCTACCAAGTGAGGATCCAGCAGTGCAACATCCAGCAGACAACCATGCTGTGAGTGATGTGTCCTGTTTCACAGGCCACTGCCATGCACTGATTATCTCCCCTTGCTTTCATAGGCACATTTGGGTAACAGCCAACAGAGTTCACAACCCACAGCCTTCAATCAAGCCCCGAAGAAACCTCTGAAGAGGAATCTGAAGGCACTCCCCTTGAAGTCCTGTCACAGTGCTCAACCACACCTTTCATCAGCGCTGAGACACACACACAGCTCGGTGGGACCTAGCTTTAGAGTAGCCTTGGGATCACAATCAGGTGAGCACATCGCACTTTCTGATCCACAGCAGGCAGCAGCAGGGACTTCCGGCACAGAAATTTGCCAGGTCCGAGTCAGATGGTGAGCCTCTGGACTTGGTCATGTCACAGTTGCTGGAGCTGCAAAGGCAAGCTCAGGAACATCAGGAAGAGATGTCCGCTGCATTCCTCAGATTGCAAGGCATAATGGAGGAGATCGTCCGCTTTCAGGTTGAGGTGATAGCGCCGGCATGCCAACACACAGAGGTCAACACTGGGAGGATGGCAGCTGCCATGGAGACCTTGGTCCAGGATGTCGCTCCTGCACTGCTGCGCGGGCTGAATACAGATGGCTTCCGACGGTGTCAATGCAAGAGATGTGCGGGTAAGCTCGATCGCACTCCTGCTACCCCTTCTCCTCAAGGAGTCAGCCAGGGGCCATCGGGAACTCATTGGGAGGAGGATCAGCAGGTGTCTGGCCCATCCGAATCTCTGTGACCTCAGCAGCTCCAGCTCCATAGACCGAGGAGGGGATCACTGCCACACAGCAGGACCCTGAAAGCAGACCGGGACCCTCGAGGTTTCAGCCCTCCAGAGAACGCCCATCAAGGTCATCACAGACAGGACGTAGCAGTCAGCAGGCTGCCTCCACCTCTGCTGTGGATGTCCGGGGAGCACCAGGATGTATCGGCAGGGTTAGGAAGGTTAAGATGATGTAGTTGCACAGCCTGGGCAGGGGTGTTAATCACTAATACATAATGTTCGCTATTGCAAATAAACTCCCAACAGTGTCTCCCTGCCTATGGCTCCTTGTTCTCATGAGCAGTGTTCGTGTCACTCAGATGTGAAATCTTGGTTCCTGCACAAGATGGGTCAGATGCAGGTGGGTCAGTCCAGGGCCTCTTCCCTGTGCTTTGTGCAGCCTTTGACCAGTGATGGTCCAGCCTCACACTCCCTGGACACATTAATGATACCTGCATCTAAATGGTACTTGTCATTACTGCCAGAATGTCATGGGCAGGTGTCACATAGTTCTCTCATTCTCTCTGTGTGCTCTCACTACCTTTAAGGTGGGGCTGGCCCTCATCTTTTCAGCATCTGTACCAGCGACAGTGTGCTCGTGAAGGGGTGAGGTGCTGAAGGTGGGCAAAGGATCAGATGCTTTTAAGGTTTCATGGCTGTGTCTCTATGATAGAACCCTGACCACAGAGCGTAAGCAAGCTGCCCTCAGACAGACAGGAGTCAGACATTCTCAGAGGCTATGTGAAGATTTATGGAGTGTTCTCACTGCATGTCATCATCATGCACCGGTAATCGAGCGACTAATAGGGCTTCCACTGTGTCTCCAGGACAAGAGCATTATCACAGAGGCTATCTGAGCTGCCATAAGCCAGGCTGGAGTCAAACATTCATAGATGTAATGGGAGGATCTTATGGTGTCTCCTCACTGCATGTTGTCATCATCCTCCCTCCAAGTGCAGCCCACCAAGTGCACGCCTTTTATATGCTGTTGTGAAACATGTTGGCATGCAATCACGCCAACGTGGGCAGACGATCCAGCAAAGGGGGCATGAATCTGGTGGGCTAGCCTTATAATGATATGCAGATGTATTACAATGATGGGGGGAGAAACACGGGCTGAGCGGACGATTGCAAACTGGTTTTACGATGTTGTGAAACCGATTTTTGGCCTTCTCGCCATATTGTCTGCTTGCGGCACCAAACACGCTCAATGCCAACGGGCACAGATGATCCTGCCCGTAGTGTAGGGCTGGAGTCACCTACAGGTCAAACCAGGTAAGAGTATCAGATTCTCTTCCATGAATGAATGAACCAGTTGGGTTTCTGCAACAATCTAGCAGCTTTCACAGTTATTTTTTGGGCACCAAATTAACAGCTCACCAGCTCGATTCCCCAAAATCGTTCGGGTGAGAACTAAACATCATCTGCATTATTCGTCCAGTAACAGCATTTAGGCCATTGTGATTCTTTATACTGGTATCTTGATACCAGATGGGGACGACAGTACAGGAGGCTGACTGTGCAGGGATCAGTACACAATCCCTGACAGTTCCCCACAAATTAAAGTGAAAAAAAGACACAGCTGCACAGCCACGAACAAAACAGCTGCCCACACCTGCAAGGATGGTGTTGGGGGATGGTTGTCATATTTGAGGGCAAACAGATAACAGCATATGTTTCAAAACAAACATTGCAGAGGATTGCTCCTCATAATTTGATCTGGAAGGAGCAGTCATCATCACAGAAGCTAACCCAACAGTATATAAGGCTTCAGGCATATAGTATTAAATGCACCAGTTATGTATTATATAATGCTTCAGAAATGAACTATATAACACATCAGATATGTACTATTAAAAAGCTCAGGTATGCATTATTGAACACATAAGGTATGTAATATTGGACACATATGTTATGTACCATTGAATATGCCGGGTATGCACTGCTGAAGAGTGCGTTTATATCGCTGAACTTGGGTTGGTCTCAGCATTTGGCTGCTGCTGCTCTGTGTACTTAGCTCAGTGATACTGCAGGTCACCACAGCATCCAAATAAGGCTGAATTTGGGTTACCAGTGTTGGCTAGAAATATTCCAGGAGAGTTCATCATCTGACCTCCTGATTCAAATGGCACCCTCATCCTCATGATGTCCCACACCAACTGGCAAGTGAATGGGTTGGGTAATTTTTGATTTGTTAGTCAAACAGCATTGTTCTGTCATCGCCAGTGTTATTCTACCAATAAACAAAAGTCTCAGGGTGCTAAAAAGCCGCTATTTTTTTTCTTCTGGATTCCTTGGAGCAACATCTTGGAAATTAAACTTCAATTTCTGGAAGCTCCAGCACAATCTTGGAGGGCTGGCAACCTGAGCCTGAGTACGTTTTTTCTTTATTCTTTGTGCATTGCTGGCAAGGCCAGCATTTGTTGCCCATCCCAAATTGCCCTCGGACGGAGTAGCTTGCCGACCATTTCAGAGAACAGTTAGAGTCAACCACATTGCTGTGGGTCTGGAGTCACATGTAGGCCAGACCAAGTGAGAATGGCAGGTTTCCTTCCCTAAAGGGCGGGGATGGGTTCCCTTTTCATGGATGCTTTGCAGATACCTCTAAAGCATTTCTGCTGTCCTCCTGGGTGTGCCCTGCCATGACTGCGTTCCGAGTTGAGGAGTTGCTTCAAGGGTCTGGTGTTAGGCATATGAATGAACCATCCTACCCAGTGGAGCTGGTTTTGAGTGATTAGCTAATGGTGGACATGTTGGTTTGGGAGAGAATGCTGCTGTTGGACTGCCTTTCTTGCCACTGGATTTGGAGGATCATGGGAAGGCATCGCTGGTGATACTTCTCAGTGGCATGAGGTAGGTTGTCCAAGTCTCTGAAGCGTATAGGTGTGTAGGAATCACTGCTGTCCGGTAAACCATGGCCTTCATCTCCAGAGTGAGGTCCCGGTCCTCAAACACTCTTTTCCTCAGTCAGCCGAAGGCTGACAAATTGGAGGTGATGATAAATTTTGTCGCCGATGGCTATGCAAGGAACAGCACCAACCACTGCACATAGCCTTTTTTGATCTCATGAAAGCATTTGACGTTGTCAACAGTGAAGGTTTATGCAGTATTCTCCTCAAATTTGGCCGCCCTCAGAAATTTGTCACCATCCGCCTCCTACTCCACGATGATGTGCAAGCCAATGGAACCACCAATGAAGTTTGGGGTCAAACAAGGCTACATCATTGCACCAACCCTCTTCTCCATCTTCCTCACTGCAATACTGCACCTCACCTCCAGCAAATTACCACAGCTGTGGAGATAATTTAAGAAACAGACAGAAAACTGTTCAACCTACACTAACTTCAATCCAGAGCCAAAATCACTCCAACTTCAGTGATTGAGCTTCAGCGTGCAGATGATGGTTTTTTGTGCACTCCCTCAGAAATTGAGCTCCAGGTCATGGTCAACTCCTTCTCTGAAGCATATCAGAAAATAAGCCTTTCACTAAACACCCAGAAAACAAAGGTCTTCTTCCAACCAGCTCCCACAGCATACCATCTGCCCCCATTGATTTGTTTTCATTATTTATGTGTCGCTGGCTAGGCAAGATCACTGGCCAGCTCCAGGAAAATGTAGACTATTTCCATCTCTTGGGAGCCTCCCCTTGACAAAGGCAGACATAGACAACAAAGGACAGAGTAATCAAATGGCGACACAGAGGCAGATGAGAAAAAGTGAGAGGCTGAGAAAGAGAGCGTGAGAGTTGTGTGGAAAAAGTGGCAGGGGCAAAGAGAGATGGTGGAAACAGAAATATTCGCAGGACGAGAGTGAAAGCTAATCAGTGAGGAAATATATGAATTTTTGCTTTTGTTTTAAGTTGACAGTACAAATCTCACGTACCTACAGCAGGGAATGGCACAAACCGTTGGATCAATGAACGGGTGGCAGGGTTAAACCTGTTGGCTTTCTTGATGAAAACGTTTAGGCCGACCTTAAAAGAAAGGAAAGAAAGCATCAGACAGGGCCTAAATTTTACTAAACAAAATAAAAATAAAGTCTCTCATCAAAACCCAATAACCTGTAAGCTGCAAAATTCACTTTCTTTAAAAAAAAAATGGAAGAGAGGTGGGTGGCTGAAGCTTATTGTGCAGGATACTCAAAACAGTGAGAGGGAAATGATAAACTGGTAAGAAGTTATCAGGGGAAACCAAAGCTGGGTTTTAAAACCATGTAAGATTATAGGAGGAAAGGAAAAGAGGGAGGGGAGTGAGTAAGTTCTAGGTTTGAATCCTAGGAGCTGAGCTCAAGCAGCAGCTTATGTGATAAGCCTTTATTTCGACAGCCAGAACATCGCAGGTAGGAAGAGAAAGTAGGGCGAGGGATTTGGAAGAACACTGACAAATAACAATATTATTAGTAAAAGTAAAATGGAAACAGAGAAGAAAGGAAGAGGAGAAAGATGAGAGAGATTGATTGGTGAGCTCCCTTGTATTTATTGAGTTGTAAAAGAGCAGCTTCAGGCAAGACTTTCACTTTCATCGCATTCTCATCTAACCCGAGCAAGTCAGCTTTCCTCATTCATCAAACATTTTATCACTCCCAGACTCTATTTCTCCAAAATCCTCTTCTGTCCTCCATTTCCTCTCTTCTACACTAATACTAACTTGTCCAAAATGTCACTATTTGTATCTTGCGTCAAGCCCTAAGTCACTTCAAGCTTCACAGAACTCTACAGGTTTCCAATGCCCAAAAAACTGAGTTTAAAATGGGTGTCCTTCCATGGTCACACCCCTCATGTACTGGGCTTGACATTTTAGGAAGGATACCAAGATCTTGGAGAGGTTTACAGTAGAAATTTACTAGAATGTGGAGATGAGGATTTAGTACCAAAGTTTTTATGTTACTAGTCTAGTATTCCAGACGTGCAGATTAATGATCCAGAGACACGGGGAGGGCGGATTTTATGGGGCCTGCCACAGCAGGGTAGGCAGGGTGACGTTAATTAGGCGGGAGCTGAAACTTCGCTTTCCCGATGTCAGGTTAAAACTCAGAGATTAACTCAGTGACATGTTTGTAGCAGGTCGGGTCTCACACCGTCCCAAGGCAAGTCCCTACTAGTAAGATATTTGCATGCAATGAATACTCATTATATTAAAACCTTTTGTAATAATGTCCTATCTTCATTGTAAGGTCAGCAGCACACAAGAATCTCATGGACACTGATGTGAACATTTAATAAAGGGTGGACACAAGAACACAACATTGTTTCTTCTACAGTAAAGGAAATGTCTCCAACTCCCATCAATGTGTGCCATCTATGAGGCATGCCAGTACATTTAGTTTTCTGACTATGCTAGTTTCAAACAAATAACAATGATGCAGACATGAACAAAGTGAAACCAATGAAATATTTACAAGTGAAATTTAAATCTGAAAAATAGAAAGCAAGCTTTGTGTTCTCAATAAGTCTTATGTTAATGGCAATGGTGTTCGGCAGGAGAGTATTGGCCGTGATGCATAGCCTCCCTATTTGCTCTTTTGTAGGCCATCTGTAGCTGCAGGATGGTCAGCTGATGGCAGGTTTCACCATTGAAAATCTCCCCCCACTGCCACTTTAAATTTTAATTGTAATTGCATGGGAATCAGCAAAAGGCAAGAGAGTGGATGTGCTGCCCCCTTCCTGATCTACTGTTGTGAGTGGCACGCCATGGTTAAAATTCCACCCAGAAGCTCAAATTCCAGTAGCTGCAAATTTAAATGCAATTAATTCCAAAAATGAATTTGGAATAAGAAGCTACTATCAGTAATAATATTCATGATATTACTGGATTGTCATTAGAACCAATTTGGTTCACTAAAGTCCTTCAGGATAGGAAATCCACCCTGCTTACCCAGTCTGGCCTATATGTGACTCCAAACCAACAGAAATGAGCTTGCCTTTTAACTGCTTTCCTAAATGGCCTAATAATTCACTCAGCTGTAGCAAAATTGCTGTGAAAAAGTCTGATAAGAGCAAAACTGAATGAATCACTTGGCATAGGCCTGGGACACCACAAAGGCTCAGTTCGCCCTGTAAACACTGCAAAGTCCTCCTCACTGACATCTGGAGACTTGTGCTAAAATTGGGACAGCTGTCCCACAGACTAGTCAAACAATAGCCTGACATACTCACTGAATCATACCTTTCAGTCAATCTTTCAGTCATCACCACCACTGTTGAGTATGTCCTGGAGGAAGTGGCTCTGGGAGTTCTCAAAATTGATCGCAAACTCCAAAAGGTCTCATGGCATCATGTGAGATATGGATAAGGCAAACGTCTTATTGATTACACCTACCAACCTCCCTCAGTTAATGAATTAGTACTCTTCATGTCGGCCATCACTTGGGGGAATCACTGAGGGCAACAAAGGCACAAAATACATTCTGGCTGGGGACTTCAATGCTCATCACCAGGAGTCACTTGGTAGCACCACTACTGACCAGGGTGGCCAGGTCCTGAAAGACATAGTTGCCAAATTGGGCCAGCAGCAGGTGGTGAGTGGACCAAAATGAGGGGAAGCCTACTTGACCTCACCTTTACCAAGTTATCGTTGCAAATACACCTATGAGATTAGTAGTAGGGGGACCACATCACAGTCCTTGTAGAAACAAAATGCCTTTGGAGATACCCTCCACCAGATTCTGTGACACCACCACTATAGTGAATGGAGTAAATTCAGAACAGGTCCAGCAGCTTATAAGTGGGTAGCCATGAGGCCAACAGCATCAGCAGAATTATGTTCAGCCATACATGTTCTGTTGAAGAGTCATGCGGACTCGAAACGTTAACTGTGCTCCTCTCCACAGATGCTGCCAGAGCTGCTGAGTTTTTCCAGGTATTTTTGTTTTTGTTTCAGCTGACATGCAGTCTGCAGTTTTACCAGTCGTGCAGGCCACATGTCTGCAGGTCCGAGTGGAGCTGGAAAAATTGTAGCGGAGGTGGGAAGAGGCCCTTAGTGGTTGCTAATTGGCCAGTTAAGAGACTCAAGTGGAGGCAGGGCAGGAGGTTGACAATGGGCTTTCCCACCCAGAACTTAATGTCAGTGGAGGCAAGGAGACATCGGATGTCAGTCCCGATACCAACTTGCAAAATTCTCAGGCCTCCCAGCCTCCTGCAGTGGGGTGGGGAGAAGATTCCAGTCTCCTTGATGCCATACTTCGTCAAATGCTGATGTAATGAGTTTGGCTCGGGGATAAATATTGGACTGGATACCAGGTGGGTGGGGTGGGAACTCTGCTTCAGAATAGTGCAAAGGTATCTTTTATGTTCACCCAAGAGGGCAGAGGGGGCCTTGGTTTACCATCTCATATGAAAGATGACAGCTCTGACACTGCAGCATTTCCACGGTACAGAAATGGAGCGTCAGCCTGCATTTTGTGCTCAAGCCTCTGCAGTGGGGCTTCAACCCACAGCCTACTAACTCAAACACGAGAGTGCTACCCACTGAGCCACAGTAAACACGATTATACAAGTGACTTCCCATCATGGATGACTTGGATTTCCTCAGTTCTTGGTGTGGAGCTATGGTAGTTATAGCCCCATGTTACCCAGACTTATTTCACCACATGCTTTAGGCTGCTTGCAGCTTCAGGTATACAATGTGAGATTCTGCAAAGGCACAATGAAGCATGGCTGAGACCCCAAGGCATGGCCAACACACTGACCCACGGCCAGAACAGCAAGGCACAGCCAGGACATCAGGCCATGACCATGATACAGGGCTGCATCAAGCCATGGCCAACATAACTTGTCAGTGCTGCAAGAACAAACAATGTTAAAATAGCAGGAGCAATAGTTTATATGTGGGAAAGGAATAAATCATGTTTTATGACAGTTTTAAATTGGTGTAGAAACAAGCTGAGAAATAAACTATAGCCATTTGAAGAACTACCATGTACCAGTACAATAGCAATCAAAACTGACAAAACAATCTTCTTATTGAGTGTGGCACACCAATCACCAAACACAGAGTGGGTTTTAGAGCATCCAGCTGGAGTAAGGGGTTCCCCGTTGTGTATCAGATTGAATTTCTGTCAGCCTGTGACAGGCTGTGAGCCCCAATTTCAATGTCACACAAATCCACACCTACCTTTTATTGTATTTCTTCTAGCAATACTTCCCGAATAAAGTATTGACCAAAAGTTCAATGAAATGTACCCAGCTCCTATCCCTTCTGACAAATGTCAGAAAGCCAATTTTACCACCGGCTTTAATGGTCTGATGACAGAATGCCCATCAAGGGTATAATCTGGCCTCTGAAACATGGTGGCCTTCCTTTAGAAATTTAGGAATAGGAGTAGGCTATTCGACCCTTCCACCATTCACTTAGATCATGGCTGATCTGTATCTTAACTCCCCTTTGTTCCATAGCACTTGTTTGTTCCTTAACAACTATCAATCAATCTCTTGCAAGTAAAAACAGAATTACCTGGAAAAACTCAGCAGGTCTGGCAGCATCAGCGGAGAAGAAAAGAGTTGATGTCTCCGCCGATGCTGCCAGACCTGCTGAGTTTTACCAGGTAATTGTTATTTTATTTTGGATTTCCAGCATCCGCAGTTTTTTGTTTTTATCTCTTGAAAGTTCCAATTGAGCCCCAGCAACAGCAACTTTTTGGGAGGAAACTTCTAGATTTTCACTACCTTTTGTGTGAAGAAGTGCTTGCAGAGCCAGAATTTTACACTCCCGAGCCCCCTTCTGACTATGGGAACACCTCCCACCCCAGTTAAGGTCCAGAGGTCACCCCCGCCCCGCTCCCCCCCACTCTCCATGGCCTTTCCCTCAACACACCGGTCGCCCCCATAGCAACCCCCACCCTCCCAACTCCAGGCCTTCCCTACCCCTCCCTATCCTGGGACCCCTTAAACTTACCTTGTCCTCCGGTTCTGGGACTTCAGCTCAGGAACGTTGGTGCACTTCCTCTTCAGTCCACTGCAGCTCTTGTCGCTTAAGGGACTGGAGAGTTGCCGGCCAATCAGGTTGGCTGGCAGCTCTCCAAGGTGGGACTTCCTCCTGACTGAGGGGCAGAAGTCCAACCTGCAGCCACTTAATGCTCATTTGAGGGTGAAATGGCTGCAGAGCAATTGGAGTCGGTGGGGAACTCTGCAGATGGCGAGAAGGGAGATCCTGCCATCCAAAAAAACTCAGGCCCAGAATTCACTCCTGAATGGCCTCGATCTAACTTTAAAGTCATACCCATTTATTCTGAGTTCCTTCACCAGGGGAAATAGTTTCTCCATATTTACCTTATCAAATCCTTTAAACACTTGAAAGGAATGTCCACTGAAAACAGGAGGCAAAGCAGTATGTTTTGTGGAACATCTTAAACAAGAAAAGAGAGACAGAGAAGTTTAGAGAGCGAATGCCTAGGCAGCTGAAGGCACAACTGTCAGTAGTGAAGGGATTAAAATCAAGGATGCACAAGATGGCAGAAGGAGAGACGCACAGAGATTTTGGAGGGATTTGAACACAAGATGAGAATATGAAAACAACCTCATACTCTAAACTGGCTCCCAGCATTGATGGGCCGGGAGCTAATTGAGGTCAGAGAGCACAGTGGGTGACAGGTAAATGTGGCAGAAAAGCTTTTGCGGCAAAGATCAGGTATTGGGGATTTTGCCGCACTCCCTACCCCCATTTCTACCCATGTTTATTGCCCCTAGACATATCCCCAAAATGCAGGAAAAATATAGAAAAGCTTTTTATTGCATTTCGAGGGTGATACTCATGAGAGAAAGTCACAACCCTCAAGTGTTACTTGGGTATGTTTTGAAGTGTCCCACCCATACATTGTTCACCTATCCTAAAGATGTTGAGTGATCCACATTTTCAGGGGTCATCGACAGTGCTTTCAAACGGCACTTACTCAGAGCTCTGAAGAAGAGTCATGCGGACTCAAAATTTTAACTCTGTTTCTCTCTCCACAGATGCTGCCAGACTTGCTGAGTTTTCCAGCATTTTCTGTTTTTATTCCCATGTATCATGTTCTGCTAGGTGGTACAGTCCGTGGATTTGGGAGATGCTGTCAAGGGAAGTTTGGTGAGTTGCAGTAGTCCATCTTGTACATCATATACACTGTGCATCATTGGTGGAGGGAGTGAGTGTTTACGATGGTTGATGAGATGCCAATCAACCTACTTTGTTCTGGATGGTCTCACGGTCTTGCAACCAGGCCAGTGGAAAGTATTCCATCACACATCAGGCTTTGGGAATGCAGGAGCTGAATTACTCGCCACAGAATGCCCATCCTCTGACCTACTCTTGTAGCCATAGTATTTGTATGGCTCATCCAGTTATGGCTCTGTCAATGGTAACCCCCAGGATGTGGAGGGTGGAGTATTCAGCACTGGCAATGTTGAGCATTTTGGGGAGATGGCTAGATTCTCTATTGTTGCAGATGGTCATTGCTTGCCACGCCAATGTTCTCACCATTTATCGACTCCATATCCTGAAACTGTGACCCTTGGTTCTAGATTCCAAGAGGATAGCAAGGGGAAACAACTTTTCAGTGGTTACCCTGTCATTCCCCTTATTTAAGAAAAGATGCAAAAGCATTGGAGGCAGTTCAAAGAAGGTTTACCAGATTGATACCTGGAATGAGTGGGTTGTCTTATGAGGAAAGGTTGGACTGACTGGGCTTGTTTCCATTAGAGTTTAGAAGAGAATGGGGTGACTTGATTGAAGTATATAAGATCCTGAACTATCTCGACAAGGTGGATGTGGAAAGGATGTTTCCTCTTGTGGGTGAGTTCAGAACTAGGGGACACTATTTTAAAATTAGGCGTTGCCCTTATAGGACAGAGATGAGAATTTTTTTCTCTCAGAGGGTTGTGCAACTTTGCAATTCTGTGCCTCAGAAGGTGGTCATTGAATATTTTTAAGGTAGAGGTGGATAGATTCTTGTTAGGCAACGGGATCAAAGGTTATTGGGGGTAGATGGGAATGTGGAACTCGAAACACAGACAGATCAGCCATGATCTTATTGAATGGCAGAGCAGGCTCGAGGGGCTGAATGGCCTACTTCTGCTCATATTTCTATGTTCAGAATGTTGTATGTTTCAATGAGATCACCTCTCCTTCTTCTAAATGCATGAGACTACAGATCTGATTAACTCATCCTAACATCATTTCATCCTTCACATCCAAGGACCAATTTGGTGAACTTTCTATCTGTAACGCCTCCAATGCAATTATATCCTTCCTTAGCCAAGGAGGACAAAACAGTGCACAATAATGCAGACAGTGCTCTTACAGAGAGCTGGCATGGAAATGATGGGCTGAATGGCCTTCTTCTGTGCTGTAATTATTCTATGGCTAGACTTTTTAGCTCAGTGTGCCCAACCCGAACGAGCGTAAAATGACGTGCGATATTTCGGTCGGCAGCCTCACTCCGGAGTCAGCAGCGCGCCCACCAACAATTAACAGGCCTATTAAGGCCATTAGCAATGTAAATGAGTTAAATTTTTTGCTGCCCGTCCAGCCTTGCAATTGACGGGCAGGCGAAAAGGCCAAGCAGCATTTGAATTTTTTTTGAAACCTCATCCACGGGCGCGATGAGGTTTTGATCCATCATTAAAAAAAAATTAATACTAATTTCTAACAAGTCCCTGCTCATGTGACAGAGTCACTGCTGCCTACATGGGTGTTGGAAGTGGAAACAATTGACGATTTCTGAAGGACGGGCACTAGAGGGAGATGGGGATTAAGTGGGGGAATGGGACTGACTCGACTGTACCACGGAGAGTCTGTAAATTCTGTGCAATTTGCACTGTGGTTATTGTAAGCACTCATTTTGTTGCAAATTTTCCCTAAATTCAACAGGGGAGAGAGAAGACAGTTTAGACAGTATGCTGTTGCAGACCTGAACAATAAGTACAATTTGGAACAAAAACAGAATTACCTGGAAAAACTCAGCAGGTCTGGCAGCATCGGCGGAGAAGAAAAGAGTTGGGTTTCGTCACTGTGATATTGCTGAGTGTTGTGTCAACACCAGCAACTGTACAAATGATATTTTCTGTTACAGAGTCACATGAGGGGAGATGTTTTTTAACACCTTAAAATTCTTTACTTTTATCGGCTTCCTGACCACTCCCGCCCACCCCTGCCGGGTCTGCCCGACGAGGGCAAAATCCTGATTCCAGAGGTGTGGTCTCACCTAAACAATTGTAATAAGGTTTCCCTATTTTTTGTACTCCAATCCCCTTGCAATAAAGGCCAACATGTTCTATCACTTCCTAACTGCTTGCTTACCTACCTACATGCCAATCTGTGAGTACACAAGTCTCTCTGAACATCGACATCTGGAAGTTTCGCGCAACAAGAAAGAATCTAACCATCTCCCTTTAACAGTCAATGACATTGCCAAACTCGGAAGTATGGCCAACAGTGAGGATGATACCACCAACTACAACAGGTTAGATAGGTCAGGGGAATAGGCAGACAAGTGGCAGATGGAATTTAACATAGAGGACTGTAAGGTCAAACATTTTGGCAGAAGGGATAGGGAGAGGAAATATAACCTTAATGTCACAGTTCTAAAGAGCGTGCAGGGATAGAGGGACCTCTGTGCATAGATCTTTGAAGGTGGCAGTACATATTGAGAGAGAAGTTTAAAAAAGCATATTGGGTTTCCTAAATTGTGCACAAAGCTAGGGAAGTTATGCCGAACTTTTATAAAACTCTAGTTAGACCATAACTAGAGTATTACATCCAGTTCTGGTCACCACATTATGGGAAGGGTCTCTGAGAGGGTGCAGGGGAGATTTGCCAGAGCAGTTTCAGGAATGGGGGACTTTAGCTACAAGCTAAGGTTGGAGAAGATGGGGTTGTTTTCCTTGGAGCAAAGAAGATTTAGGGATAGAGGTATAGGATTATGACAAGTTTAGATAAGGTAGACAAAGAAAAGCTGTTCCCATTAGCTGATGGAACAAGGACTAGGGAGACACAGATTTAAGGCACTAGGCAAGAGATTCAAGGGGAATGTGAGGAAGAGCTTTTTTTACATAGTGAGTGGTAATGACCTGAAACTTGCTGCCTACATGGGTGTTGGAAGTGGAGACAATTGATGATTTCTAAAGGATGGGCGCTAGAGGGAACTGGGGATCAAGTGGGGGAAATGGGACTGACTCGACTGTACCATGGAGAGTCTGTAAATTCTGTGCAATTGCACTGTGGTTATTATAAGCACTCATTTTGTTGTAAACTTTCTCTAAATTCAACAGGGGAGAGAGAAGACAGTTTAGACAGTATGCTGTTGCAGACTTGAACAATAAGTGCAATTTAGGTTTCGTCATTGTGATATTGCTGAGTGTTGTGTCAACACCCGCAACTGTACAAATGAAATCTTCTGTTATGACACCAAGGCCCAAAGCTTCCACTCAGAATTGGAACACCCATTTCCGATTCTGATCAGACAAAAAATACACACTTGCCTTCCTACGATTTTTCAGGGCAGTCTTACGATAGAGGATCATGCAGAACTCAGTCAGTGCAAGAAACCTTGGAGGGTACAACGGAAATAATCTGTGTGCAAACCACATCCCCCTTCTAAGGACAAAAACAAAAATACCTGGAAAAACTCAACAGGTCTGACAGCATCTGCAGAGAGGAATACAGTTGACGTTTCGAGTCCGTATGACTCTTCATCAGAACTAAGGAAATAGAGAAATGAGGTGAAATATAAGCTGGTAGAGGGGGGTGGGACAGGTAGAGCTCGATAGGGGGCCAGTGATAGGTGAAGGTAAAGAAGAGATTGCCAAAGATGTCATAGACAAAAGGACAAAGGGGTGTTGACAGTGGTGATATTATCTAAGGAATGTGCTAATGGGGACATTAAGGGTAGCAAACAGGACAAGCTACTGGCAGATGACCCTAGTGGGAGTGGGGTGGGGGGAAGGGATCAAAATGAGCTAAAAGGTGGAGATAAAACAATAGATTGAAATAAATTTAAAAATAGGTGGGAAAAGAAAAATATATTTGTAAAAAAATTATAAATTATTGGAAAAGGGGGGATCGGAAAGGGGGTGGAGACGGAGGAGAGAGTTCATGATCTGAAGTTGTTGAAATCAATATTCAGTCCGGAAGGCTGTAAAGTGCCTAGTCAGAAGATGAGGTGCTGTTCCTCCAGTTTGCGTTGAGCTTCACTGTAACATTGCAGCAGGCCAAGGACGGACATGTGGGCATGAGAGCAGGGTGGTGTGTTGAAATGGCAAGCAACAGGGAGGTCTGGGTCATGCTTGCGAACGGACTGAAGGTGTTCCACAAAGCGGTCACCCAGTCTGCGTTTGGTCTCTCCAATGTAGAGGGTTCATGCTCTCGTCTGGATCTGGAAAAATTTATTAATTTTGCTTCCAATTTCCACCCCTGTCATTTTCACATGGTTCATCACTGATACTTCCCTTCCCTGCCCTGACCTCTCAGTCTCAATTTCTGGTGATAGACGGTCCACCAATATTCATTACAAGCCTAGCGACTCCCACAGGTACCTCGAATACAGCCCCTCACACCCCACTTCCTGTAAGGACTCCATCCCATTCTCTCAGTTCCTTCGCCTCCGTCGCATCTGTTCTGATGATGCCACTTTCAAAAACAGTTCCTCTGACATGTCTTTCTTCTTCCTTAACCAAGGTTTTCCACCCACGGTGGTTGACAGGGCTCTCAACCGTGTCCAGCCCATCTCCCGCGCATCTGCCCTCACACCTTCCTCTCCCTCCCAGAACCATGATAGGGTCCCCCTTGTCCTCACTTATCACCCCACCAGCCTCCGCATTCAAAGGATCATCCTCCACCATTTCCGCCAACTCCAGCATGATGCCACCACCAAACACATCTTCCCTTCACCCCCACCCCGGCGGCATTCCGCAGGGATCGTTCCCTCCGGGACACCCTGGTCCACTCCTCCATCACCCCCTACACCTCAACCCCCTCCCACGGCACCTTCCCATGCACCGCAGAAGGTGCAACACCTGCCCCTTTACTTCCCCCCTCCTCACTGTCCAAGGGCCCAAACATTCCTTTCAAGTGAAGCAGCATTTCACTTGCACTTCCCTCAATTTAGCCTACTGCATTCGCTGCTCCCAATGCGGTCTCCTCTACATTGGAGAGACCAAACGCAGACTGGGCGACCGCTTTGTAGAACACCTTCGGTCTGTCCGCAAGCATGACCCAGACCTCCCTGTTGCTTGCCATTTCAACACACCACCCTGCTCTCATGCCCACATGTCCGTTCTTGGCCTGCTGCAATGTTCCAGTGAAGCTCAACACAAACTGGAGGAACAGCACCTCATCTTCTGACTAGGCACTTTACAGCCTTCCGAACTTAATATTGAGTTCAACAATTTCAGATCATGAACTCTCTCGTCTATCCCCACCCCCTTTCCGATCCCCCTTTTTCCAATAATTTATAATTTTTTTACAAATATATTTTCCTTTTCCCACCTATTTTTAAATTTATTTCGATCTATTGTTTTATCTCCACCTTTTAGCCCATTTCGATCCCTTCCCCCCACCCCACTCCCACTAGGGCCATCTGCCAGTAGCTTGTCCTGCTTGCTACCCTTAATGTCCCCATTAGCACATTCCTTAGATAATATCACCACTGTCAACACCCCTTTGTGCTTTTGTCTATGACATCTTTGGCAATCTCTTCTTTGCATTCAGCTATCACTGGCCCCCTTTCGAGCTCTACCTGTCCCCCCCGCTCTACCAGCTTATATTTCACCTCATTTCTCTATTTCCTTAGTTCTGACGATGAGTCATACGGACTCAAAACTTCAACTGTATTCCTCTCCACAGATGCTGTGAAGCCTGCTGAGTTTTTCCAGGCATTTTTGTTTTTGTTCCAGATTTCCAGCATCCACTGTATTTTGCTCTCCCTTTTCTAAGGCATCAGCTGCCATATTCTGTATGTTTATTTTTAGTTGTTCATGGGATGTGGGCATCGCTGGCTGGGCCAGCATTTATTGCCATCCTAATTGCCCTTGAGAAGGTGGTGGTGAGCTGCCTTCTCGAACTGCTGCAGTTCAGGTGGCGTAGGTACACCCACAGTGTTGTTAGGAAGGGAGTTCCAGGATTTTCACTCAGTGACAGTGAAGTTCCAATATATTTCCAAGTCAGGATGGTGGGTGCGTGTGACTTGGAGGGGAACTTGCAGGTGGTGGTGTTCCCATGCATCTGCTGCCCTTGTCCTTCTACGTGCTAGAGGTTGCGGGTTAAATGAGTGAGCAAAGACCTGGCAAATGGAGTATAAATGTGGGCAAATGTGAAATTGTCCATTTTGGAAGGAGGAATAAAAGAGAAGCATATTATCTAAATGGTGAGAGATGCAGAGCTCTGAGATTCAGAGGGATCTGGGTGTCCCAGTGCATGAATCACAAAAGGCTAGTATGCAAGTATAGCAAGTAATTAGGACAGCAAATAGAATGTTATCACTTATTGTGAGGGAAATTGAATACTAAGGTAGGGAGGTTATGCTTCAGTTGTGCAGGGCTCTGATGAGACAATGTCTGGAGTACTGCGTACAATACTGGTCTCATTTAAGGAAAGATATAAATACATTAGAAGCTCAGAGAAGGTTTAAAGACTAATAACTGGAACGGACAGGTTGTCTTAAAAGGAAAGGACGGACAGGTTAGGCTTGTATCCACTGGAGTTTTGAGAGAAACAGGTGAATTGATCGAAACCTTTAAGATCCTGAGGAGATTTGACAGAGTGGATGTGGAGAGAATGTTTCCTCTTGTGGGAGAATCTAGAACTAGGGGTCATGGTTCACTCATTTAATTTTTTCTCTTAGCGCGTCGTGAGTCTTTGGAACTCTTTTCCTCAAAAGGCACTGTAAGCAGGATCTTTTGAGTATTTTTAAAGCAAAGATAGATAGATTCTTGATTAACAAGAGGGTGAAAGGTTATTGGGGATAGGCAGGAGGTTACAATCAGATCAGCCATGATCTTACTGAATGGCGGAGCAGGCTTGAAAGGCTGAGTGGCCTACTCCTGCTCCTAGTTCGTATGTTTGGAAGGTGCTGTCTAAGAGCCTAGGTGAATTGCTGAAGTGAATCTTGTAGATGGTACACACTGCTGCCATTGTGGCTCGATGTTGGAGGGAATGAATGTTTATTGTGGTGGATGAGGTGCCAATCAAGTGAGCTTCTTTGCAGTGGATAGTGTCGAGCTTCTTGAGTGTTGTTGGAGCTGCACACATCCAGGCAAGTAGACAGTATTCCATTACACTCCTGACTTGTGCCTTGTAGATGGTGGACAAGCTTTGGGGAGTCAGGAAGTGAATCAGTCTCAGCAGAATTTGCAGTGTCAGACTTGCTCTTGTAGCCACAGTATTTAAATGGTTGGTCCAGTTCCATTTCTGATCAATGGTAACCCCCCCAGGGTTTTGATAGTCAGGGATTCAGCAATGGTAATGCCATTGAATGTCAAGGGGAGATGGTTAGATTTTCTCTTATTGGAGATGGTTATTGCCTGGCCCTTGTGTGGCATGAATATTACTTGCCACTTATCAGCCCAAGTCCGAATACTGTCCAGGTCTTGCTGCATTTGGACATGGACTGCTTCAGTATCTGAGGAGACGCGAATGGTGCTGAACATTGTGCAATCATCAGTGAACATCCCCACTTCTGACCTTATAATGGCAGCAAGTTCATTACTGAAACAGGAGATGGTTGGGCCTAGGACACTACCCTAAGGAACTCCTACAGTGATGTCCCAGGACTGAAATGATTGACCTCCAACAACCACAACCATCTTCCTTTGTGCTCGGTATGATTCAACCAGAGGAGAGTTTTCCCCTGATTCACAGTTTTGCTAGGGTTCCTTGTTGCCACACTCGGTCAAATGTGGCCTTGATATCAAGGGCAGTCACTCTCACCTTGTCTCTTGTGTTCAGCTCTTTGTCAATGTTTGGACTAAGGCTGTAATAGGGTCAGAAGTTGAGTGTCCCTAGTGGAACCCAAACTGAGTAAGTTATTGCTGAGTAAGAGCCACTTGACCGCACTGTTGACGACATTTTCCATCACTTTGCTGCTGATCGAGAGTAGATGGATGGGATGGTAATTGGCTGGGTTAGATTTGTCTTGCTTTTTGTGGACAATTTTTGTGAGCAATTTTCCACATAGCCAGGTAGATGCCAGTGTTGCATTGGTACTGGAACAGCTTGGCTAGTTGCACAGCTAGCTCTTGAGCACAAGTCTTCAGTATTATTGTCAGAATGTTATCAGGGCCCAGAGCCTTTGCAGTATTCAGTGCCTTCAGCCATTTCTTGATATCATGTGGAGTGAATCAAATTGGCTGAAGGCTGACATCTGTGGTACTGGGGACCTCAAGAGGACGCCAAATGCATCATCCACTCAGCACTTCTGGCTGAAGGTGGCAGCAAGTGCTTCAGCATTACCTTCTGCACTGATGTGTTGGGCTCCCCCATCATTGAAAATGGGGATACTTGTGCAGCCTCCTCTCTAGTTAGTTGTTTAATTGTCCACCATCATTCACGACTGGATGTGACAGGATAGCAGAGCTTAGATCTGATCCAGGTAATTCTGTTTTTGTTTTAGATCTGATCTGTTGGTTGTGGGATTGCTTAGTTCTGTCTATTGTATGCTGCTTCCAATATGTGGCATGCAAATAGCCCTGTGTTGTAGGTTAAGAGGTTTAGGTTAAGTAGTTAGGTTAAGAGTACTTCTGCACCATCACCACCCCAGCCTGTTAACTCTGTTTCTTGCTTCACGGATGCAAAGTGTTTCCAGCATTTTGTGTTTTTATTTGACACTTTGTTTATTTAAATGTTATTTCTGAAAAAAAGAGGCGTGGGGCAGCATTTTCCGGTGGGCGAGCGGGTGTGGAGCCCGCTTGCTGATGCATAAAATGATGTGGGGTGACATCGGGCGTGTGTTCCAACGTCACCAAGCGTCATTTAGATTTTCAGTACGGCGGGCGCGCAGCTGACCTGTCAACGGCCTATTAAGGCCATTAAAAAAGTAATTAAAATGATTAATGGACCTGCCCGTCCAACCTTAAGGTTGGCGGGCAGGTGAAGAGCCCAGCTGGCCTCCTGACAAACCACGGGCGGGATGAGGTTTCAGGAGGGATTTAAAATCTTCGGAAAATTTTTAAATAAAAGTAGTGGACAGTGTCACATGAGGGGACGTATCAGGAAAATTTCTTACCTTTAGTAAATTGTTAAAACTTCAACCCATCTCCCTGAGGCAGCACTTTGTGTGGGCTCTTCTGCATACACATGTGAAAGAGGGCACTGACCTGCTCAGGGGATCTCCCCTGCCCGCAATGGGAGTGCACGCTGGCCCGCCCACATAAAATGGTGGCGCGCACCCCACCGGGGGCGCCGATCAGGAACCCGCCCACTCGTACCCGCTCCCGCACAACACCAACCACCACCACCCCCCCCACCACCCCCCCCAAGCTTTTCATCTTGCACTTATCAGGATAGGTCGCAGAGCGGCTCACCTAAGAGAAGCCACATACATTCACACACAGGGCCCTCCCTGTCCTTGCAGGCATAAGGAACATGTGCACACATTGTGCCTTTTTCAACTAAACAAAATCTTAGGAACAGTGGTTCCCCGGCTTATTGGTCAAGGCAATGCCTGCCCAGTTTGAACATACATATGAACATACAAATTAGGAGCAGGAGTGGGCAACTCAGCCCCTCGAGCCTGCTCCCCTATTCAATAAGATCATGGCTGATCTAATGGTAACCTCCACCCCACATTCCTGCCTACTCCAATAACTTTTCACCCACTTATTTATCAAGAATCTATCTAGCTCCGACATTAAAATGTTCAAAGACTCAGCTTCCACTGCCTTTTGAGCAAGAGTTCCAAAGACTCTCAAGCCTCTGAGAGAAAAGAATTCTCCTCACCGCTGTCCTAAATAAATCATGACCCCTAGTTCGTGATTCTCCCGCAAGAGAAGGGAGGAGGCACTGGACCAGTAAACCAGAGACTCAGGGTACTCCGCTGGGGACCCAGGTTCGAATCCCACCATGGCAGATAGTGGCATTTGAATTCAATCAAAAGTGTAATAATGACATGGAACCATTGTCGATTGTTGTAAAAATCCATTTGGTTCCCCCTTCAGGGAAGGAAATCTGTCGCCCTCCACGTAACTCCAGAAATAGCCTAGCAAGCCACTCAGTTATAACAAACTGCTACAAATCGCAAAAAAAGAATGAAACCGTACGGACCACCCGACATCAACCTAGGCACCAGAAATGACAATGGCAATCTCGGCCCTGTTGACCCTGCAAATTCCTCCTTACTACATCAAGCGAGTTGCTTTGTCCTGGACGGTGTCAAGCTTCTTGAGTGTTATGGGAGCTGCACTCATCCAGGCAAGGGGGGAGTATTCCATCGCTGTGTAGTGTAGTAGATGGTGGGTGCTGGGTGCAGAATGAAGGGATTAGAAAGGGCACCTGGGTGTCCTTGGTCTGGCATGGACAAGATGGGCCGAATGGCCTCCTTCTGTGCTGTGACTTTTTTATGGTTCTATGGTTCTAATTCCTAGCCTCTGACCTGCATTTGTAGCCACAGTATTTATATGGCTAGTCCAATTCAGTTTCTGGTCAATCATTAACACCCAGGATGTTGATAGTGGGGGACTCAGTAATGGTAATGCCATTGAATATCAAGGGGCAATTAATTGGATTGTCTCTTGTTTGAGATGGTCATTACCTGACACTGGCATGGATGTCACTTGCCATTAAGGGCTTGTTGATTATGGGCTTCAGTTTCTGGAGTAAGGCTTGAACCCACAACTAACAACTCAGAGACAGGAGTGCTATCCACTGAACCATGGTTGACACTATTATATGCAGTCACGTAACTCCCCATCACAAACAGCTTGGGTTTCCTCAGATCTTACTCTGGAGCTGTGGTACTTGTGATCCAAGGTTGTCCAGACTTCTTTTGCCCATTCTTCTCACTATTTGCAGCTTCAGGTTCTGCAAAGATAGTGAAGGACTATTTGTTTTGCCTTCTTGCCCATCCTCAGGATACCATCAGCCTGGGAACTCACAGTGAGGGATGTGGTGATGATTCAAAGACTGCACTATGGGGTATGATGACAGCAGGGCTGCCTTACATTACGTTTTTTTGATATTTGAGTAAGTATGGTGGTAGATTTCGAGAGGCTTGGTGAGGGAGTCCAAACCAAGGGGATGCAATCTTAAAATTAGAGCTAGAGCATTCAGAATTAAAATTAGGAAGCATTTTTTCACACAAAGCCTAGTGGAGAATTGGGATGCTCCCCCAAAATGCTGTGGACTCTGGCGGTCTATGACATTTTCAAGAATGATATTCATCGATTCTTATTATCTTAGTTGTTAAGGTACATGGGACAAAGAATGCATAAACAGAGTTGAGGTACAGATCAGCCCTGATCTAACTGGGTGGCCAAGCAGGCTGAGGGGCTATATGGCCTCCTGCTTCTGAGTAATTCTCAAGATGCTTGGCTTCTGAATTCAGCTTACAATTTCACTCAGACTGGAAGTAAAGCTAAACCCTTGTTTCCAACAGCATCTGGTCAATCTTCACCGCAATGGCCAGTCTTTTCCAGCCTTCATGTGAACGGAGATTTCAATGGCTCACTGACCCCGCCAACGGCAAATCTGCCGTTGGGGGGGCGGTGGAGACGGGGGCCGGGTGGGGGGGTGCAGGAAGCTGGGAAATTCCGGCCAATATATTGTGCCTCAATGTTATCAATACGACTTTGGTCAGTGTTGCTATTACTATTCAACTGCATTACTAAACCAATTCTTGCTGGTTGGATAGCCTTATCATAGCATCATACAGCACAGATGGAAGCCATTCAGCCGATTGTGCATGTGTTGACTCTTTGGTAGAGCATTCCTGATCATAAAACATACCGCATCAAGAAAAATTCTCTTATCTTGCAGTTATCATAAATTTCTGGTGTTCTCTGGTTACTGACCCTCATCCTTATTTATTCTATCAAAACCCCCCCATGTTGTTGCAATGTTAGTGATTTTTTTTCAGTCATACTGTGTGACCTGCAACCAAACTAAAGCGGTTTGCTTATAACTGTCACGTCCCATACCTGCAGAAGCCTGAGAAGATTACAATGAATGTACAGAGATTACTTACTGCTATTGAGACTGCGCTGGTGACTGCTCCAAGGTAACCCAAGATGAACTTAGATAGTGGAGTTGGCTGTTGAGGTTGGAAAGAGGAGAGACAGCAATTATTTTAAAAAGTTAAAAATACAGCAGCTGACTCTAAACTGCAACAACAACTTATATTTATACAGCGCCTTTAACGTAATAAAATGTCGCAAAACACTACACAGCAGCATCAGAAAGTGAATTATGGTAACGAGCCACGTAAGGACCAATTAGGTCAGATGACCAAAATCTTGGTCAAAAAGGTAGTTTTAAAGAAGTGGCTTCAAGGAGGAAAATGAGGTACAGAGAAGTGTAGGGGGAGAATTCCAGGCTTAGGGCCTATGCAGCTGAAGGTTTAGCCTTCAATGATTAAAATCAAGGATGCTCGAGATCCCAGAATTAGAACAGCACAGATGTTTTGGAGGTGGTACTATCAAAGCTTTTCACCTTGCGCTAATCAGGACAGCTATGCAAGATAAACTAACAGTAAAGGGAATACCAATCACATTGTGGCTCACTTATACATGCTAGAAGCCACATCCAGCAATTCCACGCATTACACCTTTTCCAACTAAACAGAAGCTTGGGACACAGCCATTCCCAGGTTCATTCCCCATGGCAATGACTTGACCAATCACTGCCTGGTTTGAATTTGAAACAAAAGCTTGGTAGTTAATAGTTCATTGTTCTCTGCTGCATTCTCCATGATGCTGAACAGAGTCCACTTGCCAAGCAATCAGCAATGTCTTCTCATGCAATATAAATTGTTGTTGCCTTTACCATTGGTTTATCTTGCATAGCTGTCCTGATGAGTGTAAGGCAAAAAGCTTCAATAGTATGTCTCCTTTTTCAGCAATACTCAAATTCTGTACTACCAAATGACTATTTTTATCTTGGAGGGTCACAGAGCTGGAGCTACAGAGGTAGAAAGGGGTGAGGCCCTTGAAAATCAAGAATGGAATTTTAAAATCAAAACTGTAGCTTGAATGGGAGCCAGTATATGTCAGTGAGCACAGGGATGACAGGTGAACGGGACCGTGTGTGAGTCAAGACATGGACAGAAGAGTTTAGGTTGACCTCAAGTTTACGGAGGATAGAATGTCGTAGACCAACCAGGAATGGGTTGGAATAGTCGTCTGGAGGTAACAAAGACATGAATGATGGTTTCAGCAGAGTTGGGCCACTTCACAGAGGTGAAATAGGCAGTCTCAGTGATGCTGCAAATATGTGGTTGGAAGCTCATCTCGGGATCAAATGTGACACCAAGGTTGCAAACAGTTTGGTTTAGTCTCATACTGTTGCCAGGGAGAGGGGTGGAGTCAGTTACTAAGGAATGATGTTTAGAGCAGGGACCGAAAACAATGGCTTCAGTCTTCCCAATAATTAAATGGAGGAAATTTCAGCTCATACACTACAGATAAGCAATTTAGCAACAGGAGTCGTCGAGAGAGGTGGTGGGAAGGTAGAGCTGGGTGTTGTCACTGTACATGCAAAAACAACATTGTGCTTTCAGATGATGTCACTGCTGGAAAGCAAACGGGCATGGTCTAAGGATGGATCTGGGGGCACCAGAGGTAATGTTGTAAGAGTGAGAATAGAATAGAAGACACTGTAAGTTATACGCTGGCTACAGTGGATAAATAAGAATTGAAACAGGTGAGAGCAGTCCCCCCCTAGCTGGATGACGGTGGTAAGGTGTTGGCAGATGATGGTATGGTCAATAATGTCAAAGGCCACAGGCAGGTTAAGAAGGGTGAGAAGGAATAGTTTACCTCTGTCACAGTCATATATGATGTTATTTGTGACTTTGCTAGAAGTGATTTCAGAACTGTGATGGTACATAAGCCTCATTAGAGGGATTCAAACCTGGAGTTATGGGAAATTTGGGCAAGGATTTGGAAGGCAACAATACTGGAGTACGGCATTTGAGTGCTCTTAAGTTGGAATTTGGTGAGAGAGGGACTTGTAAGGGATAATTTCTTTCTAAAACCTAATCTTTCTTTAATCAAGCAATTAACTAAAAGTTGCTCTTTTGGTTGGGAGAAGATGAGTTTTAGTCCAGCTTTAAAACATTAGTTATACAGGCACTGCTTACAGCTGGTTAATTAGTTAACTGGTTTAAACAGGCCTGCAGAAGCTAAATTCAGACAGCATAAAAGCAAGCCATCTATAGTGTTGCTTTTGTCTGCGCTGGAGTGTTGCTTTGGCCTGTATTAGAGTTCTTATATTGGGGTTTGGTGAGAGAGGGAGTTCGCTGAAGAGGGAAGGAGGGATTCTACCTTTTCTCAGTAAGAAGAGCAACGGCCTTGGTTAGTAGGACCCGAGGAGTACTTCTTCTGTCCTTAATATTCCCTATACTAGAGGAAGTAAAAGTAAAGGGAGTAATTTAAGGGTAAGTCATGGCAGGACAGCTCGGCCACGTGGAATGCACCTCCTCTGCGACATGGCATGTCAGGGACACTTCCAGTGTGTGTCCAGGGTGCTCGTGTGTGAAAGGAGTGTCTCCGACTGCAGCTACTCGAAATCCGTGTTTTGGAGCTAGAGCTGCGGAGCATCCGCAAGGTTGAGATCTTCATGGATAGCACGTACAGTGAGGTGGTCACACCGCAGGTAAAGAGTGCACAGGCAGAAAGAGAATGGGTGACCACCAGACAGAGTAAAAGCACTAAGCAGGTAGTGCAGGAGTACCCTAGATCCACCTCCCTCTCTAACAGATTTTCCAGTTTGGATACTGCTGGGGGCGATGGCTTCTGAGGGGAATGTAGCAAGAGCCAAGTCCAGCTGCAGGGGAAGAAAAAAAGAGTGGGAGAGCAATAGTGATAGGGCAATCTATCGCAAACATGACACCAGGATGATATGTTGCCTCCCTGGTGTCAGGGAGCTGCTACAGGACATTCTGAAGCGGGAGGGTGAACAGCCAGAGGTCATGGTCCATATCAGTACCAACAACATAGGTAAAAAGAGGGATGAGGTCCTGAAAGCAGAATATAGGGATATAGGAAATAAATTAAAAAGCAGGACCTCAGAGTTAGTAATCTCAGGATTACTTCCAGTGCCACATGCTAGTAAAATCAGGGATACCACAAAAGACCAAATGAATGCTTGGCTGGAGACATGGTGTAGGAGGGAGGGATTTAGACTCCTGAGGCATTGGGACCAAATCTGGGGAGGATGGGATCTGTATAAGCTGGATAAGTTACACCCCAGCAGGACTGGGACCAATGAACTCACAGGGGTATTTGCTAGTACTGTGGGAGAGGGTTTAAACTAGACTGGCAGGGGGATGGGAACCTGAGCAGGCAGACATAAGAGAGGGAAACAAAGATAGGAATGAAAGACAGAAAAGTAGAAAACAAAACTGAAAGACAGAGGAAACAAGGGCTAGCAGCAAACAGGGCCATTGTACAAACAAAAGTGTAAAAATGTTAAAAATACAAGTCTAAAGGCATTGTATCTAAATGCATGGAGCATTCGCAATAAGGTAGATGAATTAACAGCGCAAATGGATATAAAGTACAATATCATTGCGATTACGGGTGCAGGGTGACCAAGGCTGGGAACTGAACATCCAAGGTACTCGATATTTAGGAAGGACAGGCAAAAAGGAGAAGGAGCAAAAACAGAATTACCTGGAAAAACTCAGCAGGTCTGGCAGCATCGGCGGAGAAGAAAAGAGTTGACGTTTCGAGTCCTCATGACCCTTCCACAGAACAGAACTTCAGTTCTGTTGAAGCGTCATGAGGACTCAAAACGTCAACTCTTTTCTTCTCCGCCGATGCTGCCAGACCTGCTGAGTTTTTCCAGGTAATTCTGTTTTTGTTTTGGATTTCCAGCATCCGCAGTTTTTTGTTTTTAAAAAGGAGATTGCATGACGATGTTAGTTTAGCATGAAATCAGTGTGATAGTGAGAGAGGATAGTGGATCAGAAAATTTAGATGTAGAATCAGTCTGGGTGGAACTAAGCAGCAACAAGGAGCAGAAAACATCAGTGGGAGTTCTCTATAGGACTCCAAACAGTAGTGAAAAATTACGAGAATGGCATTAAACAGGAAATTAGAGAAGCATGTAACAAGGATGCTACAATAATCATGGGTGACTTTAATCACATATGGACTGAGCAAACTGAATTAGCAATAGTACTGTGGCGGATGAGGGAGGGAGAAAGCAAATTACAGAACGGTTAGCTAACATCAGTAGTAGGGAAAATGCTAGAGTCTATTACAAAGGGTGTGATAACAGGACACTTAGAAAATATCAACTAGATTAGACAAAGTCAACATGGATTTATGACAGGGAAATCATGTTTGACAAACCTACGGGAGTATTTTAAGGATGTAACTGGCAGGATAGATAAGGAAGAACAGCGGATGTGTGTATTTGGATTTTCAGAAAGCTTTTGATAAAGTCCCACATAAGAGGTTAGTATGTAAAATTGAAGTAAAATTGAAGCACATGGGATTGGGGGTAATTTTTTGGCATGGATTGAGAATTGGTTAGCAGACAGGAAACAATTGGAATAAATGGGTCTTTTTCAGAGTGGCTGACTAGTGGGGTACCACAGGGATCAGTGCTTAGGCCCTAGCTACTCACAATATATATCAATGATTTGGATGAGGGAACCAAATGTAATATTTCCAAGTTCGCTGACGACACAAAACTTAGTGGGAATGTGAGCAGTGAGCAGGGTGTTAAAAGGTTTCAAGGTGATTTAGACAGGTTGAGTGAGTGGGCAAATACATGGCAGATGCAGTATAATGTGGATAAGTATGAAGTTATCCACTTTGGTAGGAGAAACAGAATGGCAGAGTATTATTTAAATGGTGATAGATAGGGAAATGTTGATGTACAAAGATACCTGGGTGTCCTTGTACACCAATCACTGAAAGCAAACATGTAGGTGCAGCAAGCAGTTAAGAAGGTAAATGGTATGTTGGCCTTCATTGCGAAAGGACTTGCGTACAGGAGCAAGGATGCCTCACTGCAGGGCCTTGGTGAGACCACACCTGGAGTATTGTGTGCAGTTTTGGTCTCTTTGTCTAAAAGGATATACTTACCATAGAGGGAGTGCAGCGAAGGTTCACCAGACTGATTCCTGGGATGGCAGAATTGTCAAATAAGGAGAGATTGGACTTACTAGGATTCACTGGAGAATTCACTGGAGTTTAGAAGAATGAGAGGGGATTTCATTGAACCATATAAAATTCTGACAGGGATGGACAGACTGGATGCAGGGATGATGTTTCCTTTGGCTGGGGGTATCTAGGATATGGGGTACGATACGGGATGGGCCATTTAGGACTGAGATGAGGAGAAACGTCTTCACTCAGAGGGTGGTAAACCTGTGGAATTCTCTACACGGAAGGCAGTGGAGGCCAAGTCACTGAATGTATTTAAGAAGGAAATAGATAGATTTCTGGATTCTAAAGGCATCAAGGGTTAAGGGGAGACAGCGAGAGTATGGCGTTGAGATAGAGGATCAGCCATGATCATATTGAATGGTAGGGCAGGCTAGAAGGGCCGAATGACCTACTCCTGCTCCTATTTTCTATGTTTTCGATGTTTTTCTTTCCAGGGCTTTGGGGAGGAAAGGGAGCAGTGCATTAATTAATGTATATAGAATTGCACTGCTTAGAAAGAAAGAGCATGCATTTATACAACATATTTCAGTTCCTGGGAATATCCCAAAATGCTTTACAACCAAAAAGGAAAACTTGCATTTATTTAGCACCTTTCGTGACCACTGAATACCCCAAAGCACTTTACAGCCAATGAAGTAGTTTTGAAGTGTAGTCACTGTTGTGATGTAAGAAACTCCCACAAACAGCTATATGATAATGACCGGAGAATCTGATTTTGTGATGTTAATTGAGGGATAAATATCGGCTGGGGTATCAGGGATAACTCTCCTTCCTCGAAGTAGTACAATGGGTTTTTTTTAAATCCACCCGAGGAGGCAGACAAAGCCTCAGTTTAACATTGAAAGACAGCACCTCTGCAGTGCAGCAATCCCTTAGTACTAGCCTGGATAATGTGCTCAACTAATAAACATTCTGACTCAAAGGTGGAAATGGACCGATTAAACAAAGGCTACTCTTATTTCTCAACAGCCCTGATCTCTTGATAAATCAACCAGAAAATGCAATACATATTGGAACCGAGCCACACAAACCAGAATGATCCGAGCGTCGACTCCCTGCCTGTGCCGGTGGTTGGCCAGACGTTTTCGTTATTGGCCTCAGTATCCGTCCCAATTTTAGGGCTGTTGCTTCTTAGACATCCCTGGGGCGCAGGATATTTGTTTCTGAAATTGGGTCATGTTGTTCCTGTTTAATGCACATAAAATGGGTTGCCATAGGTCCAGTCCCTACCCCATTGTAACTTCATGTGCTTCTCAGATTCAGTCAGCAGCAACAACCTTAGCCTTGGTGGCTCTACACTTATTGCTTCTTTTTCACCAACATCCTTGGCACATTCTCCAATTTCAAAAGGAACGCTCACAGCACCCTCAAAAATGCCTTCAAGATGCTCGTATTGCCCATTTGTGCCCAATAAAATCTTATTTCCCCATAACCTTTCAAGGAATAAAACCCAAATCTACTCAAAACCTGAGCTTGGCTCTATAGCTGGGAGACCATGCTCCTGGGCAGAGATCAAGAAAAACATTATGATAAAAGCAAAATACTGTAGATGCTGGAAATCTGAAGAAGGGTCATACAGACTGGAAGCGTTAACTCTGTTTCTCTTTCCACAGCTACTGTCAGACCTGCTGTGTTTTTCCAGTATTTTCTGTTTTTATTTCAGATTTCCAGCGTCTGCAGTATTTGGCTTTTATCAAGAAAAAGACTGTTCTCCAAAACCTTATTTCTTCACCACTGCCACAACTCTTCCTTTCTCTCTGTTATTTCTCATTATTGCCATCAGTGTGTTCTTAGGACTGGTTTCTGCCAAGCTGCATAATGACCTTTCGTCTTTATTCTTCTTCCAAAATCATAAATTCACCATTTTCGTGAACTTTCCCAAGGCCTCAAAATGTTACCTCTCTGAAGTTCGTCTTTCCCTTTTTTAAAAATTTATTCAAGGCATGTGGGCTTCACTGGCTGGGCCAGCATTTATTGCCCTATCCCTTGTTGCTCTTGAGAAGATGGCGGTGAGCTGCCTTCTTGAACCGCTGCAGTCCATGTGGTGTAGGTACACCCACAGTGCTGTGAGGAAGGGAGTTCCAGGATTTTGATCTAGCGACAGTGAAGTAACGGCCGATATATTTCCAAGTCAGGGTGGTGAGTGGCTTGGAAGGGAACTTCCAGCTGGTGGTGTCCCCTTGTCCTTCTAGATGGTAGTGGTCGTGGGTTTGGATGGTGCTGTCTAAGGAGCCTTGGTGAGTTCCTGCAGTGAGGGTGTCAAGTTTCTTGAGTGTTGTGGGAGTTGCACTCATCCAGACAAGTCAGGAGTATTCCATCACACTCCTGACTTGTGCCTTGCAGATGGTGGACAGGCATTGGGGAGTCAGAAGCTGAGTTACTCGTCGCAGGATTCCTAGCCCCTGACCTGCTCTTATAACCACAGTATTTATATGGCTAGTCCAGTTCAGTTTCTGGTAGATGGTAACCCCCAGGATGTTGATAGTTGGGGATTCAGTGATGGTAATGTCATTAAACGTCAAGGGGCGATGGTTAGATTCTCTCTTGTTGGAGATGGTCATTGCCTGGCAATTGTGTGGCATGAACGTTACTTGCCACTTGTCAGCCCAAACCTGGATAATATCCAGGGCTTTGCTTCATTTTGACATGGATTGCTTCAGTATCTGAGGAGTTGTGAATGGTGCTGAACATTGTGCAATCATCAGCGATTCATCAGTGAACATCCCCACTTCTGACCTTATGATGGAAGGAAGGTCATTGATGAAACAGCTGAAGATAGTTGGGCAGAGGACACTACCCTGAGGAACTCCTGCAGTGATGTCCTGCAGCTGAGATGACTGACCTCCAACAACCACAACCATCTCTGAAGAAGGTTCATATGGACTCAAAACATTAACTCTGTTTCTCCACAGATGCAGCTAGGCCTGTTGAGTCTTCCCAGCATTTTCTGTTTTTGTTTCACCCCACCCCTCAACTCCCACCCCACCCCCCACCCCAGCACCCACCCCACATCCCACCCACACACCTCCCTCCACCCCTGATTCCCATTGACTCCAGTTTTGCTGGGGCTCCTTGATGCCACACTTGGTCAAATGTGGCTTTGATGTCAAGGGCAGACACTCTCACGTCACTTCAGTTCAGCTCTTTTATCCATGTTTGAACCAAGGATGTAATGAGAACTGGAGCTGAGTGGCCTGGCAGAACTCAAGCTGGGCTTCATTGATCATGGCTGATCTTTTACATGAACTCCACTTTCCTGCATTATCCCCTTGATTCCCTTAGTGCCCAAAAGTCGATTGATTTCATGCTTAAATATACCCAGCGATTGTTCTCTAGGGTAGAAAATTTGAAGCATTCGCAACCCTTTTGAGTAAAGAAATTTTTCATATCCGTTTTAAATGGTCAATCCCTTATCCTGAGATCATGACCCTTAGTTTTCTCCAGCCAGAGAAAATTGACTCTCCACCAAACATATATAAGGTGCCACAAGATCCTCCCCATACACAGATTTCTGTTGGAAACAATGGAGCAGATTGCATATCAAACCCACCTCACCTTCGTTGCGTTTCTGTTTGCATAGTTCACACAGGCATTGTGACTTTGGTTCAACCACTACAAGGAAGAAAAACAAATCATCAATATATATTCAAATTCTCATTCAAGAGGGTAAACTACAATCCTAAGGCAACCCATTACTGGTAAAGAAGCAATCTTAGATCTCCTAATGAATTGATGGGTGAAACTGAGCTTTACAGACCAGCAAATTTCAGGCTCACTACCCAATCCCTGCTGAGGTCACTCATATTTAGTGCACGTGACAACTCTGGTCAAAGAAAGAAAAACAACAACATCAGCATATGTTCCCTTTCTCAATTCTTATCCAATGACCCCTGACACATCAAAGCATCAGCTTTGCTGTACCAATGATGGGAAAGTTTGCCAATTCGAAATGTCCAACTTTACAAAGGAATGGTCATTTAGAAAATAAAGGAGCAGGAATAGACCATTTAGCCTATGAGTCTGCTCTATCATTCAGTAAGACCCCAGCTGATATTGTTTCTTAGCTACACCTTCCCACACTAACCCCAAATCCCTGTATCCAAAAATCTGCCACTCCCTATCTTGAATATACTTAACAACTGAGCATTCATGGCCCTCTTGAGTAGAGGATTCATCCTTGAGTGAAAAAATTTCTTCTCATCTTAGTCCTAAACGGCTGACCTCTTATGCTGAGACTGTGACCAGCAGTCGTGCAACTGCATCCCAAAAAGGGTCAGCACCTCCAGGGAACAGGAGGGAAGGGGATGATTTTTCTAAGTGAAGACAATGAACATGGATTGCATCTGCCAGTTAGGTTATGTCCTTGAAGAATTCCAGTGAATTAGTTAGGCATGACCTAAATTTCATAAACTGTGTTGATTTAGATTTAATGTCATTACTAGTTAATTGCTTCCTTTTTAATGGTCTTCAATGTTTTTCCTACATAGATGTCAGGCTAATAGTCCTATCATTGTTTTGACCTTTTCTCATTTGGACCACTGGAATCTCAAGTATTTTCAATCACCTGTTACTAAATTCTATAAGTAGAGACTTCCAGTAGTGGGTCAGCCTTTCCCTAGATCTTATTTTATTTGCTATTCTTGGATGCATTCCATTTGGTTTACTTCATGAATATTCAGTGGCTCTGAGGTTTCCTCCTGACCTTTTCTTTGTTCTCTCCCACAGCTCAGATCCATGTCCTATCTCTCCAACTAAAGCAAATGGCACTGAGAAATCTTGTGAAATAAATGTAGCGTTCCTGCTACACTTCTTCTACTCTTCTATTTTATTTATTCCACCTCACCCCACATCCTCTGACTAGACGTCCATGGATCCTTGTGCCCCCTCGCTGTTCAAGTTTTACCACCTTTTAGCTGGTCTCGGGTATTTTCTAATCTCTCAAATATCTCAAATTTAAACCATGGTATTTTGTGGTATGCTACTTTTAAAACCCTATTTAATTACATACAAAATTGTCATTTGAAATAGGAGTAGGCCATTCAACCCCTCGAGCCAGTTCCATCATTCAGTTGGCTGATCTGTATCTTAACTCCATTTACTCACCTTGTTTCCATAACCCTGACTAATCTTGCCTAACTGAAGTCTGTCAATTTTCAATTGGTCCCGAAGTCTCACCAGGTTTTGGGGGAAGGGAGTTGCAGATTTCCATTACCCTCCATGTGAAGAAGTGCTTCCTCATATCACCCTGAACAGTCAAGCTGGAACTTTAAAGTTATGCTCCCTTAATGTGAGCCTTCCCAATGCTTGCTCTCCATCTACCCCATCAACTACTTTAATCATCTTGAACACCTCAACAGGATCAACCCTTAATCTTTTATACTCAGTTGTCAGTATATCTTAACACTGGATGTGATATCCTATGGTCCATTCTTTCAGTCTTAAGTTTTATCAGGAAAGAGTATCTTTAAGACTTGCATATAAGGAAATAGGAGTGCACAGGAGTAAAAAGAGCATCATGGCTGATTCCAGCGTTAAACTGCAGTAAAATGCAGGTACTTTTACAGCTCTGTCATTTAAGGTGGGTTGTAATTTAAGGTGATGAGGCATTTCACACACTAAAGCGGATTGGGTTAAACAACTACTGCCTCCACCATTGGTGCACCGTGGCTGAAGTATATACTATCTACAGCTACACAGCAGTAACGCACCATGGGTTCTTCTGCAGCACCTCCAAACCTGTGAACATCAACATCTTGAAGGACAAGGGGAGCAGGTACATGAGAACATTGTCGCTTCAGAGGCCCCCTCTAAATCACACATCATTATGATCAGGGAATATAATCACTGTTCCTTCATCATCACTGGGTCAATATCCTGGAACTTCCAAACAGACTGCAGCGGTTCAAGAAGGCCCCTTCGTCACAACCTTCTGAAGGGCAATTGGGGATGGACTATAAGTGGCAGCCTTGCCATCAACGTCCACATCCAGAGAATGAATGAATGATTTTTTTTATATAAAAGGCTTACCTGATAGCAATATATTAACAACTTTGAAAACACTAGTCTCAGAGGGAATCAGACGCTGTTTCTATGTAGCACAGATATCCCTCACTTAAAGCATGTTCTAATAGCGAGTTATCGTTTTAGTGAGGTTTGTAAATTGGGGAAGTTCCCCAATAGCGCTGCCCACATTTTCATTTTAGCACGGTTACTGCGATGCTTAGTATTTTTTTTTAAAACAAACTGCCACTTCACTTGCCGCTCTCCTGACCCCTCGCTCTCTCCTCCACGCCACTTCCCTCTCCTGGCTCTCCCACTTGCTGCTTCCCTCTCCTGAATCTCCCACTCACCACTTCCCTCCCCCAACCCTCACTCCTCTCCTACCCACTGCTTCGCACTTACTGGGCAGAATTTTACGGCCCCGTTTCGGTGGGGACAGGACCGTAAAATGCGGCGAGCCATTCTAAATCCCACTGACTTCAGCGGGAACGTACAATTCTGCCCACTGGTTCCCTCTCCTGATACACCCTCTCGCATCTTCCATCAGCTTAGTCCGCAATAACCTGTTCACAGATGTTCAGTTTGTGTTTGCATTTAGAGGGATATTTCAGAATATATACATTCCAATGAGAAAGAAAAGTTCCAAGGGGAGGGTCCATCATCCAAGGTTAACTAAAAAAGTTAAAGACTGTATCAAACTTAAAGAAAAACCATATAGTCACGCAAAGACCGGTGGCAGGTCAGAAAATTGGAAAGAATATAAAGAACAGCAAAGGATGACAAAAAGATTAATAAGGAGTGAAAAATTAGAGCCTGAGAGAAAACTAGCTCGAAATATAAAGACGGATATTAAGAGTTTCTATCGGTATTTAAATCAGAAAAGAGTTAAATGAGCTTTGATCCTATACAGAGTGCGTATACAGAATTGATAATGGAAGTTGAGATGGTAGATGAATTAAACAGGTATTTTGCTTTGGTCTTCACTATAGAGGACACAAGCAACATCCCAGAAATAGCTGTAAAATCAGGAAACGGAGGAGGGGGAGGAACTCGGGAAAATTCCAATCAGGGCAAATTGTTGGGGCTGAGGGCTGACAAATTCCCAGGTCCAGATGGACTTCACCCTAAGGTCTTGAAAGAAGTGGCTGGTGAGATAGTTGATGCACTAGTTTTAAATTTCCAAAATTCCCTAAATTCAGGGAAGGTTCCATTAGATTAGAAAATAGCAAATGTAACTCCGTTATTCAAAAAGGGAGGGAGACAGAGAGCAGGAACCTATAGGCCAGCTGGCTTAACATCTGTCGTAGGGAAAATGTTAGAAGCTATTATTAAACATGTTATAGCAGGGCACTTAAAAAAATTCAAGGCAATCAGGCAGAGTCAACATGGTTTTGTGAAAGGGAAATCATGTTTAACCAATTTATTGGAGTTCTTTGAAGGAGTCCCATGTGCAATGGATAAAGGGGAACCAGTGGATGTACTGCATTTAGATTTCTAGAAGGCATTTGATAAAGTGCCACATCAAAGATTATTGCAAAAATAAAAGCTTATGGTGTAGGGGGTAACATATTGGAATGGATAGAAGATTGGCTAGCTAACAGGAAGTAGAAAGTTGGCATAAATGGGTCTTTTTCTGGTTGGCAGGATGTGATGAATGGTGTGCCACAGGGATCAGTGCTGGGGCCTCAACATTTTACAATTTGTATAAATGAAGGGACTGAAGGAATGGTGGCTAAATTTGCTGATGACACAAAGATAACTAGGAAAGTAAATTGTGAAGAGGATGTAAGGAGACTACAAAGTGACATAGATAGGTTAAGTGAGTGGACAAAGATGTTCCCTCTTGTCGGAGAATCTAGAACTAGGGGTCACTGTTTAAAAATAATGGGTCGTTCACTTAAGACAGAGATGAGGAGAAATGTTTTCTCTGAGGGTTGAGTGTCTTTGGAACTCTCTTCCTCAAAAGGCGGTGGAAGCAGAGTCTGAATATTTTCAAGGCAGAGGTTCCTGATGAACAAGGGAGTGAAAGGTTATCGGGGGTAGGCAGGAATGTGGGGTTGAGGTTACACTGAGATCAGCCATGATCTTATTGAATGGCGGAGCAGGCTTGAGGGGCTGATTGGCCTACTCCTGCTCCTAATTCGTATGTTCACAAAGAGCACTCGGCTCCAGTCCTCATTATAGCCTTAATCCAAACATAGGTAAAAGAGTTGAATTCTAGAGGTTAGGTGAGTGTGATTGTCCTTGACATCAAGGTAGCAATTGACTGTGTGTGTCATCAAGCAGCTGTAGCAAAATTGAAGTCAATGGGAATTGGAGAATGCTTTCCACAAATTGGAGTCATAGATAGCACAAAGGAAGTTGGTTGTGGTGTTGGAGTAAGTTCCACTTTGTAGCATTGTCAAGGTAACATTCTGGCACTTTGCTAATGATTGAGGGTTGACTGAGGAGGTGGTAATTGGCCAGGTTCAATTTGTTCTGGGTTTATTATGAACAGGACATACCGGGGCAATTTTCTACATTATCAAGTAGATGCCAATGTGTGGTGTGGCTAGGGATGCAGCTAGTTCTAGAGTATAAGTTTTCATTACTACAGCCAGGTTGTTGTCAGGACCCATAGCCTTTGCTGTATCTATTGCTTTGACACGTGTAGTGAATGAAATTAGTGGACGACCAACGTTATTCTAAAAACCACAGGAAGAGGCCAGCATGGATCATCCACTCATCACTTCTCTCCTGAAGATGGCTGTAAATGCTTCAACCTTGAGTTTTGCACAACATTCTGAGCTCCTCCTTCCTTGTGGATGGGAACCCCTCCAGTAAGTTGTTTAATTCTCCCCCAACAGTCACGACAGAATGGTCAGGACTCCAGGACTTTTGATCTTGATTCGTTGTTTAGCATGTATGTATTCCTGCGTTGAAGTTTCACTAGGTTGGCAGCTTATTTTTCAGTGTGCCTGGTGCTGCTCCAAGCATGCTTTCCTACTGTCCTTACTGCATCAGTGTTGATTCCTTGGCTTGATACTGATGTTAGAGTGAGGTATATGCCAGGCCATGAGACTACAGGTTGTAGTTGAATACAATTCTGATGGCTACTGATGGCTCACAATGTCTCGAGAATGGTTAAAGAAAGTAAAATTGATTTGAGAACTATGGACAAAATACCTATGGCTCCTTCAGTAATCACTGTTTACCAGTAGATGTCACTTTTTACAATGTTTCTTTAAGACACACTGGATAGCCAGTGACATTAAACAAGTAGCATATTTAGGGTTTTTTTTTGAAGAAGCCATGTGAAGATTCAAGTGTCAAGAGGTAGAAGTGGGTGTAAAGACAAGGTACCTACACTAACCTACCTTTTCAGTTCACTGATTCAGTCAGATATATTGCGTTTTTTCATTATTTGTGGTTTTAAAAATATTTTGGATCTACATTTCTATTTCTTCTTTTTATTGCTAAGCAGGTTATAGAAAACAAGACATTTTGGGAAGACGGGAAGACTGATGGAGGTGAGGGGTTGTAAAGCATCGACATCTTGTGGAAGGATGAGCGAAGAACAGGATCAGAGTGTGCACACTTTAGGGAAGGTGTTAAGTGTTAAGGAATCAAGGTGGGCAGATGGAGTTAAAGTACAGATCAACCGTGGTATAATTGAATGGCAGGTTCGGCTCAACAAGCTAATTATTCCAATGATTTTTTGTGCCACTTAAAACCACAGGAGTCATGCATAAATGTCAATCCCTATTAGTTTACAGATATTGATTTGGACAGATCTTGGCGTTCTGGTTTAGGATTTATTCAACGATAAAATGGCAACAATATGAGCAGTTCCTTTCAAACCTCCTGGTTCACAAATTTTAAACAGGATAAAACAGTACGAAGGATAAAACAGCACGAAATATTCATAGAAATAGGACCAAGCTGTAAAAGCTTATGGCCCATAGCATAAACACCCCAGGGTGGGAAATAATGCAACAAATCTTCATTTTGGTACCATTAGGATATGAGGAGCGCTGAGGGTAGGGTATGTAGAGATTGTGAGTAAACAGCACAGAAAGAGTCCCTTCCACCCAATGAGTCTGAGTTGGTGTTTGTGCTCCATGTGAGGCTGCTCCCATTTAATTTACCTCATGGGATGGGAGAGGTCTGGAGGGTTATGGACTGGGTGCAGGTCAAGGGAACAGCGGAATAATATTTCGGCACAGACTAGAAGGGCGGAATGGCCTGTTTTTTCTGTGCTGTGGTGTTCGATGGTTCATCTGTCTTTCTGCTTATCTTTCTATTCTTCTTTTGTTAGGTGTTTGTCTGGTTACCTTACAAAAGAATTTAAGTTACCATATATACTCATGTAAAAGTCGAGTTTCTAAGATTAAATTTTTAGCCAAAAAGTAGGGGATCAACTTTTACAAGAGCAATATTTTCAAAGAGTTGAAATCCACCCTCTCCCATTATCTCGCAATCGCAGAGTTGCCAGGTCAGAGATTGTTCCCGTCATCCTTGCCCCCAAAAATAGTGCAAAAGGAGACAAAAAGTATTTTTATTATTGAATTTTTATTTATAAATAAATAATAACCTCCACGGAAACAGGCATTGATTTGAGTATACTAACCTCAAATTTACCAAACTCATCAAAAACTAAAGCCATACATCATAGAAAGAATCACAGAACCTTTACAGGGCAGAAGGAGGCCAATCAGCCCACTGAGTTTGCACTGGCTCTCTGAAAGAGCATTCAAGCTAATCCCATTCCCCTGCCTCATCCCTGTAACCTTGCACATTCTCTCTTTTCAGAGAGCCATCCATTTGCTTTCTGGATACATCAATCGAACCTGCCTCCATTACCATTTCAGGAAGTTCGTTCCAGACTCCAACCAACGTGAAAAAGGTTTCCCTCACATCACTTTTACTCCTTTTGTCAATTATTTTGAATCTGTGCCCTCTAGTTTTTTATGCTGTCTTGAGTGGGAACAGTTTCTTACTATTTGCCCTGTCCATACCCCTCAGGATCATGAATACCTCTATCAACTCCTCTCAGCCTTCTTTTCTTCAAGAAAAACAGTCCAAACCTCTCCAATTTATCCTCATAACTACAGTTCTTCATCCCTGGAATCATTCTTGTGAATCTCCTCTGTAATCTCTCCAATGCCTTCACATCCTTCCTCAAGTATGGTGCCCAGAATTGGATCAGTACTTCAGATGAGGCTTAACTAGTACCCTATACAAGTTCAACATGACCTCCTGTACTCAATACCCCTATTAATAAAGCCTAAGATGCTACATGCTTTATTAACTGCTCTCTCAACATGCCCTGCAATCTTCAATGACCTATGTACGTATACACCCAGGTCCCTCTGTTCCTACACCTCCTTTAGAGTTTCTCCCTTTATTTTATACTTTCTCACCATATTTTTCCTGCCAAAATGAATCACCTCTCACTTCCCTGCATTGATCTTCATCTGCCACTTCTCTGCCCAATCCACCAACATGTCTATGTCCTTTTGAAGTTCAAGACTATCCCCATTACAGTTGACAATGTTTCCAATCTTCATGTCATCTGCAAATTTTGAAATCATGCCCTGCCCACCGCAGTATACATCAGGAAGAGCAAGGGTCCCAACATTGATCCTTGAGGAACTCCAATCTGAAAAACATCCATTAACCACTACTCTTTGTTTCCTGTCACTCAGCCAATTTCTTATCCAGGTGCCTACTCCCTTTTATTCCACAAGATAGAATTTTGCTCACAAGTTTGTTGTGTGGCATTGTATCAAATGCCTTTTGAGAATCCATATACACCACATCAACAGCAGTGCCCTTATCAATCTTCTCCGTTATCTTCTCAAAAAAAATTCCAGTGAGTTAGTTAAACATGATTTTCCCTTAACCATGCTGGTTTTCCTTAATTATCCTGTACTTGCCTAAGTGACTATGATTTTTTCCCAATTATAGTTTCCAGAAGTTTCCCTTCCACTGAAGTCAAACTGACTGGTCTGTAGTTGCCAGCTTTATCCTTGTATCCCTTTTTGAACAAAGGTGTAACATTCGCAATTCTCCAGTCCCCTGGCACCTCCCCTGTGTCTAAGGAAGACTGGAAGATTGTCACTGGTGCCTCTGCAATTTCCACTCTCACTTCCCTCAGTACCCTTGGATGCATCTCATCTGCTCCTGATATCTTATTAATTTTAAGTAAAGATACCCTTTCTAACACGTCCTCCTTCTGAATTGTAATTTCTTCTAGTATACCTCCTCTCTCACCTTAGCCTGGGTAGCATCTTCCTCCTTTGTAAAGACAGATGCAAAGGACTTGTTTAATACCTCCACTATTTCTCCTGCTTCCATGGGCAAATCCCCCTTTTTATCCCTAATTGGACCCACTCTTTCTTTTACCACCTTTTTATTATTTATATGTTTATAGAAGACCTTGGGAATCCATCTTATATTAGCTCCATGCTTTTTATGCTTTCTCCTTGCTTTTCTTATTAGTTTTTTCATGTGCCCTCTGGTTCCTCTATATTCAGCCTGATTCTCCATTGTATTTTCTACCTGACATCCACTTCTTCCTTTTTGTCTTCACCTCTTTCTCTCTCGCCATCTGGCTTTATTGGCATATATATAAATTTATACAATTTCATTCAGGTTTTGCATGACCAGTTGTCTTCACGAACGCTGTTTTCTCTCCGACTTTGCTCACCATTTGACTAGTTGGCATATCAAAATTCATGAGAGTTTCATCCATGTTCCCAATACAGGGAAATCTGTATCCATTCTTTTGTTGATGTTTGATTATAAACCGCTGAAATCAATAAGACTGTCATCAGGTTCTGCTGGGGGAATGCTGTGAAATCTTGGTCTTCTATCACTGTACAAATTTTTTCCTCTTCATAAACCTGGGACACCATCCAGAGCTGGGTTTGAAATCTGCAAAGCCTAATTTTCTTGCTTGTTTCAAGCCAAAGATTCGGATAGATCCACAAGAAACTCAGACTTCATTCTGGCAATTTTCATTGACACATTTTGCAACTTCATTTTCCAACTGCAGCCATGTGCAGGCTCTTATTGAGTTCTCCTTCCTCTATTTGCACATTTGTTCTTAGGCATCCGCCTCAGCTGTGTAAACAGCATCCTCCAAACTCTAATGTTCTTCTCCAATATCTTTAATTCTTTAGCTGCTGCACAATTACTTGTACGCTCTGCAATCTCAGCAACTTTAAGTTTGAACTGGGCTGTGTGTCTGCCGTTCCTCCTTGAAACCATGTTGCCATATTAGAGGGTGGAATTGGCAGAACTGCAGTGCGCTCCAGTATCCTTGACATCATGTGTTGACGTGCAGAGACATAAGGAGCTGAACAGCTAGCTTCGATGGTGTGCTATTCTATGATTTTATCGATGAGTAGGTTTGCACCAGGATGAGTTTAACTATTTATAGAAATAAATGTGATCTGATAATCATTACAGAGACTACAGACGGCTACAGGATGACACAGACTGGGACCTGAGTATTGAAAGGTATATGTGACATTTAGGAAGGACATGAAGCTAGGAAAAGGTGGAGGGGTGGCTCTGTTAATTAATGATGGCGTTAGTACATTAGAGACGGATGACCTAAGTTCAGGAAGTCAGCATGGTGAAGCGGTTTGAGTTGGGATGAGAAATGATAAAGGCAAGAAGTCACTTGTGGGAGTGCTGTACAGGCTGGAAGGGCAGAGTATAAAGGCAGGGATAATGGGAGCTTGTCAGAAAGGTACAGCAATAATCATGAGGGATTTTAATCTACAGATAGACTGGAAAAATCAGATGGGCAAAAGTAGCATTGATGAGGAGTTCATAGAATCTTTTCGGGATGGTTTCTTAGAACAGCACATTCTGGAGCCAACGAGAGAGCAGGCTATACTAGACCTGGTATCATGCAACAAGATAGGATTCATTTATAACCTCATAGTGAAAACATCCCTTGCTAACAGTGACCAAAGAGGATTGAATTTTACATTCAGTTTGAGGGAGAGAAGAGTGGATCCAAGGCTAGTATTTGAAACTTAAGTAAGAGCAATCACAAGGGCATGAAAGCAGAGCTAGCTAAAGTGAACTGGCAAATTAAGTTAAGGAATAGGTCAATAGAGATGCAGTGGCAGACATTTAAAGGGATAGTTCAGAATACACAGAATAGATACATTCCAACAAGAAAGAAAAGTTCCAAGGAAAGGCCCCACCATCCATGTTGAAGTTAGTATCAAACTTAAAGCAAAAGCATATAATTTTGCAAAGTTGGGTGGCAGACCAGAAGGCTGGACAGTATATAAAGAACAACAAAGAATGACAAAAAATTAAGGCGGCAAAAATTAGAGTATGAGAGAAAGCTAGCTAGTAACATAAAGATGGATTGTAAGAGTTTCTATTGATAGTCAAAGAAAAGGGTTAACAAAGTGAGCATTGGTCCTATAGAAAGTGAATCTGAGGAATTCATTTTGGAAAATAAGGAGATGGCAGATAAATTGAACAGGAATTTTGCATCGGTCTTCACTATACAGGATACAAATAACATCCCAGAAATAGCTGTAAATCAGGAAATTGCAGAAAATTACAGATACCAGGGAAGTGGTACTGAGCAAATTGCTGGAGCTGCAGGCTGACAAATCCTTGGGTCCTGACAGACTTCCTCCTAGGGTCTTAAAAGAAGTGGCTAGTGAGATAGTTGACACGTTCGTTTTAATTTTCCAAAATTCCTTAGATTCGGGGAAGGTCCCATTAGAATGGAAAATAGCAAAAAAGGAGGAGACAGAAAGCAGGAAACTACAGTTAGCTTAACATCTGTCATGGGGAAAATGTTAGAGCTCATTATTAAAGAACTGTTAGAATATAGGAAAATTCAAGGCAATCAGGCAGAGTCAACATGGTGTTGTGAAAAGCAAATCATGTTGAACTAATTTATTGGTGTTCTTTGAAGGAGTCATATGTGCTGTGGATAAAGGGGAATGAGTGGGTATACTGTACTTAGATTTCTAGAAGGTATTTGATAAGGTGTCACATCAAAGGTTATTGCGGAAAATGTGAAAAGCTCATGGTGTAGGGGTAACATATTGGCATGGATAGAAGATTGGCTAGCTAACAAGAAACGGGGAGTAGGCATAAATGGGTCTTTTTCTGGGTGGCAGGATGTGACAAGTGGTGTGCCACAAGGATCTGTGCTGGGACCTCAACTTTTAAAAATTTATATACATGACTTGGATGAAGGGACCGAAGGAATGGTTGCTAAATTTTCTGATGACACAAAGATAGGTAGGAAAGTAAGATGTGAAGGAGATAAAAGCAGGCTACAAAGGGATATAGATAGGTTAAGTGAGTGGGTAAAGATCTGGTAAATGCAGTGTAATGTGGAAAAATGTGAATTGTCCATTTTGGCAAGAATAAAAAAGCATATTATGTAAATGGTGAGAGATTGCAGAGCACAGATTCAGAGGGATCTGGGTGTCCTAGTGCATCAATCACAAAAGGCTAGTGTGCAGGTACTGTAAGTAATTAGGAAAGCGAATAGAATGTTATTGCTTATTGCAAGGGGAATTGAATATACAAATAGGGAGGTTGTGCTTCAGTTGTACAGGACACTGGTGGGACCACATCTGGAGCACTGTGTATAGGATTGGTCTCCTTATTTAAGGAAAGGTGTAAATGCATTGGAAGCAGTTCGGAGGTTTACTACCTGGAATGGGCAGGTTGTCTTATGAGGAAAGATTGGACAAGGCAAGGTGGATGTGGAGAGGATGCTTCCTCTCGTCGGAGAATCTAGAACTAGGGCCCACAGTTTAAAAATAAGGGGTTGCCCAGAATTAAGGAGAAATTTTTTTCTCTCAGAGGGTAGTGAACCTTTGGAACGCCCTTCCTCAGAGGCCAGTGGAGGTAGAATGTTTGAATATTTTTAAGGCACAGGTAAGTAGATTCTTGATAAACAAAGGGGTAGGTGGGAGATTACAATCAGATCAGCCTTGATCTTACTGGATAGCAGAGAAGGCTTGACAGGCTGAGTGGCCTACTTGCACTCCTAAGTTATATGTTCATGTGTTCAGCAGCAAGCAGGTGGTTAGTACAAAGTGTTTGGATTTTTTGGCCAAAAGTCGGGGGTTGACCTTTACACGAGATTGACCATTATTTGAGTATATACGGTATTTGCTTTAAACACTTTTTGAAGAGGATTGACAATAGTAGCATGGGAAACAAGGAGAGAGACAAGGAAAGTTGTGGCAGTGTGGTTGGAAGGTCAGAATGAAAGACTGATCATAAGCTGGTCCTCCGCCCCTCTGAAAAGCATACATATTTATTCAACGCTCTAATACAATGTCAAACCAGTAATCCTTACCTGCCAGAAAACAGTAGTTGCCAATGTCTGCTGAGGGAGGAGAAGGCCTACCACCTACAGAGAGCAGAGGCACTGATTAGACTACGAACTGTATTTTGGCTTGCTCGAAGAATAAAGGTCAGATATTGCTCAAGAGAGTACAGCTTTTCTGTCTTTGATTTGTTCCTGCCTGCTGACTTACATTGGCTCCTGGTCAACCAGCACCTCAAGTTTAAAATTTTTATGCTTGCGTTCCAATCCCATTTCCCTTTTTATCTTTGTAACAGCCTCTCTCAGAGAATTCTGCGTACTTCCAATCTGGCCTCTTGAAGGTTCCCCTCCCATTCATCCCACCTCTCTCACCTACTTTAGTAAACTCATTAAAAACCTATAACTAAGCTTTTAGAAGGTTAATATCTTCCTCTTTGGCTGTGGAAGGTTTTCCTGCAGTAAATGCACTATTTTTGTTAATCATGGCATAATATGAACCCAACTGTAGGGTCAGACCATTAACAGGAAGTTCCATTGTCTTTTTAGAAATTTCGCTGGCTTTATTAAATCTTTTAATGGGAGACCAGGAACAACAATTTGTATCTATATAGTGCTTCTGCTTTGAATGTACACAAGTGACCCACTTCACATAGGTGTAATCAGACTAAAATATTCACTGAGCCAAAGGAAAAAAAGGGACGTGTTTTTTTCTATTCATTCATGGGTTGTGGGCATCGCTGGCTTGGCCAGCATTTATTGCCCATCCCTAACTGCCCTTGTTTAGAGGGCATTTAAGAGTCAACCATGTTTTGGAGTCACATGTAGGCCAGACCAGGTAAGGATTGCAGATTTCCTTCCCGAAAGGACATTAGTGATTTTGATGGGTTTTCATGACAATCGACAATGGTTTCATGGTCATCATTAGACTTTTAACTCCAGATTTTTATTGAATTCAAATTTCACCATCTGCCGTGGTGGGATTCAAACCCGGGTCCCCACAGCATTACCCTGGGTCTCTGGGTATTTGTCTAGTGACAAAATTAGTCCTGTGACAATGCCACTCTGCCACTGCCTCCCCTTGTTTCTATAAGCTTGACCAAAGGTCTGGGTTTCAAGAAGGATATTAAAGCACGAGGGGGAGGTGAAGAGGCAATGGGCTTTAGGAAGGGAAATCCAGAGTTTAGGGCCTAGACAGCTGAAGGATTGGCTGCTCCTGGTGGGGTGCAATGAGACAATGATGCACAATGTTATGATCCTTGGCCAGACCTTGGGACATGGGGGGAGGTCCAGTTAGGGACCAGTAACGTTTTGTTTAAGGTAGATTCAAGACGCCTGCTTTTGGAATAAAGCCACAAGATTCCATGAGTTTTGAACAAACAAAAACAAAATTTACTATTCAAGTTTAGAAAGATAAAACAATTTACCAGATATATCTTATACTCTAACATTCACAATCAACTTGAGGTACAGGTGAATTAACAGAGAAACTGTGGTTGAACACACCACACTGCAGAGGAAATGGCAGATGCAACCAAGGGATTTTGCAAGAACCCACCCAGAGGTTAGTATTCACTGTGAGTTACACAATCTCTTTAAACTCTGTCTTCTTCACAAGGGATTCCAATTCTGTATTTTCAAAGATCTAGCCTCAGAAATTCCTCAAAGCTGCTCTGACTCAGACTGCCTTAACGACTGCTCCCTTCTAGGGTTTGCGTCTCAGGACGTCTCCTGAGCCCTGACTGCCTGGAGACTGTTCACCACAACACCTCTGCTGCCTGGAGCATCTTCCCCCTGCTTCTGAACACACCCAGTCACATAGAATTTCTTGAGCCCCCACTCCTGGCTGCATCAAGCTATCAATGGCTCCCAAAGCTTCTTCTAAGATCACCTCCCTCAGCAGCATTGAACAAGCAAATGGCTACTGGGACTTCATCTGAGCCCCAACTGCACAGAGTTACCAAATGGCACTTCAGCTGCATGGGACTAGTCACCTTCTTCTTCACCTGGCCATAGTCTGCGAACTTACATAGCACACACAGACATAATAAATTGAATTCATAACAACCAGAGGACACAGATAAAGATAGGATTAGGCGGCATAGCTCTTTTTCGGCAGGCATAGCCTCCATCTGTGTCATAAATCTTTCTATGTTACCAAGAGTGGTAGTAAGAAAGGGTTGTCTCTTTAACATTGACATTGAAGAAGATGATCGTGCCAAAGACCGTAGAGAGATTAGGGAGGATAAAGTGGTAAAATGTGCACAATCTCAGAGGATGTAATTTGAGAGTCTCATTGGGGATCATTTGTGATAGGGCCAGAAAGAGACTGAAACATAGAGTTACACTAAAGAGGGGCATGGATTTGGAAGGAGACAGTAAGTTCAAGAAATTTATAGAGGAAGGGGAGGTTGGAGAAAGTGAACTGAGGGGTGCAGAGTATTTTCTCAGTAGGGGGCTGATAATGGTGCTTTTTTAGGAAGGGAAGGGGGACAGTACCCAAGGAGAGAGAGCCATTTAAATTTCCGATAGAATAGACATCAGGAAGCAAAGTTGGGTGACCACCATGCGCAGTGGGAACGGGTCAGTAGAGCAGGGGGTGGAGGTCATGGATGAGATGAGCTTGGAGGAGAGCTAGGGAGATAGAAAAAAAACTGGATCAGGGCATGGTAAGAGCAGCATGCAGTAGGTTTGGAAGGCAAGGGGAAATAGGAGAAGCATATGGTCTCAATCTCAGTGACAAAGGAATTGATGAACATCTCTTGTGGGTCAAGAATGCAGGGGAGAGAATTTTAAGATGATGATTTGCAGTGGAGAAAATAAACCAAGGTTCATCTATTTTCAAAGATGTTTGGTTCTAGTAACCAAAAAGGTAGGCAGTATCCCTGTGGTTCTCACCTGCCATGCATCTGATGATGATAAATATGATGATTCAATAATGTCATGCAGCATGCATCATCAATTGCTGCTTTTATAAGGCATACAAAGTTAAGGGTGGGAAGCTGTCACTGGGATATCATTGACATGGTAATGACAACAATTTAATCAAGATGCAAGCCTATAAATACTCACAATTGGGGTCCCAAAAGGAATATAACCTGCAAGAAAGGGATAGTCAGGCATTACAATTTTTTTCATCATCAGTTCCACATTCTATCCTTGCTTTTCCCCCTTTTTAGACTCTTCCATACCCTATGGATTCTAAACTCCAAGCTTATGAATTAAATTGGATTGTAGGGTCATCTAAGCCACAAACTCCTTCTCCCAGTCACAAACAGAGTCAGTCTGAAACCTACCGACATGCCCTCTATTTTCCTGCTCACACTGACTTGTGGTGATCTGACTAAGGAGGCAGTTGGGATTGCTGCACCATCTGAGCGGAAAACCAATTTTGCTTCCTAAAGTTACTGGACCATCAGCTTTTAGATCCCAGAGTTTGACTTATTGCTTTTTATCCCCTCACCTTCTGTCCAGGAGGCCGGGACCTTTTACCACAAAATGTGGGGGTTTGGTCCGCGGGGCCCAATGGAGGCATCCACCCCCACAGGACATCCCCTTTAACCCCTGGCATCTCTGAACCCACTTTGAGGGGCACTGGGCCATTGGGTTGTTCCTGCCTTCAGTTGCAGCCTCAGCAATGGCCACTAGCGGTGGTGCTGCAGAGCTGCCTGCCCTCTGATTGGCCAGCAGCGGGGGCAGGCTACATGCTTAATTGGGATGATGGCACTGGCCAATAAATTGGCCACCGTCGGTAACATGCCTTCCTGAGTCCCACCACAGGCCGAAGTGACATTGCCCCTCACCTTTGGCTCCAGAGGTGGGACTTTTGCTGCGTGAACAAAATCCAGCTCAAGACTATAACTCTAGGGGTCAGTGTTAAAGGGGAAAGTAACTTTAGGGGTCAGTGCTAAAGGAGACAGTAACTCTAGGGGGTCAGTGTTAAAGTGGACAGTAACTCTAGGGGTCAGGATGTTAAAGGGGACAGTAACTCTAGGGGTCAGTGTGTTAAAGGGGACAGTAACTCTAGGGGTCAGTGTGTTAATGGAGACAGTAACTCTAGGGGTCAGTGTGTTAAAGGGGACAGTAACTTTAGGGGTCAGTGCTAAAGGGGACAGTAACTCTAGGTGTCAATGTGTTAAAGGGGACAGTAACTCTAGGGGTCAGTGGGTTAAAGGGGACAGTAACTCTAGGGGTCAGTGTGTTAATGGAGACCGTAACTCTAGGGGTCAGTGTGTTAAAGGGGACAGTAACTCTAGGGGTCAGTGTGTTAAAGGGGACAGTAACTCTAGGGGTCAGTGTGTTAAAGGGGACAGTAACTCTAGGGGTCAGTGTGTTAAAGGGGACAGTAACTCTAGGGGTCAGTGTGTTAAAGGGGACAGTAAGCTCTAGGGGTCAGTGTGTTAAAGGGGACAGTAACTCTAGGGGTCAGTGTTGCAAAAGAGCCTTTCAAAAACCTCTACAAAACCTTTTTCTCTGGCTGTATATGAATGGCCCTTTCTAACATTTATTTTCTGTCCTGGATACTTGCTCACTGTTTCTATTCATCCTTGATGCACTGAGTTGTCTTTCTGCATTTGTGAAGCCTATAGAAACTTTAGCTGCTGATGCTAAGGCAGGATGATTTCCATCTGCAAGGCAACCCCACAGTCTTAGAATTGGATCTGAAACCGTGTCCTCCTGCTTTGTTACTAAGCAAAATGTTAAACATTGCCAACAGACACGCTGCTGACCTCAGCATCTCTGCTAAACATCTAACAATTACAAGCAGCTTCCACAAATATTAACTTGTTTTTTTCCTTCAGTGTCCCTTTTTTTGGCTATGTTTGTTTCACAATGAAATGAATTGAACCATAAAGATTTACAGCATTAAAGTCCATTCAGCCCATTGTTCTTTGCTAGATCTCTAAAACTAATCCTGCTGCCACACCCCCTAACTCTGTACCAATTCAAACTCCCAAGGTGCTTCACAAAGAAGTAATAAAAATGATGCTTCCAGGCTGGATCAGGCTTGGCTGAGATATCCTCGCAGTGAAATAGCCTGGGATCATATATGAGCACAGAGTGAGTACAGATTGGTTCATGATACCCCAGCACAGATCAGCACCTTTGGGTGAGGTGTGAAGAAACTGTAGTACAAGGGGGGGAATTTTCTGTGGCAGCTGGCATGCTCAGCATTAGGCGTGATCAGCGGACAATAAGGCGAGAAGGCCAGAAATCGGTTCCGGGACGTTGTGAAACCAGTTTGCGATCATCTGATCAGCCCGTCAACGGCAGGCTGCGTTCTCTGTCATCGGACATCGGGAACCTCATTGTAATACATCTGCACAAGGCCAGCCTGCTGGATTCATCCCCCCCCACCCCGAGCAACTGGATAGTGAGCCCATGTTTGGAGTGATTGCATGCCAACGTGTTTCAGAACAGCATATGTAAGTGGTAACTTGGTGGGCTGCACTTTGAGGGGAATTCGGGGATGAGTGTATAGTAATGTTGCGCAGCGCTCGCCAGGGTCACCTGTTGGCTTCAAGGTTAAGCGCATTGGATTGGGTAGGGAGGGTGAGGGCAAGGGCTGCCCTGCAGTTGAAGGTAATGCACATGCACGTGCTGGGTGGTGGGGAGGGAAGCGGCCACGCATTAGGGAAACCTTGTATAAAGTGACCATTCCTCTGCAGCTGAGACAGGTCCGGCACATCTACATTGACATGTATGGAGTCAGGCCTCTAGTTTACACGCCCACTCAAGCAACGCACAGGCATGAAAAGGCATCTTTCAAGCACAGGCTGCAAACTAATGAGCGTTTTAGTGGACTGCAGAACAGTTGGATGACTGGGCACATTGTACAATCTCCTTGCTAAAGCTGGCCATGGAGCAGTCACTGATGGTGCTTACAGCTCCTTGCAATGTCATCATCCCAGTTTGGACCCGTCTCCCCCATGGTTCAAGCTAACAGTGCAGCCTTGCAGTGTGGGTTAGGAGAAGGACTGTGACTGAGCTGAAAGCTGCTGCCAATCGGTCAGGTGGAGTGGAGCGGGGGTGGGTGGGGTTTCGGGCAGCAACGCAGCGCAGTAAACTCTGGCCATCCAAGTGGTGGCCAGCACTCTTCAGGGTGCGTTAAAGGGCCTTCAGACTTAATTAAGAGAGATTCTTAGTTTATCCAAGCCTACCCACATGTTTCTCTCTTTCATCCTGCAGCAGGTTCATCAGGAGCATGGTGAACTAACTGTATGCCTCATGGTGTAGAGATCAGACAGAGACGGAGGTGCCTGGTTGCGCAGATGGAGGAGCAGCACCCTCAGGAAGAAGGGGCAGCTGGGGCTCCCACACAAGCCGCTGAAGAACTACAGCAAGCCGTCCTTGGTTGGCACCAAGCTAGACCCAGGGTGGGATATCACAAGCTTCCATCCACAAATGCATCCAAGAGGTCACGGCTGCCATCTTCACGAGGGCACACAACTTTGTGAACCAGATGGATTTTTACAACAATCAACAATGGTTTCATGGTCATCATTTGAGGCTTAGTTCCAGATTTTTATTGAATTCAAATTCCACCATCTGCTGTGGTGGGATTCGAAACCAGGTCCCCAGAGCATTACCCATGGTCTCTGAATTACTAGTCCTAGTGACAATAGCACTACGCCTCAGCCTCCCCCACAATCTCCCTGAATGCGCTGCTGGTGTTTGACAACCACAAACACATCCTGCAAGTCTGCACAAAGTTTCCAGGTATCGTGCAGCAGGACTCCTACATTCTAGGGCGGTGACAGATCCCTGATGTCTTCCAGGATCCACAGAAGATGCAGGGCTGGCTCCTAGGGGACAAGGGCTACCCATAGAGGATGTGGCTGATAACACCCGTGTGGGGGCCTCAGACTGCAGCAGAGTGAAGGTATAACGAACCTCATGCTGCAACTCGCAACTTGGCGGAGCTGACCATCGGGATACGAAAATCAGGCTCCGGTGCCCGAATCGGTCTGGTGGAGCCCTGCAATATAGTCCACAGAGGGTGTCATGCATCATTGTCATCTGCTGTGCCCTTTCGAACCTGGTGCTGCAACAGGGAGAGCAGCTGGCTAAGGAGGAGATGCAGGAGCTGGAGGTCTCCTCCAATGAAGAAGACGTTGATGGGTGATAAAGGTAAAGTGGTTCTCAAAGGCTATGGTGATGGTGTTGAGGCCCTCAAACTGGCCCGACGAGGCAGGCTGGTGCTCCCCTGCGCTCAGGAGACCCTCATAGCTGCTAGATTTGTGGAGTATGATGATGACATGCAGTGAAGAGACACCATGGATCCTCACATTGCAGCTATGAACGTTTAAATCCAGTCTGGCTTATGGCAGTGCATATACCCTGTGTAATAACGCTCCTGTCATTGAGATGCAGTGAAGGCCCTATTAGTCGCTTGACTGCAAGAGGATGATGATGACATGCAGTGGGGACACTCCATAGATTTTCACACAGCCTCTGAGAATGTCTGACTCCTGTCTGGCTGAGGGCAGCTCGTTTGCGCTCTTTATTAGGGTCATATGAAGACGCAGCCATGAAACCTTAAAAGCACCTGATCCTTTCTCCACCTTCAGCTCCTGACCCCTTCAGAAGCACAGCGTCACTGGTCACAGATGCTGACTGAGATGGGGCTAGCCCCACCTTAAAAGGTGCTGAGAGCACACAGAGAGAATAATCTGACGCCTGTCCACAAGATTCTGGCAGCAATGGCAAACACTGTTGAGGTGTAGGCATCACTAATATGTCCAGGAGTGTTAGGTTGGAGCATCACTTTGGTCTGAAGGCCGCACAGAGCACAGGGAAGAGGCCCTGGACTGAGACACTGGGCTTTATCTTGTGCAGAAAGGTTTTTGTGTGTGACACAAACACTGCTCATCAGAACAAGGAGACATAGGCAGGGAGACATTGTTGGGAGTTTATTTACAATAATGAACATTATGTACAAGTGATTAACACTTGCGCCCAGACTGTGCAACTACATCTTCTTAACTTTCCTAACCCTGCCACTATGTCTTGGTGCTCACCCCACATCCACAGCGGAGGTGGAGGCAGCCTGCCGACTGCTATGCCCTGCCTGTGATGAACTTGGCATGCGTCCTCTGGAGAGCCGAGACCTGGAGGGCCCCAGCCTGCTTTCAGGGTCCTGCTGTGTGGCAGTGGCACCCTCCTCGGCCTGTGGAGCTGGAGCTGTTGAGATACAGGAAGAGGGGATTTGGATGGGCCGGACACTCTTGAGTCACCTGGGTGAATGGCCCCTGGTCGGGGGGGAAGGGGTACATCTGCAGATCCTCCTCCCTATTGTTGCCCAAATGCCCCTGGCTGACTCCTAGAGAAGAAGGGGTAGCTGGAGTGAGATCGAGCTGCCCCACACCCCTCTCACATACACACCGCTGCAGGCCAACTATGGCACGTCGACCATGGAGTTCAGCCGCGCAGCAGTACAGGAGCGGCATCCTGGACCAAGGTCTCCACGGCGGCCTCCAACCCACCAGTGTTGACCTTGGTGCGCTGGCATGCTGGCACTACCATCTCAACCTGAAGGCGGACGGACTCCTCCATCGGGCCTTGCAATCTGAGGAGTGCAACGGACATCCCTTCCTGATGTTCCTGAGCTTGCCTTTGCAGCTCCAGCAACTGTGACATGACTGAGTCCAGAGACTCGTCACCTGACTCAACAAATTTCTGGCCTTCAGCAGTCCTCAGAGTGCCTGACACCTGGGAAGTCAGTGCGGCCATCTGCTGTGAATCAGAAAGTACAATGTGCTGACCAGATTGTGATCCCAAGGCTAGTCTAAAGCTAACTCCCACCGAAATGTGTGTCTCTGCGCTGGTGGAGGGTGTGGGTGACGCTGTGACGGGTCTTCTGGGAGGGTTTCAGCAGATTCCTCTTCTGACCTCCCCTCGGGGCTTGATTGGAGGCCATGGGTCATGGACTCTCTTGGCTGTTTGGCAGATGTGCCTGCAGAAGCAAGGAGAGATAATCAGAGCATGGCAGTGGCCTGTGAAACAGGACACTTCGCTCACAGCATGGTTGTCTGATGAATTTTGCACTGCTGGATCCTCACTTGGTGGAGCAGTGCTGACTTCACCGCCAGTGCAGGAATGGGCCAGATCCTCGCCGGCGAACTGAATGGCTCTATTTTTGAAATCCGTGAGGGCCTTGATGTCAGGCACTCCTCCACCGGTAAGCGACCTCTCCCTTTTGTTGTGTGTCTGCTTGTCCTGCATAAATAGAGATGGAGAGAGTGTAAGTGTGCTGCCTGCCAGGCCAGATGATGTGTGCCTGGCACGTGTGGGTGGTGAGTAGTCCCATGGACAGGATGAGGACAATGAAGGTGTGTGTGTCAGAGAGTGAATGATGATGTCCCTTGAACTGGCAGTGAGTGATGGCCCTGTGGATGTGTGATAGGTTTGTGATTGTGTGAAGTGCAAGTTGAGAGTGATGAGAAGAATGACTTACCCTGGCAGAACAGAGGAGATCATTCATCCTCTTTAGACGATGGGTGGCTTTTTTTTTCTTTATTCTTTCATGGGATGTGGGTATCGCTGGCATGGCCAGCATTTGTTGCCCATCCCTAATTGCCCTTGAACTGAGTGGCTTGCTAGGTCATTTCAGAGGGCAATTAAGAGTCAACCACATTGCTGAGAGTCTATAGTCACAGGTAGGCCAGACTGGGTAAGGACAGCAGATTTCCTTCCCTAAAGGACATTAGTGATCCAGATGGGGTTTTTATGACAATCGATGATAGTTTCATGGTCACCATTACTGAGGCTAGCTTTATATTCCAGATTTATTAACCAAATTCAAATTCCACCAGCTGCCTTGGTGGGATTTGAACCCATGTCCCCAGAGCATTAGCCTGGGTCATTGGATTACAATACAGCGACATTACCAGTACACCACCGTCTGTCCTCTTTCGCAGGGCATTGGCGCTGACCACTGCTGCCACCACCTCCCAAACTGGGTTGGTGATGCCGCTGCCCCTCCTGCAGCCAGAGTGGGGGTACAGGACATCACGATGGGCCTCCACGGCACTCAATAGGCACTCGAGGGACATGTTACTAAACCGGGGTGGGGGGGGGGTGGGGGCTGCAGTCTTTTTGCCTTTCAGGGCCATGCTCTCTTCCACACTTCAGTCCTGGGCTGGAAGCACTGAGAGGTCTGCGAGCGGCTGCACTATAAATGTGGCACCCCCGTTGGATGAAGTGGCAGGTGAATGAGAGCCCGCCAGCCATGGAAACAACGTGCTTCCCGGGAAGGCATAATTAATGCGGCGGGGTTGGGACGGTACGGCGTGAAAACCTGCCATTGCGGCTGGCGGTTAAGACGTCATTTATCCCACCCGCTACTGCACTTAGTGCAAGTCTGGGATGATCCCACTCTGCTAGATTTGCTCACATATTGAGTTCTGATCCATGTTAGGTGTATGTCGGTCAGGGGTAGGGGGGGTGGTAGGAGTGGCATGCAATGTTTTCAAGCTATTTCAAGCTTTTAAGGGAAACAGATAGGGTAAATAGAGAAAAACCAGTCCTGCTGGTTCTGGAGTCTAGGACCAGGAGTCATGGTCTAAAAATTGCAGCCTTTCAGCAGTGAATTTAGAAAACACTTCTATACACAAAGTTTGGTAGAAATTTGGAACTTCGTTCCACAAACAATTGACGTTAGCTCAATTGTTAACTTTAAAAATGAGATCGATAGATTTCTATTTAACAGCTACTATGGGATATGGGGCAAAGGCAGGTATATGGAGTTAGATCACAGATCAGCTATGATGGTGGAACAAGCTGGAGGGGTTAACTGGTCGCTTCCCTTTTGGAATGGGGATGGTGGTGGGTTTAAACTTGATCAATTCAGCCTGCTCTCACACATCTTGAAAGCACACCACAGGCAGAGGGGCTGTGCCCTTGGGCGCAGAACAGAGTATGGCATTGTGAGAGAACGAAGGAATTTTTTTTAAAAAGTAAAATGGAGGGGCAAGGGCAGAAATAGCTATTACAAAAATCAATGAGAAAGATACCCGACATCCTGAATGGCATCAAAATCTTCTCGTTGGTGTCTGGATGCAAAACAGCCTGAAAGTAAATCAAAAGAAAACGAGTGAAGTTCACTTCATTAGACGTCTTTCAATACGAGGGAGATAATGGCATCATGGTAATGTCACTGGACTAGCAATCCGGAGATAAAAACAAAAAATATTGCAAAAACTCAGCAGGTCTGGCAGCATCTGTGGAGAGAGAAACAGAGTTAACATTTCGAGTCCGTATGAAGAGGAGTCATATGGACTCAAAACGTTAACTCTGTTTCTCTCTCCACAGATGCTGCTCGACCTGCTGAGTTTTCCCAGCACTTTTTTGTTTTTGTTACGGATTTCCAGCATCCGCAGTATTTTTTCTTTTGTCTTAGGAATCCGGAGACCCAGGCTAGTGCTCTGGAGGCACAAGTTCAAATTCCACCATGGCAGCTGGGGGAATTAAAATTCAATTAATAAAAAATCTGGAAATGAAATCCAGTCTCAGTAATGGTGGCCATGAAACTATCATCGTTATAAAAAGAATCTTTTTTTTTTGAGGGAAATCAGCCATCCTTACCTGGTCTGCTTACATGATATTCCAGGCCCACAGCAAAGTGGTTAACTCTTAATTGCCCCTGAAATGTGTGGTATGCTAGGCTATTTCAGAGGGCAGTTAAGGATGGGCAACAAATGCTGGCCTTGCCACTGGTGCCTACATTCCATGAGAAAAAAAATGGCTGGAGGAAAACACTGCAGTGTAGTGGGTTAGACTACCACCATGTTGCATCTTAGAACACTTAAATGTTGGTTTATGTTTCCAAGTTTATTTCCTGATTTGGTCTATGCTGATGGTTGATCTAAATCACTGTAGTGATGGGATGCCACCTTTCCTGGGTTTTCAGTTAGCAATTGCTGTTCAACATAAAGGTCAAGGTGAAAATCAGGCTGGTGGTTCAACCATAAATACCTGTGCATAACTGTGCATCGGCAGTTCAACCAGCCTGCTGACACACACACACACACTAGTTAATGATTCTTGAAGAATATTTATCGACAGTGGTACAGTCCTCAAAGGGGTGAAGGGAAGAAACTACGCAGGTGAATAGATAACTCTCCAAGCAGCAAGGTGGAATATTATGTGCCAGGTACAGCTTTCACTCCCAGTTCACTGACTTCCTCATCTTCAATGTGTGGCTGCAGGAAGGCACAGAGTGCAGAAACTGTACATTCTCTGCAACAGTTATTCCTAGCTGAGACCTTCTTGTGCAACATCTAATGGCTGTTCAAGCACTGTCCCTGGTTTGGGTACTTGTCATGCCATCCTTGATATAAGAGGTTCATAACCTGGAATCATGGCTTTAGAAGGGGAGGTAGTGGGGAAGAATAGCAAAGAGTTTTTTTTTAAATTTATTCTTTCATGGGATGGATACGGGTGTCACTGGCTAGTCCAATAATTATTGTCCATCCCGAAGTGCCCTTGAGAAGGTGGTGATTGAGCCACTGCAGCCCATGTGTTATAGGCACACTCATAGTGCTGTTAGGGAGGGAGTTCCAGGACTTTGACCCAGTGATAGCGAAGGAACGGCAATACTGTTCCAAGTCAGGATGGTGAGTGGCTTGGAGGGGAACTTCCAGGTGGTGATGTTCCCATGCATCTGCTACCCTTGTCCTTCCAGGTGCTAGAGGCTGTGGGTTTGTTAAGTACTGTGGAAGGAGCCTTGTTGAGTTGCTGCAGTGCAACATGTAGATGGTACACACTGCTGCTACTGTGCATCGTGGTGGAGGAAATGAATGTTGAAGTTGGTCGATGGGGTGCCAATCAAGCGGGCTGCTTTGTCCTGGATGGTGTCCAGCTTCTTCAGTGTTGTTGGAGTTGCGTTCATCCAGGCAAGTGCAGAGTTTTCCATCATACTCCTGACTTGTGCCTTGTAGATGGCGATCAGGCTTTGGCGAGTCAGGAGGTGAGTTACTCATCACAGAATTCCCAGCCTCTCACCTACTCTTATGGCCACAGTATTTATATGGCTAGTCCAGTTCAGTTTCTGGTCAATGGTAACCCCCAGGATATTGATAATGGGGGATTCAGCGATGGTAATGCCATCGAATGTCAAGGGGAGATGGTTAGATTCTTTCTTGTTGGAGGTAGTCATTGCCTAGCACTTGTGTGGTGCAAATGTTAGTTGCCACTTGTCAGCCCAAGCCTGTATATTGTCCAGGTCTTGCTGCATTTGGACATGGACTGCTTCAGTATCTGAGGAGTTGTGAACGGTGAACATTGTGGAATCATCAACGAACATCCCCACTTCCGACCTTATGATGAAGGGAAGGTCATTGATAAAGCAGCTGAAGATGGTTGGGCCTAGGACACAACCCGAGGGAACGACCCTGAGAACCCAGAAGAATTAAAAGAGCCTTGCCACATTTTTTTAAAATTATTCTGGGGATGTGGGTGCAAGGTTGGTATTTATTTGCTCATCCCAAGCTGCCCTCGGTACAACTGAATGGCTTAACAAATCACTTCAGAGGGCAGTTAAGAGTCAACCATGTTTATGTGCAAGTGGAGTGACAGATGTCGAGTCTGCCTAATGATGGTTGGTATTCTCCCCTAAAGTATATTAGTGAACCAGTGGATATTTTACAATAATCCAACAACTTCATGGTCACTTTTATTTGTTTTTATTTCCAATTTTTTTTCTTTTTACACTGAATTCAAATTCTCAATCTGTTGTGTGAGATCTGAGCTCATATTCTTTGGATTATTCATGAAATAATGTAACAACTATCCAACATGGAAGCAGAGTTCAAGTTCTGGGCAGACTTAGTTTTTCAGCTACTCACTTAAACCAAGATAATGTCAACAACAGTTTCCCATAGAAAGTGCAAGTCAGAGACTGATCAACCGCTTCCCCAAACAATTAGCCTAACAGAAACAGGGCTCACAAAGGATGATGAAACATGAATTAATACAAAACACATTGAAATATTTCATATAATACAACTGTAGTATGTAGTATTATTGATAGTGGTACAATGCTTCAGGATTATTGAAAGAAGAAACATTTACCTGTTGAATCTTCTGTGCCTCCCAAAGCTAAAACATGTAGGTAAAAGAAAGAGATTGTTAGTAGAGGTGGCACAGAGACCCTGGGGCTTCGTGCACAGTGTAGTAAAGGAACTTCAATTCTCAGTCTATGCTGAGTTGGTTTATTTCAGCTGGTTCAGACATGGGACAGTATGAAAGAGAGGAAACTATCAGACAGAGGCTTCACTGACAATCGCTTTGCAATAACCTCTGATGAAGAGTGTGTGGGGAGCATTGTTGGGTGAAGACAGGTGAGGGGAGGTCGGGGAGGGGGAGGCAGAGAAATCAGTTTTTGATAGAAGGGAAAAATGGGCATGTTGGAAAAGAAAATTGGACTTTGGAAGGAAAATGATTTGCTATCAATCGCCTTGAACAGTCAATAAAGACTAATTTCACCATCACCACCTCCCACCGCACCCACCCCCCCCCCCCACCCCCGCCACCCCCGCACCTTAAAACAATCAACAATCTGCCTGGGTTGGGTTATACTTACCAAAAATACAAGACTTTTACATCCACCTTTGAAGGTAGACAGGGCCTCAGTTTAATGTCTCATCTGAAAGACAGCACCTCTGACAGTCCAGCACACTCTCAGTGCTGCACTAGAATGTCAGCCTGGTTTTTGTATAAAGGTATCTGGAGTAGGACTTGAACCACTGTACTTTGAGGGAAGTAGCAGAATTAGAACCATTTGCTCATATGGAGGGTAAGTACCAACACCGACTGGTTGAACCAAATAGCCTGTGTTCCATAAGAGCATAAGAAATAGGAGGGGTAGGCCAAAAGTCTCCCTCGAGCCTATTCTGCTTTTCCATAAGATTTGGTCTTCTACACCAACTCCACTTTCCCATTCTATTTCCATGTCCCTTCATTCCTTTAATGCTCAAAATTCTTATCCAGAGACCATGACTCCCTGGCCAGGGAAAACAGTCTCAGCATCTTGTCGAGCCTTTTGAGAATTTGAAATATTTCAATGACATCACCTTGCATTCTTCTAAACTTTAAAGAGCATCAGCCCAATTCTAATACTGCTGCTTCCAACATTCTATAATCTACTCAGGAGTCAACATAAATCCACCCCCCCCCCCCCCCCCACCCCAACCAACCCTGATGAGGGCTCCCTTTGAGATTTTCTCGAGGGTTACTTCTTGATATTTAGGGGCTCCTTTTCATTTTCACTAGCTTCATTATTAGTCATGTGGCAACATTACCTTCTGCGTTTGTGCTGAATTTCTTTTTCAGGGTTTCTTTCTTTAGATAGACAAGGTAACACAAATACAAAGCGGAAATATATATAGCAGCTTATCATATCTCAAGACAAGGACTCATCAGATCAAAATAGTATGCTAACCATGTGTCAATCCTAGATTATGAATTTATTTTGCAAAGTGACGTCTTTATTTGGCAATGCATGGCTTGTGCAATAGTGACTCAAACAAAACCAGAACAGAGAAAACATAAATGAGAAAACATATGGAAAGTGAGTAACAGCAGTTCGGATTGAAATGAAAGTTTTCATTTATAATCAAAAGTAGTAAATACTTAAAGTTAACATTAGTTTTCCCTTTGTTTACACTCTATCACTGTCAAGACTGTGAACCAACGCATTTGTATGAAATCACCAAACTTTCCTCAGTATTTCAACATTTCAGTTTTTCATGCAGTTAGCAAGTGCAATACAGGATGAAGTCCATATAGTACTAACAGAACATGACTTTGCTGGATTATGTACATCATGCATCAGCAAAGGTATCACCATTCCACGAGTTAAGGTTCCTTGCCTTGCCACATGAAATGTCTTTGTTCATCACCTAAATGCATAGGCAAGCATCAAATAGGATCAGAATATAGAATAAAGTAAAAAAAAGAGTTAAAGGCACTCTATCTGAATGCACGTAGCATTCGCAAAAAAGGTTGATGATTTGAATGCACAAATTGAGGCAAATGGGTATGATTTAATTGCCATTACGGAGACGTGGCTATAGGGTGACCAAGATTGGGTACTAAATATCCAAGGATATTCTGTATTTAGAAGGGATAGGCAAAAAGGAAAAGGAGATAGGGTAGCACTCTTAATAAGGGACAAGATCAATACATTGGTAAGAGCAGATCTTAGATCGAAGGATCAAGATATAGAATTAGTTGGGTGGAGCTCAGAAACAGCAAAGGGAGTTGTTTGTAGGCCATCAAACTGTAGTGGTAATGTTGAGCACAGTATAAATCAGGAAATTAGAGATGCATATGGGTAAGACAGTAATAATGGGCAACTTCAATTTACATAGAGACTGGGTAAACCAAATCAGCACTAATGCTATGTTGGAATTCCTGGAGTGTGTACGAGATGGGTTTCTGGAACAGTATGTTGAGGAGCCAACTTGGGACTGGGCTATTTTGGATTTAGTGTTGTGTAATGAGAGAGGGCTAATTAATATCCTTGCTGTAAAGGAGCCTTTGGTAAATAGCGATCATAATATGATAGAATTTCACATTAAGTTTGAATGCAATATAGTTCATTTTGAAACTAAGATCTTAAATCTGAAGAAAAGAAATTATGAAGGCATGAGGGGCAAGTTGGCTTTGGTAAATTGGGAAAATATACCAAAAGATATGACACTAGACAGTCAATGGATGATAGTTAAAGAAATACTACATGGTCTACAACAAATATTGATTTCTCTCAGGCACAAACACCCAAAGAGAAAGGTAAATCAACCATGGTTAATGAAACAAGTTAAATATTGCATTAAAGCAAAGGAAGTGGCTTATAAGGATGCCAGAAAAAGTGGTAAGCCTGGGGATTGGGAGCAATTTAGAATCCAGCAAAGAAGGACCAAGAAACTAATTAAGAAAGGGAAAAGAGAATATGAATGCAAACTAGCATGGAAGATAAGGCAAGGAAGATAGGTAAAAGCTTCTTTAGGTACAAGAAAAGGAAAAGATTAGCTAGGACAAATGAGGGCCCATTACAAGTGGGTCAGGAGAATTTATAGTGGAGAACAGGGAAATGAAGAAACTAAACAGTTACTTTGCATCTCTCTTCACGGAAGAAGATACAGAAAATCTCCCAGAAATACTAGGCAACTAAGCGACTTTGGAACTGGGGAGCTAAAAGGAATTAGTATTAGTAAAGAGGTAGTACTTGAAAAGTTAACTGGATTGAAGGTTGATAAATCCAATGGACTAGATGAGCTTCATCCTGGAGTGTTGAAGGAGGTGGCAAGAGAGATAGTGGGTGCATTGGAGGATATCTTTCAAAATTTTATAGATTCTGGGAAGGTTCCTGCGGACTGGAAAGTAGCAAATGTACCCCCACTATTTAAGAAGGGAGGAAGAGGGAGATGCAGAACCACTGACACCAGTAGTAGGGAAAACGTTAGAATCTATTATAAAGGATGTGATAACTGGACAATTAGAAAAGCATGGTAAAATTGGGCAGAGTCAACATGGATTTAAGAAAGGAAATTCATGTTTGATAAACTGAGTTTTTTTTGAGGATGTTACTTGTAGCACAGGTAAAGAAGAACCAGTGGATGTGGTGTATTTGGATTTTCAGAAGGCTTTTGATTAGATCCCATAGAGAGGTTAATAAATAAAATTAGAGCGCATGGAATTGGAGGAAATGTACTAGTATGGATTGAGAATTGGTTAACAGACAGAAAGCAGAGAGTAGGAATAAACAGATCATTCTCAGTATGGCAGGCTGTTACTAGTGGGGTACCGCAAGGATCAGTGTTAGGTCCACAGGTGTTCACAATTTATATAAATGATTTGGATGTGGGGACCAATTGTAGTATTTCCAAATTTGCTGATGACACCAAAGAGAATGCAAGGATTTGGACAGGCTAGTGAAAGGGCTTCAACAAGGCAGTTCGAATATAATGTGAATAAGTCCAAAGTTATTCACTGAGAAGTGCAGGTGTCCAAAGGGACCTGGGTGTCCTTGTTCATGAGTCACTAAAAGCTAGCATGCAAGCGCAGCAAGCAGTTAGGAACACAAATGGTATATTGGCCTCATCGCGAGGGGATTTCAGTATAAGATAAAGATGTCTTGCTGCAGTTATATAAAGCCTTGGTGAGACCTCACTTGAGCATTATGCACAGTTTGGTCTCCTTATTTAAGGAAGGATATACTTGCCATAGAGGGAGTGCAATGGCGATTCATCAGATTAATACCTGGGATGATGGGATTATTGTATGAGGCAAAATTGAGGAGACTAGGTTTATATTCCCTAAAATTTCGAAGACTGAGGGGTGACCTCATTGAAACTTACAAAATTCTTATAATGCGTGACAGGGTAGGTACTCATAAGATGTTTCTCCTGGCTGGTGAGTCTAAAACCAGGGGACATAATCTCTGGATAAGAGGTAGGCCATTTAAAACTGAGATGAGGAGGAATTTCTTCACTCAGAGGGTGGTGAATCTTTGGAATTCTCTACCCCAGAGGGCTGTCGAAGCTCATTCATTGAGAATGATCAAAACAGAAATCAATAGATTTCTGGAGACTAATGACATCAACGGATATGGAGATAGTGTGGGGAAGTGGCATTGATTGATAGAGTCATAGAGGCCTACAGCACAGAGAAAGGCCCTTCGGCCCATTGAGTGCGCAGTCAAACAAGTACCTAACTATTCTAATCACATTTTCCAGCACTAGGCCCATAGCGTTGTATACCATGGCATTGCAAGTGCACATCCAAATGCTTCTTAATGATCTTGATGATCAGCCATGATCTAACTGAACGGTGGAACAGGCTTGCAATGCCAAATGACTTACTCCTGTTCCTAAGTTCCTAAATATAATTCCCAATTTCCAATAGTAAACTAAGATCAGATTCATCTAAAATTCCAACTATTTGATGCAATGAAACAGAAATCAGACAGGCATCAACAGTTTAGGTAAGTTAGTAAAAGGCCAAATGAATCTGCATGGTTCTCTTCTCATTTCTCATTGCCTCCCCAGTCTCCACCCACCACACAAAATTAAAATGTGATGGACCTTCTCCCCCCCTAGCTGCTGTCCCTGTCCTCGGTACAGGTGGGTGCCTTGGGCCCGTTCCTGGCTTGTTTTCTGGCCGTCTCCATCCATTATCTTTTCTGTTTTTCTCCCTAGGCCTTGTCCCGGACCCAGGGGTTGTTGAAAGTTCGACCTGAATTGGTCGTCGCAGTTCAGAAGAATACTAAGACAATTGCTCCAGCTCCTCCAATGGCAGGTTTCCTACCTCCCACCCTCACTGTTCCACCAATCATACCTTGTGTCTCAGGAGCAGCAGCAAGAGCAGGAGGGCGGGAATCTCTCATTGGAGGAGCTGGAGCAGCCAGCGGAGAAAAGATAGAAGCAGAAAAACCGCGGACGCTGGAAATCCAAAAAAATACCTGGAAAAACTCAGCAGATCTGACAGCATCTGCGGACAGGAACACAGTTAACGTTTTGAGTCCGTATGACTCTTCAACAGAACTAAGTAAAAATATTCTGTTGAAGGGTCATACGGACTCGAAACGTTAACTATGTTCCTCTCCGCAGATGCTGTCAGACCTGCTGAGTTTTTCTAGGTATTTTTATTTTTGTTTTAGAAAAGATAGAATCTGTGATTGGAGGAGCAGCTCCTCACAGATTCTGTCTCCTTTGCTTGCTCGTTGCTCCTCCAATTAAACTGCATATTGTTAGCCCACTCCCTGCACCTGCAATTCTTCATACACAGACCAGAGGAGCCATCATGTAAGGAACAGGAGCGGCCTTCCTTGAATTTGTTGCCCTGTCTTTATTTTACTGTGGGCTATTGGTGTTTCAGGGGTGAAATCACCCACAACCCGCAGTTATTTTGAACACTGACTATATTGTAATGTAATTAATATGTGTACTATCTATGCCAGAAATGCAAAACTCACAAACCAAAAGGAATTTCCTACCAAACACAGGGTCTACTAGTTTCTTAGGTTTTGCACAGGCCTGCTTGTCCTCTTATTTTACAGTGTCTGCTATTCGCTGTAATATACAGAGGGACTTCCATTCTCTATAGTAGCAGCCATTGTCGATAATAGTTTTCTCCTAAGGCTCTAAATTTATCATTTTTTTTAAACACTGAATTCCTACTTTACTGGGTGAATTTGAGTTGGATAATTCAATCTTTTAATGTAAAAAAACTACTTGAGGAGTTGACTTTTCACACAGAAGGATAAATTCACCGATTCCAGGCGGATTTTGCAATCTGTGTTCCCAGATTGGGAATTTACCTCAGAACTTGTTATTCCCGAACAACACGCACATGGGCAACTGACTGCAGAGTGTCGTTCGAGAGGCCGAGTTGCCCTGATCCCATCCAGGCTGTGAAAGTGTGCTTGTGAGGGGAGGCTGTCAGAGGGGAAAGTGTAGGCCAAGTAAACAAACACTTGGCACTTTGTCTTCATCAATGAAAAGAGTGGTGTGTGCCCATTTGGCAGAAGTTTCTTTGTAAACAGGAGAGGTTGATGCCTGCTCAAAACAGCTGTGAAAGACAAGCATGCACTCACACCAACACTGGCACTTGCAATAGTGAGAATAGGGTTAGACCGAGCAATTAGAAAAAGTGTGAACTGGTGGCAAGGATCAGATTGGGAAGCTGAAAGTCCATTTCCCTAATTGTTCTGTATTTGATGATGATCTGCAGGCATTAGTCCCTGTTTTGAATTAAGTTTCACCGTCATTCAGGGATACATCACGAAAGGCATAATGCCATCACCTATCCTTCGTCAATTCTGACACAATCATTTTTTTCTTTTGATTGACAAAGCTTGCAACTCTAAAGACCATTTTACTTTGACAATCTGCTGTTAAGGATAAATTATAAGTTGCATAAAATAGGTTTGCATTCCACTGAATTTAGAAGATAGAAGGTGCTCTAATGGAGCCTTTAAAATAATGAAGGGATAGGATAGAGAGAAACTATTTCCTCGGGGGGAAATCAAGAACAAGAGGGCATCACCTTAAAATTACAGCTAGACGATTTAGCAGCAAAACCAAGGAGCACCTATTTCCCACAAATGGTAACAGAAGTCTAGAACCCTGTCCGCCATAAAAGGCTGCAGAAATTGGAGGTCATTTGGTGTTTTTAAGATTCAAAAAGACTTTTGTTCAAAAAGGGCATTCAGGATATGGAGCAAAAGAAGGTTAATGGAGTTCAGGTGCAGATCAGCCATGACCTAGCTGAATGGCAGAACTAGCTCGAGGCAATGACTTATTCCAGTTTCCAGGTAATGCCTTTGCCATACAACTGTGGCTATTCTCTGGGCCAGTAGCGATCTCTACACATTACCCTAGACCCAGGTGTTCTGAGCTTTTTAAATAAAAGGAAAGGACTCCCATTTATATTGTGTCTCTCTACAGACTCCATATCCCTCCCCCTGGCAACAGTCTGACATTAAACCAGTCTTTTCACAACCTTGGTGTCACATTTGATCCAGAGATGAGCTTCCAACCTCAAATTCATGTCATCACAAAGACCATCTATTTCCACCTCTATAACATCGTCCACCTTCACCCCTGTCTCAGCTCATCTGCTGCCGAAACCCTCATTCATACCTTCATTACCTCTAGACTATTCCAATGCATTCCTGGCTGGTCTCCCACATTCCACGGTCCATAAGCTTGAAGTCATCCAAAACTCCGTTGCCTGTGTCTTAACTTGCAGCAAGTCCTGTTCGCCTAACACCCCTGTGCTCGCTGACCTACACTGGTTCCCAGATAAGGAACTTGTTGATTTTAAAGTTCTCAACTTTGTGTTCAATTTTCCAATGGCCTTGCCCGTCCCTATTGTTGTAATTTCCTCCAGCCCCACAAACCTCTGACAACTGCACCTCAAATTCTGGCCTCCCAATTATAATTGCTCCATCATTGGTGGACAGGCCTTCAGTTGCCTCAAACTCTGGAATTCTCTCCCTGCACCTCTCTGCCTCTCAACCTCGCTTTCCTCCTTTAAAACACTCTTTAAAACCTACCTTTTTTAAAATTCATTTACATGATGTGGGCATTGCTGGCGAGGTCAGCATTTATTGCTCATCCCTAATTGCCCTTGAGAAGGTGGTGGTGAGCTGCCTTCTTGAACCACTGCAGTCCCTGTGGTGTAGGTACACCCACAGTGCTGTTATGGAGAGAGTTTCAGGATTTTGACCCAGTGACAGTGAAGGAATGGCGATATAATTCCAAGTCAGGATGGTGAGAGTCTTGGAGAGGAACTTCCAGGTGGTGGTGTTCCCCATGTATCTGCTGCACTTGTCCTTTTGGATGGTAGCGATTGTGGGTTTCGAATGTGTTGCCTAAGGAGCCTTGGTCAGTTTCTGCAGTGCATCTTGTAGATGATACACACTGCTGTCACGGTTTGTCAGTGGTGAAGGGAGTGGATGTTTGTGGAACGGATGCCAATCAAGAGGACTGCTTTGTCCTGGATGCTGTCAAGCTTCTTGAGTGTTGTTGGAGTTGCATTCATCCAGGCAAGTGGGGAATATTCCAAGACACTCCTGACTTGTGCCTTGTAGATAGTGGACAGGCTTTGGGGAGTCAGGAGGTGAGTTACTTGCCGCCAGATTCCTAGCCTCTGACCTGCTCTTGTAGCCACAGTATTTATATGGTTAGTCCAGTTCAGTTTCTGGTCAATGGTAACCCCCAGGGTGTTGATAGTGGGGATTCAGTGATGGTAATGCCATTGAATGGCAAGGGGGCATGGTTAGATTGTCTGTCATTGGAGTTGGTCATTGCGTGGGACTTGTGTGGCGTGAATGTTAGTTGCCATTTGTCAGCTCAAGCCTGGATATTGTCCAGGTCTTGCTGCATTTGGGCATGGACTGCTTCAGTATCTGAGGAGTCGCGAATGGTGCTGAACGTTGTGCAAACATCCCCACTTATGTCCTTATGATGCAGAGAAGCTCATTGATGAAGCAGCTGAAGATAGTTGGGCCTAGGACACTACCCTGAGGATCTCCTGCAGTGATGTCCTGGAACTGAGATGATTGACCTCCAACAACCACAACCATCTTCCTTTCTGCTATGACTCCAACCAGAGGAGAGGTTCCCCCGATTCCCATTGATTCCAGTTTTGTTAGGGCTCCTTGATGCTACACTTGGTCAAACGCGGCCTTGATGTCAAGGGCAGTCACTCTCACCTCACCTCTGGAGTTCAGCTCTTTCGTCCATGTTTGGACCAAGGCTGCAATGAGGTCAGAATCTGAGTGACCCTAGCGGAGCCCAAACAGAGCATCAGTGAGCGGGTTATTGCTAAGCGAGCGCTCCTTGATAGCACTGTTGATGACCCCTTCCATTACTTTACTGATGATCGAGAGTAGACTGATGGGGCGGTAATTGGCCGGGTTGGATTTGTCCTATTTTTTGTGTACAGGACATACCTGGGCAATTTTCCACACTGCCAGGTAGATGTAGCTGTACTGGAACAGCTTGGCTAGGGATATGGCAAGTTCTGGAGCACAAGTCTTCAGTACTATTGCCGGAATATTGTGAGGCCCCATAATCTTTGCCTTCCAGTGCCTTCAGCTGTTTCTTGATATCACGTGGAGTGAAGCAAATTGGCTGAAGACTGGCATCTGTGATTCTGGGGACCTCCGGAGGTGGCCGAGATGGATCATCCACTCGGCAATTCTGGCTTAAGATTGTTGCGAATGCTTCAGCCTTATCTTTTGCACTGATGTTCTGGGCTCCACCATCATTGAGGATGGGGATATTTGTGGAGCCTCCTCCTCCAGTGAGTTGTTTAATTGTCCACCACCATTCACGACTGGATGTGGCAGGACTGTAGAGTTTAAATCTGATCCGTTGGTTGTGGAATCGCTTAGCTCCATCTATCACTTGCTGCTTATGCTGTTTGGCATGCAAGTAGTCCTGTGTTGCAGCTTCACCAGGGTGACACCTCATTTTTTGGCATGCCTGGTGCTGCTCCTGGCATGTCCTCCTGCACTCTTCATTGAACCAGGGTTGGTCCTTTGGCTTGACGGTAATGGTAGAGTGGGGGATATGCCGGGCCATGAGGTTACAGGTTGTGGTTGAGTACCGTTCTGCTGCCCACAGTGCCTCATGGATGCCCAGTCTTGAGCTGCGAAATCTATCCTATTTAGAATGGTGGTAGTGTCACACAACACGATGGAGGGTATCCTCAATGTGAACACAGGGACTGTGCAATGGTCATCTGTACTATCATAGACAGATGCACCTGCAGGTTGGTGAGGATGAGATCAAATATGTTTTTCCCTCTTGTTGAATCCCTCAACAACTGCCGCCAACCCAGTCTTGCAGCTATGTCCTTTAGGACTCGGCCAGCTTGGTCTATGGTGGTGCTACCAAGCCACTTTTGGCGATGGACATTGAATTCCCCACCCAGAGTACATTCTGCACCCTTGCCACCCTCAGTGCTTCCTCCAAGTGGTGTTCAACATGGAAGAGTACAGATTCATCAGCTGAGGAGTGGGGTGGAGGGGGGAAGTGCAATCCATGATAATCAGCAGGAGGTTTCCTTGCCCAAATTTGACCTGATGCCATGAGACCTCATGGGGTTTGGAGTCGATGTTGAGGACTCCCAGGGCAACTACCTTCCGACTGTATACCATTGTGCTGCCACCCCTGCTGGGTCTGTCCTGCTAGTGGGACAGTCCTGCCATTTTCTGTCAGACATGATTCCATCAGGATGACTATGTCAGGCTAATGCTTGACTAGTCTGAGAGACAGCTCTCCTAATTTTGGCACAAGCCCCCAGATGTTAGCAAGGAGGACTTTGCAAGGTCGACAAGCCTGGGGTTTGCCATTGTTGTTTTCAGTGCCTAGCTCGATGCCGGGTGGTCTACCCAGTTTCATTCCTTTTTATTGACTTTTTAGCAGCTTGCTAGGCCATTTCAGAGTCAACCACATTACTGCTGATCTGAAGTCATATGTAAGCCAGACCAGGTAAGGACAGTAGATTTCCTTCCTGAAAGGAAAGTGAACGAGATGGGTTTTTACGACAATCAACAGTGGTTTTGTGGTCATCATTTAGATGTTTTTAATTCCAGATTTTTTAAAAATTCGGGTCCCCAAGAGCATTACCCTGGTCTCCGGATTACCAGTCCAGTGACAATACCACTACACCACTGCCTCCCCCTCTTTAGACGATTCATTCGATTATCTGACTAGTATCTCTTTATGTGGCTCAGTGTCATAAACTGTTTTATAATGTTACTCTGATGTGTCTTGTGACATTTCATTACATTGAAGATGCTATATAAATACAGGTTGTTGTTGTTGAGACAGGCTCCACTGAAACTGGGTTGGAAACAGTGTCCCAACATGTCAAATAATGAGGGCAGTAGATATGGCTTTAAACTAATGAAGGTAAATTCAGTGGATTCGGGAAAGAGTAAATTCAAAAGTGGTAAGAGAAATATTGAGGCTTTAGAGCAAAGTAGTGGTTTGGCTAAAATAAAAGTGGATTAGCAAGGGATAGACAAGTGAACTGAGCTAATATGACATCCGTGACTAAGGTGACATCAGGAAAAATTAAATGGATAAAAGTTGAAGCTGAAAGCACTCAATCTGAATGCATAAAGCATTTGTAACAAAATAGGTATAAATTACTGGGTTTAATATAATAGCCATTATGATGATGTGGTTGCAAAGTGACCAATGTTGGGAACTAAGTATTGCACAATACTTGACTCTTAGAAGAGACCAGCAGAATGGAAAGAATAGGATGTAGCCTTGATAATAAAGGATGGGGATAATATTTTATAAGCCCCCTAATAGTAGTACAGTGTTGGGCAGGTGGTGTGGTGCACCTTCAGCATGTGGGAGTTTGTGGAAAGCAGTGCAATCCCAGACATTTCCATCTGCAATAAGTGCCTGCATCTTGAGGAACTTCAGCTTAGAGCTTTTGAGCTAGAGTTCAAGGAGCAGAGATTGCTGAGCATCAGGGGAGAAAGGTTTGAAAGGTTATCGAAGGTAGGCAGGAGGTTATAATCAGTTCAGCCATGATCTCACTGAATGGCACAGCAGGCTCGAGGGGTCAAGTGACCTACTCCTGCTCCTAATTAGTATGTTCGTATGTTCGAGAGTTACCTGGCAAAGACCATCTCCGACGAGAGAATCTAATTATCGCCCCTTGACGTTCAATGGCATTACCATCACTGAATCCCCCACTATCAACACCTTGGGAGTTACCATTGACCAGAAACTGAATTGGACTAGCCATATAAATACTGTGGCTACAAGAGCAGGTCAGGGGCTAGGAATCCTGCGGAGAGTAACTCACCTCCTGACTCCCCAAATCCTGTCCACCATCTACAAGGCACAAGTCAGGAGTGTGATGGAATACTCCCCACTTGCTTGGATGAGTCAGCTCCCACAACACTCAAGAAACTTGACACCAGCCAGAACAAAGCAGCCCACTTGATTGGCACCACATTCACAAGCATTCACACCCTCCACCACCGACGCACAGTAGCAGCAGTGTGTACCACCTACAAGTTGCACTGCAGGAATTCACCAAGGCTCCTCCGACAGCACCATCCAAACTCACGGCCACTACCATCTAGAAGGACAAAGGCAGCAGATGCATGAGAACATCACCACCTGTAAGTTCCCCTCCAAGCCACTCACTATCCTGACTTGGAAATATATCGTCGTTCCTTCACTTTCACTGGGTCAAAATCCTGGAACTCCCTTCCTAACAGCACTGTGGGTGTACCTACACCACATGGACTGCAGTGGTTCAAGAAGGCAGCTCACCACCACCTTCTCAAGGGCAATTAGGGATGGGCAATAAATGCTGGGCCCAGCCAGCGAAGCCCACATCCCGTGAATGAATAAAAAAATCCTGTGTACTTTGATCCAGGAGGCAGTGACATCCTTTATGTTAGGTAGTGGTAAAGGTGTGGAAATTCAAGGTGCATGTAACAATGGTAATAGAGTAATAATGAGAGACTTAAGCTTCTGTTACGAACCCAAGAAGAAAAACGATAAAAAAAAACCTTTCAGATCAGAGATCGAGCCTTGGAGTTTGGGAACGACAGTTCTCAGTGGGCCCCGGTTGTCTCTGCGCATGCCAGGTTCCACTCTGGGATGTGACTGTTCCAGCATTAACATCAGCTGGGATCATAACACTTCATATAAACCGCGCAAAAGAAATTTGTAGTTATCGGGTGGAATCTTGTGCCCTGCCCTGTGATGGATTTCGTGGCGGGGAGCATTTAATCCGGAGGAGGGTGGGGACACCCAGCCTGCGACTGCTCTCTCTTACCACTCATCTGTGGTCTGGGATCCAGCAATGATCCTAGGCCCTGGATGTACATCACATCGGCAGATGCCACCACCTTCCCGGTGGCACTGCCATTCAATACAGCTCTCTGCGGGTGGGACTTCTGTCCGCAGGGTCCTTGATCCCAGGGGCAAGCCCACCACTGATCTGTCAAGTGCCTCAGTGGAAGAAGGTGCAACAAGCTATCCTGAAAAAAAAGGTGATATGGGGCTCTTGCCAGTTCTCCACCCAGGGGCCAAGAACCCCGTCACCTCCACAAGATTCCACTCAGAGGACGAGTTAATGGAATGAACTCAAGGTAATATTTCAGATCAGCAGGGTGAGGAATCAAGTAGGGAATAGACTATTTTAGATTTAGTAGTATGCAACAAGAAAGCGTTAATGTTGTAGAGTGGAAGAGTGATCAGAGTATGATGATTTTTATATTGGGAGGGCTTTTCCATCTATAAGACTAAGTGCAGTGGCGGCCGGCTTTGGTGGTGCCAGCCCACTGGCCGGAATGGCCAGAACTCGGACCTGATTCCCTGCTTGGAAGCTCATTAATTATGCACAGGCGAGTATCTGGCCGTATCACCTGACGGGTCAGGAGCTGATTCATCCGCCCACCGTCAGCTGGTGGGGTCAAAGGTCTGGGCACCGCGTTTAAACGCCAGTCTAACACATGGTCTCACTCTCTCCAGCCCACCTGTCTTCAGGACATGCATAGAGATGTCCTCCAGCCACAAATAAAAACATTGAAAGCCTTCAGTTATGAGGAAAGATTGGAGAAGTTGGGATTGTTTTCCTTGGAGAGGAGAAGGCGATGAGGAGACTTGATAGAAGTTTTCAAAATCATGAGGGGCCTAGACAGAGTAGATAGGGAGAAACTGTTCCTGCTCATAAACAGATCGAGAATCACAGGGCACAGTTTTAAAGTGTTTTTCAAAAGAGGCAAATGCGAGGTGAGAAATAACTTTTTCATACAGCGAGTAGTTAGGGTTTGGAATGCACTGCCAAGTGTGGTGGAGGCAGGTTCAATTGAAGCATTCAGGAGGGCATTGGATGATCATTTAAATAGATGCAATGTGCAGGGTTACAGGGGAAAGGCAGGAGAATGGCACTAAGTTAAAATGTTCACAGAGCCAGTGAAGACAAACTCCATCACTTCATCAAATCCTGACAATCACAGCGACTCACACGCAGTCTCATGTAGCTCACGTTCATCAACTGAAACTCTATTTTCTAGGCACCAGCAGATCGAGGCCCACAAGGCAACCAAGCACCAGTCCATGGTGCGCCATTCGAACACTCGGGGGTCTCCTCTCAGGACACTCCAAGTGTGTGCAGCTGCTCACAGTCCCCGCTACCTGTGACCCCATCCACTCCAGTTGTTCAGGCCGCCAAGGGCTCTTCCGCCCCGAGCAGGTGACCCTTTATGAGGCCGGCGCCCTCCAGGCCACGGGCCACCAGAGGATGTCCGCCAAGGTCATCACAGACATCAGGACGTAGCAGTCAGCAGGCTGCCTCCACCTCTGCTGCAGATGTCGGGGTTGCACCCAGGCATAGAGGTAGGTAGTTAAGAAATTATGATGGCACTTTGGGTCACAGGTATGCTATAACTGTAAAGAAATTGCACTTTTGTGAATATTTCGGTTAACTGACTTTGTACAGTGGAATTCTCTTATGTCGAGGTTTAGCCATCCTCCCACTCAGTGAGTGCCCAGCTATGACGTTAACATTCATGTGATGCCAACCTCAGCTGAACTAGTGTTCACACCCTTGTGTGGTGACAGAGAGGTGTATTTAAATCTTTATTTGAAGTGTGTAATGTAAGCGTTTCTAACCCTTCTTCCTCAACGAACACTGTTGAATGGGGGCGGCTCATCAGCATTTATATTCTAGTGGTATTTGTGACTCCTCAGTGGTAGTGGCAGAAGACAAGACATGCACAGGAGGAGGAGATCCTTAGGCATGTCCACATCTCAGTCGCAGCAGTGTTTGCATCATTAGATGGTGGCAAAGGCTTCAAGTCTTCTCTCACATCACTTCCTCCTCAGTGGACTCAGTTCCCAGAGTGAGTACACTCAGATCCACCGCAGAGCAAAACAGAGATCATGGCCTGGTGATTCACGAGGCCAGAATGTGAACTGAGAATGCAGGACTCGTTCTTGCTGCAAGTGGTTGGAGATGAAAGGGAAAAGCATTGAGGGCTAGGAGAGTTATGGGCATATGCCTTCACTTCACTTTACTCTTCCTGGAATCTATCAGCAATTAAAGTATCATGGGCACGTCTCCCACATCTTCCTTCATCCATGGTGTGATCATGCTAATATTGACCCTCTGCAGCCTCCTGATATTCCTGGGCCTCCGGACCTTCCTCGTCCGATGGGCTCTCATCTCCTCCAAATCTTCTTGAAGCCTCTTTGCATCTTCCTCACAACTCACATTCCCAACTAGTTTTGTGCCTAGTTTTGGTTAAGTAGTTGTACAAAAGGGCCTTAATGTGGTCATTAATGGGAATTGAGGCTAAAAGGTTGCTGTCACATTCTTTCACGCAGCCACCTGTGCTGCTCTGCAAGAACGATGATCCCTGCCGTCGTATCTGGTTGAACTCAAAAGACAACACTGCAGGTGCAGTATTATGTTACAGAACCCAGTCTCTGCCATTCAGGCTCTCAGCAGCCCTGCTCTAATCCAATGCATCCAAATTTTGAAATATAAACAAAGTTTGCCGCATTTGTCATGACAAGTTCTTCAACACCAACAATTTACTCAACATCCTTTTGGCTGGTGACTGAGCATTGCCCAACCTGTGGCTACACCACACGGACTGCAGCAGTTCAAGAAGGCAGCTCACCACCACCTTCTTAAGGGCAAGGGATGGGCAATAAATGCAGGCCCAGCCAGCGAAGCCCAAATCCTGTGAATGAATATTAAAAACGTTGGAAGTAGGGGTGGCTCCCATATTACGTGCAGCCTTATATTCCTAGTACCCTCCAATGTAACCATCAATGGTTGGAGTGTTGGGTTCCCCCACAAGCCATTAAGACTCTGGACCATAACACTTTATCCCCAACTGGAGAGCTGCGTCAAGAAATGGTCACTAGGAGGTGCAAATACTAAAGGCAAGATTTTTCGGATCACGGGGTTTCAGGCCCCACCACCCGAAGAGTTGGTGGGGAATGTATGTCCACCAACCATGGCAGCCCCATGCTCCAAGGTGTGTTAATTGGCTAGAGATGGCATTCCCACCGCTTGCTCAGTCACAAATTCAGCCTCAGAGAGAGATGCCAACCAATCAGATTGGCTGGCAGCTCTATAGTCCGAGCAGCAGCAGCAGCAGCTGCTTGGACTAGAACAACAAGTAGTCCCCAGATTTTAAGCACTGAAGTCCAGGGCCAGTAAGTGTGTGGGTCCTCTTGGCAGGGAGGGCAGGTGAGAGGAGGATGGTAGAGGAGGCATAGGGGACTTGAAGGGAGAATCAGGGAGGGGAAAGACCCTGAGGGTGGGGTGGGTGGAAGGGGTGTTTGATATGGAAAGGGGCCCTCGAGGGGCGCACCCTCCCCATTCCTGTCCAAGGCCCGAGCAGGGTGGCCTACTAGGTCTTTCCCCCGCCCTGGAACCCCTTCTGGCAGCCTCAAAGTTGAGACCAGGCAGGAAGTGGCCCTTAATTGGCCACTTAAGGGCCTCAATTGGGGCAAGGGCAGGTGAGTCCCCCTAGGCCTCATGCCCCCCCAGTGATAGTGCGGAAGGTCAGGGGCAGCGGGATTACAGCAGGAAGGTCAGCTGGGGAATTTTACCAACCTCCTAGCCAACAAACCCAGCAGTGAGGGACCATAAAATTCTACCCCAAGTGTAAGTTACCTGCATGCATATCCTTTTCTCCACAGTTCCTACAGCCTTGCATGCAGGCCATGACATGTTTTCAAACTCCAATTGTCACAGTCTGTGACCCTAAACACATTAAAAGGAAACTGCAGAGCTGTCTCTCAGCAGCTCGAGGTGGATTTTACAGCCAATATATCTGTAAACAACAGGAATGGGAAAAGGCAATTCAGCAGATGATTGTCGAGAGATCAGATTAAAACATGCAACTCAAAAGCAACTTTTTCTTCCAGTGAAAACAAATAGTTTGATAATTTGCAAAGCCATTGTGCAAAATCACAGCTCAGTTTTCACTCCTAATTTTATCTTTAACTATACCTTATAAAAAGATGTCTTTAACCTAAGTGCACATGCCAGATTGCTCTTACATATTTTTAATCAGTATACAATACTTTTCTTTTCCTGAGGAGAGTGCGAGAGGAGGACCCTGGGACAGGCAATCAGCAGCACCTAGAGGAGAGTGTGAGAGAAGGACCCTGGGACAGGCAGTCAGCAGCACCTAGAGGAGAGTGTGAGAGGAGGACCCTGGGACAGGCAATCAGCAGCACCTAGAGGAGAGAGTGAGAGGAGGACCCTGGGTCAGTCAGCAGCACCTAGAGGAGAGTGTGAGAGGAGGACCCTGGGACAGGCAGTCAGCAGCACCTAGAGGAGAGTGCGAGAGGAGGACCCTGGGACAGGCAGTTAGCAGCACCTAGAGGAGAGTGTGAGAGGAGGACCCTGGGACAGGCAGTCAGCAGCACCTAGAGGAGAGTGCGAGAGGAGGACCCTGGGACAGTCAGCAGCACCTAGAGGAGAGTGTGAGAGGAGGACCCTGGGACAGGCAGTCAGCAGCACCTAGAGGAGAGTGTGAGAGGAGGACCCTGGGACAGGCAGTCAGCAGCACCTAGAGGAGAGTGTGAGAGGAGGACCCTGGGACAGTCAGCAGCACCTAGAGGAGAGTGTGAGAGGAGGACCCTGGGACAGGCAGTCAGCAGCACCTAGAGGAGAGTGTGAGAGGAGGACCCTGGGACAGGCAGTCAGCAGCACCTAGAGGAGAGAGTGAGAGGAGGACCCTGGGACAGGCAGTCAGCAGCACCTAGAGGAGAGTGTGAGAGGAGGACCCTGGGACAGTCAGCAGCACCTAGAGGAGAGTGCGAGAGGAGGACCCTGGGACAGTCAGCAGCACCTAGAGGAGAGTGTGAGAGGAGGACACTGGGACAGACAGTCAGCAGCACCTAGAGGAGAGTGTGAGAGGAGGACCCTGGGACAGGCAGTCAGCAGCACCTAGAGGAGAGTGTGAGAGGAGGGCCCTGGGACAGGCAGTCAGCAGCACCTAGAGGAGAGAGTGAGAGGAGGACCCTGGGACAGGCAGTCAGCAGCACCTAGAGGAGAGTGTGAGAGGAGGACCCTGGGACAGGCAGTCAGCAGCACCTAGAGGAGAGTGTGAGAGGAGGACCCTGGGACAGTCAGCAGCACCTAGAGGAGAGTGTGAGAGGAGGACACTGGGACAGACAGTCAGCAGCACCTAGAGGAGAGTGTGAGAGGAGGACCCTGGGACAGGCAGTCAGCAGCACCTAGAGGAGAGTGTGAGAGGAGGACACTGGGACAGGCAGTCAGCAGCACCTAGAGGAGAGTGTGAGAGGAGGACCCTGGGACAGGCAGTCAGCAGCACCTAGAGGAGAGTGTGAGAGGAGGACCCTGGGACAGGCAGTCAGCAGCACCTAGAGGAGAGAGTGAGAGGAGGACCCTGGGACAGTCAGCAGCACCTAGAGGAGAGTGTGAGAGGAGGACCCTGGGACAGGCAGTCAGCAGCACCTAGAGGAGAGTGTGAGAGGAGGACCCTGGGACAGTCAGCAGCACCTAGAGGAGAGTGTGAGAGGAGGACCCTGGGACAGGCAGTCAGCAGCACCTAGAGGAGAGTGTGAGAGGAGGACCCTGGGACAGTCAGCAGCACCTAGAGGAGAGTGTGAGAGGAGGACACTGGGACAGGCAGTCAGCAGCACCTAGAGGAGAGTGTGAGAGGAGGATCCTGGGACAGGCAGTCAGCAGCACCTAGAGGAGAGTGTGAGAGGAGGATCCTGGGACAGGCAGTCAGCAGCACCTAGAGGAGTGTGTGAGAGGAGGACCCTGGGACAGTCAGCAGCACCTAGAGGAGAGTGTGAGAGGAGGACCCTGGGACAGTCAGCAGCACCTAGAGGAGAGTGTGAGAGGAGGACCCTGGGACAGTCAGCAGCACCTAGAGGAGAGTGTGAGAGGAGGACCCTGGGACAGTCAGCAGCACCTAGAGGAGAGTGTGAGAGGAGGACACTGGGACAGACAGTCAGCAGCACCTAGAGGAGAGTGTGAGAGGAGGACCCTGGGACAGTCAGCAGCACCTAGAGGAGAGTGTGAGAGGAGGACCCTGGGACAGGCAGTCAGCAGCACCTAGAGGAGAGTGTGAGAGGAGGACCCTGGGACAGACAGTCAGCAGCACCTAGAGGAGAGTGTGAGAGGAGGACCCTGGGACAGGCAGTCAGCAGCACCTAGAGGAGAGTGCAAGTGCAAAAACCTGGGACAGGCAGTTAGCAGCACCAAGGGGACAGTGAGAGAGGACCACCCTGCAACAGGCAGTCAGCAGCACCTAGAAGAGAGAGTGAGAGGATGACCCTGGAACCAAGCAGTAGGCAGCACCTGTGTTAGAAACTGGAAGGAGTGAGTGTCAATGTTGAAAAGGAAACTGGGCATGTGGGAGCAACGCTCCCTCTCCATTGCGGGTAAGAACTTGGTCATCAGGTGTGAGGCACTCTCGCTGTTGCTGTACGTGGCCCAGGTCTGGCCCATTCCACACTCCTGCATGGTGGCGATCACCCGAGACATCTTTCGCTTCATCTGGAGGTTGAAAATGGATCGTGTCCGCAGGGACACGATGTACAAGCCTCTAGATAAAGGTGGAAAAAACTTGCCCAACATCGCCCTCATACTGATGGCCACCTTTGTGCGTGGCTGCATCAAGCGGTGTGCAGACACTCAGTATGCAAACACCAAGTGTCACTAGGTGCTGAGGCTCTACCTTTCCCCGGTGTTGCGAAGGATGGGTCTGGCCACGCTGCCACGGAACGCTCCAAGTAGTTGGACCGTGCCATACCACCTGTCCCTCGTGGAAAAATTTATGCAGAGAAACACCTTTGACCACAAGTCTATCAGGCAGTTATCGGCACGTAACGTCTTAGAGGCCCTGAGGGAAAAGGAGAGGGTGGATCCTGTGGGATGGTTCCCCGAGCAGACTGTCAAAGTCATTTGGCAGAATGCCTCATTGCCAGAACTTTCCAACAAATACCAAGAATGTAGCTTGGCTGGTGGTGAGAAAGGCCCACCCTGCCCTCAAGGTGGCTGTGGTAGGGACGAGACCGTTGTTCACCTCCTTGTGGATTGTGCCTTTGCAAAGAAGGTCTGGAGAGAGATGTGGTGGTTTCTGTCGAAGTTCATCCCGAGCAGTTCTGTGACACAGGACTCTGTGCTCTACGGCTGTTCCCAGGGGGACACACCAAGACAAACATCAACTGCAGTTGGAGGATCTGCAACTCGGTGAAAGACGCTCTTTGGTCTGCCCGAAACTTGTTGGTCTTCCAGTGCAAAGAGTTGTCCCCGACCGAGTGTTGCAGACTGACACATTCCAAAGTCCAGGACTACGTGCTGAGGGACGCACTAAAGCTTGGGGCAACCACTGCAAAGGCACAATGGGGAAGGGTCACTGTCTAAGACCTTTCTGCCATAGTGCACCAAGGGACTCGGAACTGTTGAGAGCCCCTCGGGCTGAACAGCTCAAAATGAATGTCTGCAAATGATTGTAATATTCATTTATTGTATTGATGCATTTCGTGATACACATTGTAAAAGTTGAACCTGATTGTACTTTTGTGATGGTGATTTTGAAATGGTTTGGTATGTTCTTCCAGCTATTTTATGAATAAAGTATATATTTCCAAAAAAAAAGTAGGCAGCACCTAGAAGATCTAGTCTATCTAGCATCTAGTCTACACTCAAGTAGGAGTAAGGGTAAAATAAAAGCAAGGGTACACATTATATTAGTTAAGGTGTGTCTGGAGAACTCAGTCCTGTGATTTGCATATCCTGGGCTATGTGGGAAATCCTAGACACTCTTGGTGATCTGGATGACCATGTGTATAGGAGGTGCCTGCGACTGGAGCAACTCGAACTCTGGGTTTTGGAGTTTGAGCGGCAGCTGGGGGCACTGTGGTACATTCACGAGGCTGAGAGGATCGTGGATAGCACGTTTCAGGACATGGTCACCCTGCAGCTTAAGGAAGTGCAAGGAGAGAGGGAATGAGTGACTGTCAGACAGAAGAAGGGGGTCGGGCAGGTCGTGAGGGAATCCCCCGAGTGCAGCTTGTTTGCAAACCACTTTTCAGCCTTGGAAAATGGTGAGAGTGACAGTTCCTCTGTGTGGAGGCCAACCAAAGCAAGGGCCATGGCACTGGGGGTAATCCAGCTGCTCGGGTGGGGGGCGGGGGGGTGGGGATGGAAGAAGTGTGGAAGGGCAATAGTGGTAGGGGATTCATTAGTTAGGGGAGTGGACAGGTGCCTCTGCGGCCTTAGATGTAACTCCAGGATGATATGTTGCCTCCTGGGTGCCAGGGTCAAGGATGTCACAGAACGGCTGCAGGGCATCCTGAAGGGGGAAGGTGAACAGCCAGAGGTCGTGGTCCATGTTGAAGCCAATGACATAGGAAGAAAGAGAAATGAGATTCTGCAAGCAGACCTTAGGGAGTTAGGTACGAAATTAAAAAGCAGGACTTCAAAGATAGTAATCTCGGATTATTCCTGGTGCCACGCAGTAGTGAGTAGGATATAGCAGATGAGTGCTTGGCTGGTGAGATGGTGAAGGAGGATGGGCTTTAAATTCCTGGGGAATTGGGACTGTTTCTGGGGGATGTGGGACCCAAGTTGGACAGGTTACATCTGAACAGGAACAGGAGCAACAACCTCGTGGGGAGGTTTGCTGATGCTGGTGGGGCTGATTTAAACTAAATTGGCAGGGGGCGTAGATCCTGAAAAGTAGTTCAGCGGGAGGGAAGCTGAGATGGAATTAGAAGTTAAAATGTTAGTAAGTAAGTCTGGAAGGCAGAGGAAACATAGGCTAGATAAGAAAGAAGTGTGTTTAGCAAGGCTAAATGGAATGTATTTTAATGCAAGGAGCCTGAGGAATAAGCCAGATGAGCTGAGGGCACAGATAGGCACATGGAGTATGATATCATAGCTCTGACTGAAACTTGGCTAAAAGGGCAGGACTGGCAGCTCAACATTCCTGGTTATCGGGTATTCAGACAAGATAAAGAGCGGGATAGAAGAGGAGGGGGTGGGGGTTGCAATATTGATCAAGGAATCAATTCTAGCAGTGAGGAGGGATGATATCTTGGAAGGATCATCAAATGAGGCCATATGGGTAGAAGTAAAAAACACAAGAGGGGTAAACACGTTGTTGGATGTGTACATAGGCCCCAAGCAGTCAGGGAGAGGTAGGGGATCAAGTATGTAATCAAATTTCAGAGAAGTGTAAATATAATAAGGGAGTAATAGTAGGGAATTTTAACTACCCAAATATTAACTGGAATAGTTTTAGTGTGCAAGGAGGGAGCAAATTTCTTTTCTGCATCCAGGAGAACTTTTTTAGCTTGTAGAAAGCCCAACAAGGGAGGGGGCAGTTCTGGACCTAATATTTGGAAATGAGCCCGGGCAGCTCTGTGCCTCAGGAAGATTTTCAAGTGTGCACTCGCACGCATGTGTAAAGTTCGCTTTCACCCTCCATCCCTGGACCGCACAGGCAGCGCTGAGTGTTGCCGCTCACGTTTCATGCTGGGCAGGCCTTAATTGGCCTTTCAGTGTGAAATCACGGCCCAACCCCAATCGCGGGCAGCGGTCAGCTTCCTGACTACCCCCACCCAGCCCTGCCAAGCCTGCCCAACAAGGGCAAAATTCTGCCCTATGTGTCACTCTCCTCTCCACCCCAACCCAGGTGTCCTTGAAGTGTGGGGGGTGAGGGGGTGAAATTGGTCTTTATCAATAGTTCAAGACAAACAACAGCAAACAATCCTTCCAATGTCCAATTTTCTTTTCCAACACGCCCAGGTGCAACTTTCAACTTCAGAGGGACTTTGAAAGAATAATCAGGCAGGGTTTATAAGGGGCTGTTGAAATGAACCAACTTAGCACAGGCTGAGAAATTGGTTGCTGCGCTTCCTGCAATTACAGCAGTGACAACATTGGAAAAGTACTTCATTGCCAATAGAATGCTTTAGAATGTCCTGAGCTTGTGAAAGGTGCTGTATAAATGCAAATCTTTCTTTGCATCTTTTATTGTCTCATGGTGCTCTCTTTATCTTGCTTTAACTGGTGTTAGATGGGCTGAGACTCAGTCTGGTTCCCATGCCCCTGTCCCCTCCCGTGTCTATCCTTTCCCAGCAGTGGTCTTTGCATGAATGAAACGCAGGTATGCCTTTGACCCCCGCAATGCCTCGGCACTGCAGCTAACATGTGTGCTAAGAACCAAGAAATCTGCTTTCATTTGAAGCTTGTGGGACAAAGCTGAGGTCAGAGGGCAATGAAGGTGGAATCAAATTGACGGTGGAATGATGTTTCCAGTCACTAGGGGCTAACACTGGGAATAAACAAGCCCCCTCCACCTGAACCCTGTATATTACACAGGTTTCTTCACCAATCTGTAACCAGCTGACTGTTTTCAGTCGAGAAGGAAGTAAAAAGAAACAAATAAACAAATCACTGAAAGACTATCAATTCTATAGCACCTTTCACCCAACGAAGTACTATTTGAAGTTGTAATTTTGGGATCATGGCAGCCAATTTGTGCACAGTGAGTTCTCACCAGCAGCAGGATAATATGGTTGAGGGATAAACATTGGCCAGGACTCCAGAAAGAGCTCACTTGTTCTTTCTTGGAATCTGTCACACGTAGAAGGTAAACGTGGCACTGGTTGAATACCTCCTCCAGAAGCTGCCACATCTGCCAGTGCTGTACTTCCCCAGTACTGCATGAAAGGTCAGACTTGATTTTATACTCAAGTCTCTAGAGTGGGGATTGGACCCACAATTCTGACTAAGAGCTGACAGTGCTAACCATTGAGCCATGGGTGCTATCATTAGAAAGCACTGCAATTGGATTCAATGTCATTAGAAGGGGCAGGTATCCTGGAATCTGAAGCAGTCCATGTCCAAATGCAGCAAGACCTGGACAATATCCAGGCTTGGGTTGACAAGTGGCAAGTAACATTCGTGCCACACAAGTGTCAGGCAATAACCAACTCCAACAAGAGAGAATCCAACCATCGCCTCTTGACGTTCAATGGCATTACCATCACTGAAACACCTACTATCAACATCCCGGGAGTTACCATTAACCAGAAACTGAACTGGACTAGCCATATAAATACTATGGCGACAAGAGCAGGTCAGAGGCTAGGAACCGTGTGACCAGTAATTCACCTCCTGACTCCCCAAAGCCTGTCCACCATCTACGAGGCACAGGTCAGGAGTGTGATGGAATACTCCCCACTTGCCTGGATGAGTGCAGTTCCCACAACACTCAAGAAGCTTGACACCGTCCAGGACAAAGCAGCCCACTTGATCGGCACCACATCCACAAACATTCACTGCCTCCACCACCGACACACAGTAGCAGCAGTGTGTGCCATCTATAAGACGCAATGCAGGAATTCACCAAGGCTCCTTCGACAGCACCTTCCAAACCCACGACCCCTACCATCTAGAAGGACAAGGGCAGCGGATAGATGGGAACACTGACACCTGGAAGTTCCCCTCCAAGCCACTCACTATCCTGACTTGGAAATATATCGCAGTTCCTTCACTATCGCTGGGTCAAAATCCTGGAACTCCCTTCCTAACACCTCTGTGGATGCACCTACACCACATGGACTGCAGCAGTTCAAAAAGGCAGCTCACCACCACCTTCTCAAGGGCAACAAATGCTGGTCCAGGCAGCGAAGCCCACATCCCGTGAATGACTTTTTAAAAATACTGCATTATTGGACTTTCAGGGTCAGTTTCAACTTTGATGCGAATCATGGTAAAATAGCTTGCCAATATTGACTCTTTAGTTCATATGCAAGTAATGGCCACTTGGGCAATGTACCAGAGAATAATCGTAGAACTGCACTCCAGCAATTGAGACAAAATTATAATTACAAACCTCAATTTTTCCCCCATTACACTCAGCCCAGTTGAAATCAAGAAGTGAACTTAAATCTTTCCTGAAACAAAAAGCAGGTAATGCTGGAAAAACTCAGCAGGTCTAACAGCATCTATGGAGAGAAGAAAAAAGAGTTGACTTTTCGAGTCTGAATGACTCTTCTTCAGAGCTCTGAGTCATGTGGACTCGAAATGTTAACTCTGGTTTTTTTCTCTCCACAGGTGTTGTAAGACCGACTGAGATTTTCCAGCATTTTCTGTTTTTGTTTCGGATTTCCAGCATCCACAGTATTCTGCTTAAATCTTTCCTGGTTGGTTTCCAACTGAAAATTTCCTTCTATCATTTGGAGTAGATCAGACACAGTCTGAGAGAGATAGGTTTTGATTCATGGAGCATTAGCACAGGTATTAGGGAAAGAGGGAGCTATATTGTAGGGGCAGCTTTTACCTGAACTGCACTAGGACCAGGGGACCTGGGTGTCCTTGTACATGAATCACAAAAATTTAGCACGTTGCTAACGCAAGTAATTAGGAAGGCAAATGGAATGTTGGCATTTATTGCAAGAGGAATGCAGTATAATAGTAGCGCAGTCTTGCTACAACTATACAGGGAATTGGTGAGACAGTACCTATGGCACTGTGTAGAGTTCTGGTCTTACTTGAGGGATATACTCCAATCAAAGAAGGTTCACTAGGTTAATTCCTGGGATGAAGGAAAGGTCCTATGAGGAAAAGTTGAGCAGGTTGGGCCTATACTCACTGGAGTTTAGAACAATGGGAGCTGATCATACTGCTGATCATAAGATGCTGAGAAGGTTTGATAGGGTAGATACTGAGAAGATGTTTCCCTTTGTGGGGGAAATCTAGAACTATGGGACACAGTTTAAAAATAATGGGTCTCCCATTTAGACGGAGAGGAGGAATTTCTTTTCCGAGGGGGTCGTTAGTCTTTAGAATTCCTTTCCCAAGACAGCATTGAGGCTGAGTCCATGAATACATTCAAGGCTGAGTTAGGCAGATATATGATTGACAAGGGAGTCATGGGTTATGGAGGGCAGAAAGGAAAGTGGAGCAAAGGCCACAATCAGATCAGCCATTATCTTATTGAATGGTGGAGCAGGCTTGATCCTGCTTCTTTTTTTATGATCTTATTGATAATCTTTACTTCGCATGGGACACACCATCCCTTCACACTCTGAGCCTGGGTGGAACAGTGGGTTAGACACAGTTCGTCCAGCTCTGATGCTGGGCTCAGATCTTGCCCACATGAATAGGATGAAAGAAATTTCTCTCCACTTTCTGCAACATACTTACCTGAAAGTAGTCTACTTGGAATCGATTCAAGATTGCTGTAAACACAAAGCTATGTGTATATATGCTAAAGTGCCAATCAATCAGCCATCCCACCCAAAGTACAAAAGTAGGTGATCAGAGCAGAACGCTTTACACAAAACATGATGCTGCACCGAGCCCGTGCAGCACTTGCTCCTCCTTGAAGTCCTTCTATTCAGCCCACCCTTCTCAGCTAAAGCAGCAGACAGGCAACTGCGGGATATTAAGGATCACAAGGCTTTCCGAAGATCTGGGAGATCTCCCGGTGACCTCGTCAATGGCTTCAAAAGCAGTTTAAGTGCTCCTTTCCATTTGTCTGAGGATGATGGCACTGAATGGTTATCAATTCAAATTGAAGTTTAAAAGACTGTGATCAAAACTGAGACCAATAGATTTTTGTTGGGTAAGGCTGCTAATGTTACAGAGCAAAGGCGGGGAAATGGAATTGATGCAAGTGAATGGCAGGTCAAGCTCAAGGGGCTAAATAGTCCATTCCTATGGTTGCCTACATAACAAATTACAGTGCTTCAAAGAATAATCTATCATGTAAACTGCTCTGAGACATTCAACTACTGAAAGGGCCTATGTAAGTGAAATATTATAGATTGCAGCGGGAAATATTCACAGAAAACAAAATTAACAGCAAATCCCAGAGCTATTAAAAGATTTTTTTGGCATTTAATCATTCTGTGCTAAATATTTTTCTCTGTCCCTGTCTATAATGGTTTGGAAAAATATAGTTGAATTTTTAACACACATTAGTGCAGGATATCACTACGTTTGAAAATAATACAACAGGAAGTTGTGATGAAGTGCCAGTAAGAGTGGGCTTTTAAAGTCTGAAGATTGTCAAAAGAAGAAGGAGGAAGGTTTCTTCATCACCACTGGGTCAAATTTCCTATCCAACACCATTACCATGGTGATGACAGTAGCTCAGAACTCCATGCTTGAGTCCCTCTAATCAAGCTTCTGCCCTGCCACAGTTCCGAAACACCTCTTATCAAAGTCACAAATTACATCCCATGTGACTGTGACAAAGGTGACCTTTCCCTCCTTGTTTTTCTTGACCTGTCACCTGCCTGTAGCAATGTTGACCATACCATTCTCCTCCAAATCCACTGCTGTCCAGGTGGGTGGGACTACTTTCACGGGTTTCCATTCTTATCTATCAAACCATAGCCAGGGTATCATTTACAACAGGTCTTTTCCTGCCCCTGCACTGTTACCTTTGGTGTACCCTAAAGTCCACCTCCTATTTCTCATCTACATCCTGCCCCTAGGGGACATCATCCAAAAACACAGCGTTGGTTTTCACATGTATATTGCTGACACTCAAGTCTACCTCATCACCACTTCTTTTGACTCCTTCACTGTTGCAAAATTATCAGGCTGCTTACCTGACATCCAGTACTGGACGAGCAAAAATGTCCTCCAATGAAATACTGGGAAGACTGAAGGCATTGTTTTCCATCCAAACTCCATTCCCTAGCTACTAACTCCATCACTCTTCCTGGCAACAGTCTAAGAGTCTAACCCAGACTGTTTGCAACCTTGGTGTCACATTTGATCCCATGATGAACTTCCGTGCCATCACTAAGACTGTCTATTTCCACCTCCATAATATCATCTGACTTTGCCTGTTTCAGCTCATCTGCTGCTGAACCTTCATTCATGCCTTTGTTACCTCTAGACTTGACTATTCCAACGTATTCTTGGTTGGTCTCTGTTATGACACAGTAATGCTGAGCTGTTTAAATCCCAGAGGGAAACTTGAAACAGCTACGACAAATATTTTACAATTTGTATTTATTTTGAGATGCATACCTTGAATTCAGTAGTAATAAGACCACTGAGTCTTATAGTTTCTTACAAAACTAATTAAACCTTTGATTTTAAGCACATACATAGGTTTACAAATTACTATTATGATGATTCCTAGCTCCCCTAGTTAATCTAACTCCCAGTTACACCTCCATTAAGGCAATAGTGAGACACAAAGATTTTAAAAGACCCAGGCGAAGTAACATTATACCCTGAACAATTGAATTCAAAGTGAGCTTTTCTCAGCTTTTGTTCCTTGTAGACAGCAGCTTGAGGCTTAGATGCTGGAGGCTTTTCATAGAATCACAGAATCACACAGTGCAGAAGAGGCCCTTTGGCCCATCGAGTCTGCACCGCCACGTGAGAAACACCTGGCCTACCTACCTAATCCCATTTACCAGCACTTGGCCCATAGCCTTGAATGTTATGATCTGCCCAGTGCTCGTTGTTAGATCTTAGAATTCCTTCTTTCTTTACACGTAATCTCATCTCTGTTATACATAGAGACAGAGTTATACAGCACAGAAACAGGCCCTTCAGCCCATCATGTCTGTGCAAGCCATCAAGCCACCTATCTATTCTAAACCCATTTCCCAGCACTTAGCCCATAAACCCTGTACGCTATGGCATTTCAAGTGCTCATCTAAATACTTCTCAAATGTTGTGAGGGTTCCTGCCTCAACCACCTCCTCAGGCAGCATGTTCCAGATTCCAACCCCCGTCTGGGTGAAGAGATTTTGCCTCAAATCCTCTCTAAACCTCCTGCCCTTTACCTTAAATCTATGCATCCTGGTTATTGACACCTCAGCTAAGGGGAAATGTTTCTTCCTGTCTACCCTATCTATGCCCCTCATAATTTTGTATACCTCTATCAAGTCCCCTCCTAAGCCTTATCTGCTCTAAGGAAAACAACCCTAGCCTATCCAGTCTCTCTCTTTTCAAGTTTCTCCCTTTTCAATGTAAATCCCATTGTCCCAATATGTCTTTTCAACTCTACTATTCTAATAATAAAAATCTTTCATCATACTAATTTTATCAGTAAGCTTTGGGAAAAATAAACACGATTTGGCTTAGCCTCTGTTGGCTAGGTGTAACATTTCATCGCTTCTTTTGAATTCAAGCTACTCTGGTTTATTTAAAAATGTAAATGTTCCCTTTACACCTCACATTCTAAAACTTCACCCATATTTGCCTATTTAGCATTTCAAACCTAGTTTCTCTTCATACATTAAAGCCTTCAGACAAGCTACCTTTAATTCAATTAAGTCCCACACACACAAAAACACACACACATACATAGATACAGACCCCACTATTACTCTACTTTCCAACAAATTCCAATGACATTATGAAAATTATTATATCTTCCTGACAGTCTGCCACCTTGAGGTCATCCAAAACTGCTGCAGTGTCTTAACTCACACCAAGTCCTACTCACCTATCACCCCTATGCTTGCTACACTGCCTCCCAGTCAAGCAACGTCTTGATTTTAAAATTCTCATCCTTGTTTTCAAATTCCTCCATGGTCTTGCACCTCCCTATATCTGTATAATCCTCTGCAGCCCTACAATGATCTGCACTCATCTAATTCTGGCCTCTTGAGCATTCTCAATGTTAATCGTTCCACTACTGCTGGCAGTGCCTTCAGTTTGGATACGTCCTAAGCTCTCGAATTCCCTCCCTAAACCTCTCCATTTTCTACCTCACTTTCCTCTTTTAAGACACTTTTTAATGCTTACCTCTTTGACTAAGTTATGGTCACCTGACCTAATGTCTCCTTATGTGGCTCAGTGTCATATTTTGTTTTGTAATGCTCCTGTGAAGCCCCTTAGAAGTTTTATTATGTTTATATAGCACCTTTAATGTAAGTTGTTGCTGTTGTCCATGTGTAAACTGGGATGGCCAATAAAACGCGGCTTTACCAACATCAGTAACACACCGAGAACAAATTTAAAAAAGGGTAGAATTCCACAATTTTAAGGAACTGGGAAACAGTGAATTATAGTAAGGAGGTAGTGCACAGGGCTTTGAGTGAGGAATGAAAAGAGGAGGGAAGGTGTGCAGAAAGAGCTACTTGGAGAGTAGGACAAACAAGGGAACAAAGTTCAGAAGAACAAGAACCATAATAGCACCAATATAATAGAGAGCAGCAACAGAGAGAGAATAGAAGGCAAAGAGAAGGATCAGCTATTAGACAGTTACCTGCTGGTTGGAGACCCCTGTGGGTAAAGCACCATGTTTATAATCTTTTAGAAGCTGCACTGCTGCTTTGAGATGACTCTGAAAATAAAACATAAGGGAAAAATAGCTTAAAATAATGAATCAAATCACATTTTTTTCAAAACCACATTCTGCTGAGGGAGGCCAGCTGCCATGACTGACTCTGCTGGTAGTTGTAATCACAGCCAGTAACACGTTGTGGAAACAATCACTGCTAACAAACGCTATCCCAGCCACCTGAGCCTTCCCTTACCATCAGGTCCGTATGTCCCCCCTCACTGTGGGAAAGTTCAGGGGTGTGGTGGGAGAAGAGGAAGTAGGGGAATGAGGTGGGTGGAAATAAGGAATCTCCTTCTTGCAGTAATATGCCTTGGGCCTGCTATGTGTTATGACAGGAGAAAGGGAAGTGTCATTTATTTTCCCCCAACATTTATCCTATAATTTTTTGTTGATTGAGGTGAGGGATATTCATTTTGGAAAATGATCTGTGGAGCACCTGCTTACAGCACTGGCATAACACGTTTCCATTCCCACCCCATTTTGAGAACCAAGTGTTTAGTATTAAGCACTCCAACATCAGGTAAAAAAAAATTAAATCCCTACTCTCTGACCCTACAGCTTGCCTCAGTCCAGAACTCTAATGTCCCTAATGCAACACTTTTCCTTTTCCGGCAACAACCATTTTTCTGCCCACCTCTAAGTGAGATTTCCAACTTAACAGCAGTTTCAATTGAACGTATCTTTATGCTCTGGTGGGACATCAGGCATTTCTTGTAGTTCAGCCCAGAGAGAATCAACGCCCTCAGAGCACGTGGAACTGAACTGATGTACTGTCCTCTAGAAACATGGCAAACCCAAACAGGATGGGAACCGCTGCTTCCTCAATGTGCGCCTATCCCCAGGCTGTCCAATTCCATTCCTAATTAGAAACTTCAGAAGGAGATAAAGTCTTTATCTCATTAGAAGTCAACGGTGCATTTTAAGGTTCTGTGTTATACTTGCATGCATAAATCTCACAAAGTAACAGGAGAGGTCCTTTAGCCCTTTGAGTGTGTTCTGCAATTCGATGAGATTATCCAATTCCATATACCACCCCCCACCCCCCTCCATTTCATCCCGTACCCTTAATACTGGTAAACAAAAATCTACTAATCTCAGCTTTGAAAGGAACACATAATCTCACATCAATTGCCATTTGTGGGAGAAAGTCCCAAACTTCTATCATCCTTCCCATATAAAGTGTTTCCTAATTTCACTCCTGAAAGGTCTGGCTCTAATTTTTAGATTTTCTCCCCTAGTCATAGAACCAGTGGGTATACTTTCTCTCTATTTACCCCATCTATTCCCCTTAATCCTCAAAACTTCAATCAAAACACCCCTGAAATTTACAAGGTTTGTGCAATCTCTCTTTCTAATTTAACCTTTGAAGTCCAGATACTATTCCAGATAAGCCTCTCCAAGGCCAATGTCTCCTTCCTAAAGTGTGGTGCTCAGAACTGTTCATAGTATTCAAGACATGGTCTAACTAGAACTTTGTACAATTGAAGCATGACTTCCATACCCTTGTATCCTAGAGCTCTAGAAATAAAAGGCAGCATTTCATTAGCCTTTTTGATTATTTTCTGTATTTGTTCATGACAATGGTCTATGTACTTTGACCCCAAGTCACCTTGGACTTCCACTGTTTCTAGATTTACACCATTTGCAAAACGCTATGTTCCATCCCTCTTCAAGTCCAAAATGGAGGAGCTCCACTGAAATCCTACTTTGAAATCCATTTGCCTCAGATTTTCCCATCCACTTAATCAATTAAATATCTCTCTGGCCAGCCGAGATCAGAGGTGGGTAGTGCACACTACTGGACTCCATGCTGGTAACTCATCGCCATAGAACCACAGAACCATAGAAAAGTTATGGTGCAGAAAGAGGCCATTCAGTCCATCATGTCTGCGCAGGCCAAAAAGAGAAAAAATAAATGAGCCGCTCATTTTAATCCTACTTTCCAGCACCTGGTCCATAGCCTTGCAGGTTACAGCATTTCGGATGCAGATCCAGGTACCTTTTAATTGAGTTGAGCATTTCAGCTTCATCCATCAACTTAGGCAGTGAATTCCACTTGCCCACCACCCTCTGGGTGAAAAAGTTTTTCCTCATGTCCCCTCTAATCCTTCTACCAATCACTTTAAATCTATGCCCCTCAGCTAGGGGAAGCACGTCTTTCATGTCTATTCTATCTAGGCCCCTCAATTTTGTACAGCTCAATTAGGTCCCCCTTAGCCTCCTCTGTTCTAAGGAAAAGAACCCCAGCCTATCCCATCGCACCTCATAGCTGCAATTTTCAAGCCCTGGCAACATTCTTGTGAATCTCCTCTGCACTCTCTCCACAGCAATTATGTCCTTCCTGTAATGTGGTGACCAGAGCTATACACAAAATTCCAGCTGTGGCCTAACCAGCATGTTATACAGTTCTATCATTACGTCCCTACTTTTGTATTCAATACCTCACCCAGCAAAGGAAAGCATTCCATATACTTTCTTGACCACTTTGTCCACCTGTCCTACCACCTTCAGGGACCTGTGAACATGCACTCCAAGGTCTCCCACTTCCTCAACCCCTCTCAATATCTTCCTGCTTATTGAGTGTTCCCTTAGACCATAAGACCATCAGATGTAGGAGCAGAAGTAGGCTATTCAGGCCATTGAGTTTGCTCCGCCATTCAATGAGATCATGGCTGATCTGATAATCCTCAACTCCACTTTCCTGCCTTTCCCCATAACCCTCGATTCCCTTACTGGTTAAAAATTTGTCCATCGCAGCCTTCAATATACCCAACAACCGAGCCTCTACAGCCCTCTGTGGCAAAGAATTCCACAGATTGACTACCCTCTGAGAGAAGAAATTCCTCCTCATCACTGTTTTAAATGGGCACCCCCTTACTCTGAGATTATGCCCTCTGGTCCTAGGCTGTCCCACAAGGGGAAACAACCTCTCAACATCTACCCTGTCAAGCCCCCTAAGAATCTTATATGTTTCAATAAAGTCACCTTTCATTCTTCTAAACTCCAATGAGTACAGGCCCAACCTACTCAACCTCTCCTCATAAGAAAATCCCTCCATATCCAGGATCAACCTAGTAAAACTTCTCTGGACTGCCTCCAATTCCAGTATATCTTTCCTTCGATAAAGGGATCAAAATTGTTCACAGTATTCTTGGTGTGGTCTTACTAGTGTCTTGTATAGTTTTAGCAAGACTTCCCTATTTCTATATTACATTCCCTTTGAAATAAAGGCCAACATTCCATTTGCCTTCCCTATTAGCTGTTGAACTTGTATGTTAGCTTTTTAGGATTCATGCACAAGAACTCCCAAATCCCTCTGTGCTGCAGCTCCTCTATTCTTCCTGCCAAAGTGCATAACCTCACATTTTCCCATATTATATTCCATCTGCTAAGTTTTGCCCATTCACTTAACCTGTCTATATCCCTACAAGAATCCTTGTGTCATCCTCACCACTTGCCTTCCCACCTATTTTTGCATCATCCTCAAACTTGGCGATATTCACTTCCCTCATCCAAGTCATTATTATATAATGTAAATAATTGAGGCCCCTATACTGATCCCTGTGGCACTCCACTAGTTACAGGTTGCCATCCCAAAAATGCCCCTCTTATCCCAACTCTCTGTCTTCTATTAGTTAGCCAACCCTCTATCGATGCAAATACACTACCGGCAAAACCATGGGCTCTTATTTTCTTAAGTAGCCTCATGTGCGGTACCTTATCGAATGCCTTTTGGAAATCCAAATATATTAAGTCCACTGGTTTCCCTTTATCTATCCTGCTCGTTACCTACTCAAGAAATTCTAATAAATTTGGTAGGCATGATTTCCCTTTCATGAAGCCATGCTGACTCTGCTTGATTAGATTATGTATTTCTAAATGCTCTGCTATTACATCCTTTATAATAGACTCCAACATTTTCCCAATGACAGATATCAAGCTAACTTGCCTATTTACCTGTTTTTGTCTCCCTCTCTTTTTGAATAAGGGTGTTCCATTGGCCATTCCCCAATCCTCTGGGACTTATCCAGAATCTAAGGATTCTTGGAAGATTGCTACCAGTGCATCCACTATCTCTGTAGCTACTTCCTTTGGACATTCTGCTTTTTAAATTAACTCCTAACTGATCAAATTCTTTCAGCAGAACCTCCTTTCTAGTCCTATCAATGTTGTTGGTATCAACATGGATGACGATAACTGGATCCCTCCCCCTCCACTCCAAGTTCCTCTCCAGCCCTGAGGAGACATCCTTAACCCTGGCACCGGGCAGGCAATACAGCCTCCGGGACTCACACTCACGGCTTCAGAGAACAGTGTCTATCCCCCTAATTATATTGTCCCCTACCACTACTAAGCTCCCATTTCCTCCCCACTACTTGAAAGGCTCACGGTGCAGTCACACCTACCTGTCCCTGATCACAAACCAAATTTGAATTACCTGATCTCAGGGGGTGACCGCCTCCTGGAGCAAAGTGTCCAGGTAACTTGCCCCCTCCCTGATGTGGCGCAATGTCTGCAGCTCAGACTCCACCTCCTTAACTCGGATCTGAAGTTCCTCGAGCTGCAAACACTTGGTACAGATGGGTTCGCTCTGGATCACCTTGGTGTCCAGCAGTGCCCACATGCAGCAGCAGCAACACATCACCCATCCTGCCATCGCTGATGTATTTTATTAAATTTATTAATTAATTACTCCAGTATCCCCACTCTTTGCACTTTATCATAATTTTTTTTTATACACACCAGTATTGATCTTATACTTAACAAGCTATCTTTAAGAAAAAGAGAAACAAAAGGCTAGAGACCTAAACACAAACTGAAGACTAGAAATACTCACCAATCAGCTGCTCTGTGTTCTTTTCCCTTTCGCGCTCTTTAATGGTCTGACACTCTTCTCCCACTCTCTCACTGTTAAAGGCCCCGCCCCTCTCACACTTGCTCACTGTAAATAACCACGCTGCTTGTCTCACCTTGCTTTGTTTGCACTCCCCAAATGCATTACCTCACACTTTTCCAGTCTGAATTCCATTTTCCACATTTCCATCCATTCAACCAACCAATGATATCATTCTGGAGTGAACAGTTATCCTCTTCACTATCAACTACCCAGCCAATTTTTGTATCATCTGCACATTTCCCAATCATGCCTCCCACATTTAAGTCTAAATCATTAGCAAGGGCCCCAACACTGAGCCCTGTGGAACGCCACTGGAAACAGTTTTCCATTCACAAAAACATCCATCCACCATTACTCTTTGTTTCCTGTCACTGAGCCAATTTTGGATCCAACCTGCCACCTTCCCCTGTATCCCATGAGATCTCACTTTCCTGACCAGTCTGCCAAGTGGGATCCTGTCAAATGCCTTACTGAAATCGATGTAGAGCACATCCACTGCACCACCCTCATCAATCCTCCTTGTTACTTCCTCAAAAAATTATATTTAGTTAGTAAGACACGATCTTCCCCTAACAGAACCATGCTAACTATCCCTGATCAATCCATGCCTGAGTGACAGCTTATCTGGTCTATCAGAATCGTTTCCAATAATTTGACCACCACTTAAGTGCTTATTGTATATAATATTTCACACTCATCCTCCTTAACTAGAATGCCTGCATCATCCCTCTCCTTAGTGAAGACAGAGACAAAATACTCATTGAGAACACTGCCATCTTCTACACCAACCCACAAGTTACCATGTACATCTCTGATAGGCCCTATCCTTTCCTTAGTTATTCTCTTGCTCTTAATATACTGGTAAAACATCTTAGGATTTTCTTTGATTTTACCTGCTAATATTTTTTCGTATCCTCTCTTTGCTTTCCTAATTTCCATTTTTACTTCACCCCTGTACTTTCTATACTCCTCTCGGCTTTCTACAGTATTAAGTCTTTTGTGACTATCATAAGTTTCCTTTTTCTGCTTTATCTTGACCTGTATGCTTCTGGATCACCAGGGGGCTCTAGATCTGTCAGTACCACCCTTTTGCTTTGTGGGGACATGTCTACATTGTGCCCGTGGAATCTCACCTCTGAATGCCTCCCACTGATCTGACAGTTTTCCCTTCTAACAGCTGTATCCAGCCCACTTTCACCCGTTCACCTCTCAGCTTTGTAACATGTGTCTTCCCCCAATTTGGAACTTTTACTCCTGTTCTATCTTTATCCTTTTCCATTATGATGCTAAATATTATGGTCACTATCTCCAAAATAGTCCCCCACTGCCACTTCATCCACTTGCCCTGTTTCATTTCTTAAGACTAAATTTAGAATTACTTCCCCTCTCGTTGGGCCGGTTACATGCTGGCTAAAAAAGTTCTCGAGAGCAGTTCAAGAATTTTGTGCCCACTGTGCCCTTCACACTGTTCATATCGCAATTGATATTAGGATAGTTGAAGTCCCCAATGATTACTGCCCTATTGGTTTTTGCATTCAGAAATCTGTTTCCATATTTGTTCTTCTAACTCTCTTCCACTATTTCAGGGTCTATAGCACACTCCTAACATTGTGGCTGGCCCTTTTTCATTTCTGAACTCAATTTATATGGCCTTATTTGATGCTTCATATAGTATATCATCCCTTCTCACAGCTGTAATTGATTCTTCAACCAATAATGCCACATCCCCACCTTACACACACATGAACCTACGAACATATGAATTAGGAGCAGTAGGCCATTCGGCCCCTCGAGCCTGCTCTGCCATTCAATAAGATCATGGCTGGTTTGAATGTAACTTCAACCCCACATTCATGCCTACCCCCAATAACCTTTCACCCCTTTGTTAATCGAGAATCTAAATCTGACTTAAAAATATTCAAAGGCTCTGCTTCCACCACCTTTTGAGTGAGAGAGTTCCAAAGGCTCACAACCCTCAGAAAAAATTTCTCATCTCTGGCTTAAATTAATAACCCCTTATTTTTAAACAGTAACCTCTAATTCTAGATTCTTCCACAAGAGGAGACATCCTCTCCACATCCACCTTGTCAAGACCCTTCAGGATCTTAAAGGTTTCAATTAAGTGCCTCTTATTCTCCTAAATTCCAGTGGATACAAGCCTAACCTATCCAGCCTTTCCTCATAAGACAACCCACCCATTCCTGGTATTATTCTAGTAAACCTTCTCTGAACTGCTTCTAAAGCATTTACATCTTTCTTTAAATAAGGAGACCAGTTGTACATAATACTCCAGATGTGATCTCACCAATGAAGCATTTGTAATCAATTCCCCCCACAATAAATGATAACATTCTATTAGCTTTCCTAATTAACTGCTGTACCTGCGTACTAACTTTATGTGATTCATGCACTAGGACACCCAGATCCCTCTGAGCCTCAGAGCACTGCAATCTCTCATCATTTAGATAACAAGCTTCTTTTTATACTTCCTCCAACATGAACCATTTCACATTTACCCACATTATACTCCATTTCCCAGGTCTTTTCCCATTCACTTAACCTATCTATGTCACTTTGCAGCCTCCTCACATCCTCTTCACAATTTACTTCCCTAGCTATCTTTGTGTTGTCAACAAATTTAGCAACCATTCCTTTGGTCCCTTCATCCAATAGGATGCCACTATCCTGCCTGAAAATTCTATATCCAGGGATGCTGCCACTTTTGCCCCTCAAGCCAAGTTTCCATTATAGCGATGATATCATGCTGCAATGTGTCTATCTGTGCCGTCAGCACATCAGCTTTATTCACAATGGTCCTTGCATTTACTTATATACTTTTTAACACTGCCAAATTCCTTTGTTATACACTTATTAACCTGCGCTGCTTCTGTCTTTCAGGGTCATTCACAAATTCTCCATATCCCGTTCCCTGCTCTGAAATCGCCCTCAGGTTCCCATCCCCCTGCAAATCTAGTTTACACTCCCCCCACTAGCAAATCTCCCTGCAAGTTTATTCATCCCAGTCCTGGTCTTCAGCCGAACATCTGTCTTGTACAGATCCCACCTACCCCAGAATCAGTCCCAATGCCTCAGAAATCTGATGCCCTCTCTCCTACAGCAGCTTTCCAGCCATGTGTCTATTCACTCAATTCTCCTATTTCTATAGTCACTTGCAAGTGGGACTGGGAGTAATCCTGAGATTACTACTTTAGAGGTCTCGCTTTTCAAGCTCCTTCCCAGCTCCCTAAAGTCTCCTTTCAGGACCTCATCCCCTTTCCTACCCAAATCATTGGTACTAACATGGACCACAATCTCTGGCTGATCACCCTCCCCCAGAAGAATGTCCTGCAGCTGCTCTGTGACATTCTTGATCCTGACACCAGGGTGGTAACATACCATCCTGGAGTCATGTCTACAGCCACAGAAACATCTGTTTGTTCCCTTAACTAACGAATCCCCTATTACTACTGCTCTTCCCCTCTTCGTCCTCCCCTCCTGTACAGAGAAGAGCTGCCTGTGGTACCACAAACTTGGCTCTAACTGCACTCCTCTGAGGAACCATTGCCCTCACCGGTATCCAAAACGGAAAACCGGTTGGTGAGCAGGACCCCAGGGGAATCCTGCACTACCTGCCTAATTTTCTTGGACTGCCTGGAGGTCGCCCATTCCTTTTCTGCCTCCGGGCCCTTAACCTGCAGTATGACCACCTCTCTGAACGTGCTATCCACGTAGCTCTCAGTCTCACGAATGAGCCACAGTGACTCCAGCCACCACTCAATCTCTGAAACCTGGAGCTCAAGGTTCTGCAGCAGGCAGCACTTCTTGCATACTTGGTTGTCTAGGACACTGGTAGCATCCACAACTTCCAAGGAAAACCATAGTGCTAAAGTTATCTTTTTCCTTATTTTATCCCATGTCATGTCTCAATTATGCCCATACTGTATAAAACGAAATAATGCTCTCTAATTTGCATTTGAATGGATACTAACTCCTTTCATCGCCTCAGGAGGGAATCTGTCCCAATGCTTGACCGCTCACTGTTTCCACAGAGTGGTGCCCTCTAATACTATGGTTCTGGACAAAGTGGACCACGATCTTGAGCCATTTTCAATGAGGGCAGCTTGAGGTCAGATCAGCCACCAGCCAATTATTGGTAATAATGGGGCTCATTATTGCTAGTCAGCAACGTGGACGGCCCACAGTGGCCTTGACCATGTCCAGGGAAACGTAGTGGGCTCAGGGCGGGAGTGGGAGGAGGGCACCATGAATCATGAGGTGGGGGTGGGGGGTGCGGCAGGGGCCCTCCCCCAAAACCATACCGGCTGCTGGGCCACAGCTGCGGCTGCTAGCTAGCCATCCCTTGGAGGGATTGTTCCTCCTGGATCATGGTCAGGTAGCTGTGGCATTTTCAAAAATAAAAATAAACTGACCTTGCCTCTCGGTCTCTCCCTCTCTCCATGCTCAGAGCGTCAGCCTCCACCTTGACTGACAGGGCTGCCGATCACTGAACGCTGGAGGGCTTGCCATTCCTGCCATTAAACTGTTCCTTTAAAAATCCGGGTGGCTGTGTCTGGCACAAGCCATGTGGGGTGAGGGCCTAGAAATGAACCAGCGGCCGGGGTCCCAACACAGAAGTGAAAATCCCAGCCACTGAAACTCTATGCTTCCATCCACACTGCTTATAAATGCCAGCTATCCTTGTGTCAGCAGCAAATATGGATGTGTGGGTTTCTATCCCTTTATCCAAGTTATTAATAAATCTAGCCACTGCATCTTCAAAGTACACCATGAGCTGTTAATTGTATATTAATTAAGTGCTTAGTTGCATTCAGGTGCTGGGTACTAGCTGAGCTTCACTTGTGTTCCTATGTATTAGAACAGACTAAAACTATGGTTGTAGAGTTTAGTGGCGCATGCGTGTAATGTGTCTGTAAATAAATGCATATAAATGTGTAAATGCATGTAGACGTGTAAAGGTCAGGCTCCAGTTCTATCCTTTACTGCCTCGCTACTTAGTGTAGAACATGAGCGACATGTACTTGTACCGAGTTCCATAACAACAGGGCACATGTTTACTTTTTCCATTGGATTCAGTCATCAGAATAATGAAAGATAGACGGAAACTGGCCACAATACATGCAGCGCAGGAATTCAAGATTCACAAACCACAAAAAGAATGAGAGATTAGAAGTCTTCCACTAACAAGATGGTGAGCAGGTGGAACAAAACAACAGGAAAACAGTTAATACAACTGAGGTTTCAAACTGCTGCTTTGCATATTAGGTATTGACTACTGAAGTAGTGCTGAATTTCTAACATTGTTGCAGAGCTGATGATTAAATTTAAAAAATGGAGAAGTGGGTATGAAAACAGTCTTTTTTTTTAGAATTAGGGCTATTCAAACAGATTGGGATTACTGGCCGTGGGTGCTGGAAGAAAGGGCACTATGTCGTAGAACCACAGGCTCATATTTAGCAGCTCAGTGAGGTCCCCATGGAGTGTATAAAGGCCCACGTTTAAAAAGGACATCAAATCAAAAACCAGAAACAATAGACCCATTAACTTCAGTTGCTGGCAAGTTGCTAAAAGTGAAATTGGAGATCTGTTGTAAAGAGAAACAAAGAACTTGCATTTAAAAACACCTCTCACAACCTTGGGATGTCTCAAAATACTTTATAGTCAATGACCTGCTTTTTAAAATGTAGTCACTATTGTAATGCAGGAAACATTTGCATACAGCAAGATCTTACAAACAGCAACGAGATAATAAATAAATAACCTGCTTTAGTGAGGTTGGTTGAGGGATAAATATTGGCCCAGGACACTGGGTGGGTGGGGTGTGCAGTTCTGTTGGCTTGATGGCTAGCGCGTGGTTAACCAACAGCGCAGGTTTGATTCCCTTTCCAGCTGTGGTAGACTTGCACATGCCTGCTCCGCCTAGCTCTGAGGTGGGAGGCAGTGGCAAACCACTACTGACAGGAACTGCCAAGGAAACAGCACAGGATGAGCCTTACTCGTTGGTCAAGGATTTGCCTTCTTGCAGACTGGATAGGGCACCCCTGCTCTTCGAATAACATTATGAGATATTTCACATCCATCCAAGAAGCAATCCACAAGTTTGTAAACTATTCCAAGGTATGAGAGTTAGGTCCTTAGATAGAAAAAGCATACCTGTTAAACTGTTGCAGGTATCAAGTGAGTCATGGATGAGGTGAGTGCTACGCAACTAAGATCTTAATCCCCCAGGCCCTGTTCCCACTGGGCTTGTGGGAGTTCAATTGTGCCTTTAGTATGACGAAACACCCAAAGGTATCAACAAAGGTACTAACTTTTTAAAAATATTCAAAGGTGTTTCAAAGGAGAATAAATCAAAATAAAATTTGATACAGAGCCACATAAGGAGGTATGAGGATAATAACGAAAAGCTTGGTCAAAGAGATGAGTTTTAAGAAAAGTCTTTAAGGAGGAAAGGTTTAAGAAAGGAATTCCAGCACTTTGAGCATAGGCAACTGAAGGCACAGCCCTAAATAGTACAGTAAAGAAAAATAAGAAACGTGGAAGTAGCCAGAATTGGAGCAGCAGGAAATCTTGAAGGGTTGTAGGGCTGCAGGAGGTTACAGAGGCAGGGGGCGCTGAGGCCATGGAGATTTGAACACCAGGGTTAAAAAATCAAAGCATTTGATCAGACCAAGAGACAGTGCAGGTCAGTGAGCACAGGGGTGTTAGGCGAATAGGACTTGGTGAGTTAAGACACTGGCAGCAGAGTTTTGGATGACCTCAGGTATGGGAGACCAGCCAGGAGTCCATTGGAATAGTCAAATCCAGAGAGAACAAAGGCATGAGTGTGGGCTTCAGCAGCAGATGAGACAGGGGCGGAATTATAGGGGTGGAAATAGACAGATAGACAGCCTTGGTGATGGCGCAAGTTAAGCTTTATTGTCAAGTAAGATGTACTGGTAGAGATTGTACAGGTTAGGCTCAGGAGCATGAGTCCTAATATACCATTTTTTGTAGCTCAGTTATAAAGATCATCACATTTTCACCTCGCTGACTCTTCAGCGTCCCTGGCCTCATCAGGACTCGGTGGGAGATCCTTCTGTGAGAATCCTTGGGAAGTGCTCCGAAATTAGTTCTCTTAATTAGAACCTCGTCTAATGGAGCAGTGACTTTATTAGCTGCAGACTAATGTGGGTGAATGAAAGTTTCCTGCAGGGCTGGAAAGAGCAAGGGCTCCAGCATGTCCAACACCATTCAGCTGATGAGATATAAATGACCGTGCATTGGAACGGGAACTCAGAGATCATTTTCTTATCATTTATAAAAGGAATTTATGTGCCACATCCATTCCTGGAACAGTGTGGGAAAAGTCATAACAGCCACTGGACCAGGAAGAGATCCTGCTTCTGGCAGAATGGTTTCACAGCAGTAATCTAAGAGAGTCCAAGTACCACTCAGGGTGGCTCAGTGGGCAATTACACGACCTGATGTGATACAGTGCAGTTACCAGATGAGCTCCACACCAGGAGCCTTGTCAGGTCCTGAGTTAGCTGGCCTCGGCTGGAGCAGCACTTGGGTGCAATGGTTGGCCTAAGTTTGGTTGGATTTTGGGGTTGGGGGTGGGATTCTGTCAATCAGTCCAAGATACCTGTCCCATTCAATGGAAGCAGCATCAGTCAGGTAAGGGTAAGGCTGCAATCACATAGTCCACAAGCATTCACTATCCAAGCAACTGTCACTGATCCAGGTACAAGAGGGCTGAGAGTGACAGTAGAAACTGCAATAGTCAATACCTTGAGAAGAGGAGGGGGAAGAAAATAAGGAACAGTTTGTATGTATCCATAACATAAAAACAGAAGTCTCGAATTCAAATTGTTACAAGGTCTAATTTTTCAAAAGAAGGATCATGTGTAGGACTGACACTGCTTTGTGAGAAGTAATGGAACATGACTGGGGGTGAGGAAAGACCTTAACATGGTGATCAAACTTCTCCCAATCCACCCCCACAGCATTTTCATTCCCCCCGCCTCCCAAACCACTATCTATTCTAGCTGCCGATTCTACAGTAAAACAAGGCTTTCCTATAGTCTTCTACCGGCTACGTGCACTGAAAATCCAGGCTTAACTGAATCCTGTACCATTGTTGGCAACTCCTCCTTACACAGTAGCTGCCCTGCCATGCCATACGGTATCTGATGATAGGTCGTTGACCTGAAACATTAACTGTTTCTCCCTCCACAGATTCTGCCTGACCTGCTGAGTGTTTCCAGCATTTTCTGTTTTTATTGCAAAAACAGTGCAGTCAAGCTAAATTTTTGCAAATCTTGGATTAGGCATCAAGCGGAGTATGGTGTACAATTCTGGGCACCACACTTTAGGAAGAATCATTATGACACAGAAGGAGGCTCATCGAATCATGTAGAGAACTTCTCCATAGAACAATTCAGTTAGTCCCAATCCCCCGCACTATTGCCGTAGCCCTGCAAGTTTATTTATTTCCCTCAAGTGCCTATCTAATTTCCTTTTGAAATCATTGATCATCTCCATTTCCACCACCCTCACAGACAGAGAGTTCCGATCATTACCACTCACTGCATTAAAACGTTATTCTTCACATTCCCCCTGCATCTCTTGGCCAAAATATTAAATCTGTGTCCACAAGTCCTTATACCATCAGCTAATAGGAACAGCTTTCCTTTGTCTACCTTACCTAAACCTGTCATAATCTTGTAGACCTTTATCAAATCTCCCCTCAACCCCCTTTGCTCCAAGGAGAACAACCTCAGCTTCTCCAACCTAACCTTGTAATTAAAATCCCTTACCCTGGAACCATTCTAGTAAATCTCCTCTGCAGACTCTCAAATACCCCTCCTAAAGAAGTGGATGCAATTCTCTAGTTGTGAGCTAATCAGAGCTTTATAAAGGTTCAGCATAGCTTCGCTGCTTTTTGTACTCAATGCCTCTATTTATGAAGCCCAATATCCCAATGCTTTGTTAACTAGTTTCTTGATATGTCCTGCCACCTTCAAAGTTCTATACATTTGAACTCCCAAGTCCCTGCACACTCTTTAGAACTTTGCCATTAAGTCATTATTGCTACGCCATATCCCTTCTGCCTAAATGCGTCACCTCGTATTTCTCTGCATGAAATTCCATCTGCTACTTGTCCGTCCATTCTGCTAGCCTATATAAGTCCTGCTGTAGTGTCATGGTATCATTGTCACTGCCACTCCTCCAAAACAAAAACAGAATTACCTGGAAAAACTCAGGTCTGGCAGCATCGGTGGAGAAGAAGAGTTGACGTTCCGAGTCCCCATGACCCTTCCACAGAACTCCTCCAAGTTTGGTATGATTAACAAATTCTGAAATTTTTTCTGTATTCCAAAATCCAAGCTATATATATATATATATATATATATATAAAAAAGTGGTCCTAGCACTGATCCTTGGGAACACCACTGTCTAATATCCTCCAATCTGAAAAAAACATTCCCCATGACTCGTTGTTTTCTGTCCTTAAGGCAGCTCACCAGCACCTTCACAAGCACAATTTGGGATGGGCAATAAATCCTGGCCTAGCCAGTGACGCCCACATCTTATAAACAAATAAAAAATCCTTTCATCAATATTGTATGTTAATTCATCAAAAAATTCTATTAGATTAGTCAAGGATGATTTGCTTTTTACAAATCTGTGCTGTCTCACCTTAACTCAAGCCTACTGATTTTTTTCTCCGATTATTGTTTCCAAAACCTTAGAATCATAAATCATAGAATGGTTACAACAGAGGGGAGGCCATTCAGCCTGTCGTGTCCATGCCGGCTCTCTGCAAGAGCAACTCACCTGGTTCCTTTTCCCCATAGCCCTGCAAATTTTCTTCACTTGAGATAATTATCCAATTTTCTTTTGAAGACCTTACTCACCAATGATGTTAAACTGACCAGCCTGTACTTACTAGGAACGTTCTTACAACCTTTCTTGAATAAGGGTGTCACATTTGCCACTTTCCAATCCTCTGGTACCTCCCCTACTGAGAAGATTAATACAAACCCTTCTACTTGCACTTTCCACAGCAACCTGGGACAATTCAGACCAGGGAACATTTAAAAAATGTATTCTTTCAAAGGATGCAGCATTCACAAGAGCTACATTTGTTGCCCATCCTTAATTGCCCTTGAACTGAGTGACTTTCAGGGGACAATTAAGAGTCAACCATACTGCTGTGGGTCTGGAGGCACACATAGGCCAGACCAGGTAAGGACAGCAGATTTCTTCCCTAAAAGGGTATTGGTGACCCAGATGGGTTTTTATGACAATTGTTGATAGTTTCATGATTTGGGGAAAAAGCTGGAGCATGCATGGGACTAAATTGCTTAGCTCTTTCAAAGAATCAGCACAGGCAGGATGGGCTAAATGGTCGCCTTCTGTGCTGTAAGATTCTAGGCCTGAACACTCAGGGTGTGTGAATTTATCACTATGAACTTATGTCCAGCCCGCCAACGGACCTCAATTTAGTAAAGACTGGGGAAAAGCTGTGACACACAAAGGGTGAATCACAGAAATGCCACTTTGTCAGAAGTAAATATGAGGAAGTTCTGAGTTACTTGGGTGCCATGAAACAATGGCTGACATTGATAATCCCATCCAACAAGTTCCCAAGTGCACCTGTCTCACATGGGTAGAGAATGAAAAGCAATTCCACTCGAAAGTATATTCTTCCCAATCAGGAGTAAAAGCTGACAGCAACCATGTCCATGCAGTGATTGGCTAAAATGTCACCCATGAGGTTCTGGGAACATGTTGCCCAGAAATGGTCAGCATGAACAAAAACAAAAATACCTGGAAAAACTCAGCAGGTCTGACAGCATCTGTGGAGAGGGACACAGTTAACGTTTCGAGTCCGTATACTCGAATTCCACAGGTTCTCTACCCTCAGAGAAGAAATTCCTCCTCATCTCTGTTTTAAATGCATGCCCCCTTACTCAGATTACGCCCTCTGGTCCTAGACTCTCCCACAAGGGGAAACAACCTCTCAGCATCTATCCTGTCAAGCGCCCTAAGGATCTTCTTTGTTTCAATAAGGTCACCTCCCATTCTTCTAAACTCCAGTGAGTACAGGCCCAACCTGCTCAATCTTTCCTCATAAGAGAATCCCTCCATACCGGGGATCAACCTAGTGAACCTTCTTGGACTGCCTCCAATGCCAGTATATCTTTCCTTAGATGAGGGGACCAAAACTGTTCGCAATGTTCTTGTTGTGTTCTTGTATGGTTTGAGCAAGACTTCCCTATTTTTATACTCCATTCCCTTCTCAATAAAGGCCAACATTCCATTTGCCTTCCCTATTAGCTGCTGAATTTGTGTGCTAGCTTTTTAGGATTCATGCACAAGGACTCCCAAATCCCTCTGTGCTGAAGCCTTCTGCAGTATTTCTCCATTTAAATAATATTCAGCTCTTCTATTCTTCCTGCCAAAGTGCATAACCTCACGTTTTCCCACACTCACTTCTCAAGGACAGCCATCAAGGTAATCACAGACAGGGTGTTGCAGTCAGCAGGCTGGCTCCACCTCTGCTGTGGATGTCGGGGGAGCACCAAGACGTAGCAGCAGGATTAGGAAGGTGACCTGTGAGGGATCTCACAAACATCCACTTAAGTGTGTATCCAGGGAGGTCATGGATGCCAACTTCGTGAAGGCACAGAACTTTGTGCATTTTGCCTGGGATCAGGAAAGCCAAGGAGCAAGAGCACTGGGATTTGCGCAGATCTCTGGTTTTCCACAGTTGCAGGGTACCATTGATTGCACTCACGTGTCACTTAGATCTCCATGCCAACAATCAGTCAACTACGTCAGTCGCAAGGGCTTCCACTTGCTAAATGTTCAGCTGGTATGCGACTACCACAAATGCAACCTACAGGTCTGCACATGATTCCCGGGGAGCATACAGGACTCCTACATCTTTAGCAGCTCTCAGACGCCTGACATTGTCCAGGATCCAGAGAGGCTGCGGGGTTAGCTCCTCGGAGACAAGGGCTGCCCACAGTGGACGTGGCTGATGGCGCCCATTCAGGGGCCTCGGACTGCTGCAGAGCAACGATATAATGACACTCATGCCTCGACCCGGAGTTTGGCGGAACAAGCGATAAGCAATTTGAAAATGAGGTTCTGGTGCCTCAACAGGTCCAGTGGAGCACTGCAATACAGTCCACAGAGGGTGTCGCACATCGTTGCTTGCTGCATACTTCACAACTTGCCGCTGCAACCTGGTACGACCTGGCTTAGGAGCAGATGGGAGAGCTGCACGTATTCTCTGATGAGGAAGTTGAAGGGGATGACAATGATGAGGTCCTCGAAGGCGAGGATGCTGGCGAGGAGGCTGTTGCACTGACCAGACGAGGCAAGTGCACTCTGGAAGTCCTCATAGCCACAAGATTCATGGAGGATGGTGATGAGATGAGATGCAGTGAGGACAGTCCTGACATCCTCACCTTGCATCTGTGTATGTCTGACTCCTGTGTGGCTGATGGCAGTGCACATACCCTCAGTGTTCAGGCTCATGTCATGAAGATACAACGGAGGCACTAATAGTTGTTAGTTTCCAGGAGGATGATGATGTCATGCAGTGAGGACACTATAAAGATTGCTTCTGTGAATGTCTGACTCCTGTATGGCTGAGCGAAGCTTGCTTGCGCTACGATCAGGGTCATATCATGAAGACGCAGCTGTGAAACTTTAAAAGCACCTGATCCTTTGTCCGCCTTCAGCACCTGACCCCTTCAGGAGCACAGTGTCACTGGTCGCAGGTGCTGGAGTGATGGGGGTCCAGACCCACCTTAAGAAGCGCTGGCAGCACACAGAGAGAATGACTGAACTCCGTGATGCCTGCCCACTACATGCTGGCAGCAAAAACAAACACCATTGAGGTGCAGGCATCACTGGTGTGTCCAGTGAGCGCGAACCCAGGCCATCACTTTGGTCTGAAGCTTACACGCTGCACAGGGAAGAGGCCCTGGACTGAGACACCTTACTTTATCTTGTGCAGGAACAAAGGTTTCACATCTGAGTGACACGAACAATGTTCATCATAACAAGGAGCCATTGGCGAGACACTCTTGGGAGTTTATTTACAATAGTAAACATTAAGTACAAGTGACTAACACCCGTGTCCAGGCTGCGCAATTACATCTTCTTAACTTTCCCAACCCTGCCGCTACATCTGAGTGCTCCCCCGACATCCACAGCAGAGGTGGAGGCAGCCTGCTGACTGCAACACCCTGTCTGTGATGACCTTGATGGGCATCCTCTGGAGGACCCCGGCCTGCTTTTGGGGTCCTGCTGTGTGGCAGTAGCACCCTTCTTCCCCTAGAAAGAGCCACTGGCGTAAAAATTGAGCGCTGCAATCACTTTCACGGCCACTGGAAGTGGATGCTCTCCATGTCCCCGTGGCACCAAATCCTGCACCAGGTGGCGTATGTGACCCACCAGTTTCCTAGACATGCACTGTCTTTGGCGACACTGGTTCTCAGTCATCTGCAGGAATGACAGGCGCTATCTAAAGACCCTGGGTCTAGCGAGGCACCGACAAGCGACGGCTCGCTGTGGATCTTCTGCAGGCTCTGTCGCCCTTTCATCTTGAGGGAGGGATTCCTCCCTTTGCCGAGCCAAGCACCTCCCCTGCTCTCATCTTCTTCTCTGGTCTCTGTAAACCATGAGGCATACCTCTAAATCACGATCCTGATCTCTTCCTGCAGAATCAAACAGTGCTGGAGTATTTCCGTGTATGGGTGTACTAAGAACCTCTCTTGATTAAGTCTGAAGTCCCTTCATGTATGCAGGTGACTGCTGGCCACTACTTAGATGGCCATGGTGTAGTGCACTCATTGGCTGTCTGAAAGCCCACCCATCTACACCCCACTCCACTTGACCAATTGGCAGTAGCTTCAGCTCAGGCATTCTCCTTACACTCACTGCAAAGCTGCGCTGTTAGCTTGAACCATGATGGATACTGATCCTCATCTTAATAAAGACATTGCAAGGGGCTGAGAGCACCTCCACCAGTGACTGCGTCATGGCACCCTTCGCAAGGGCATTGTTCAACTTTCCCAGTCAGCCAATTGCTTTGCTCCCCTAAAACACACATTCATTTGCAGTCTGTGCCTGAGGGGTGAAAAGTTCTGGAGCATTTGGTGGCACCGTCCATGCTTTTTGTGTTGCTCGAGTGGGCAGAAAAGCTTCAGAGATCTGACTCCAAGCAAGTCAACGGAGCTGCAGCTGAACAGTCTCAGCTGCAGAAGGATGTTCACTTCATCCCCTCCCCCTGCCACTCCGACACGTGCTTGAGCATTTCATTCAGTCTGTGTTGCCTTGCCCCCCACTCCCCAGCACGTGCATGAGGATTTCCTTCAGTCTGTGCTGCTTTGTCCCCCAGTCCCCCAGCACGTGCATGAGGATTTCCTTCAGTCTGTGCTGCCTTGTCCCCCAGTCCCCCAGCACGTGCATGAGGATTTCCTTCAGTCTGTGCTGCCTTGTCCCCCAGCACGTGCATGAGGATTTCCTTCAGTCTGTGCTGCCTTGTCCCCCAGCACGTGCATGAGGATTTCCTTCAGTCTGTGCTGCCTTGTCCCCCAGTCCCCCAGCACGTGCATGAGGATTTCCTTCAGTCTGTGCTGCTCCCAGTCCCCCAGCACGTGCATGAGGATTTCCTTCAGTCTGTGCTGCCTTGTCCCCCAGTCCCCCAGCACGTGCATGAGGATTTCCTTCAGTCTGTGCTGCTCCCAGTCCCCCAGCACGTGCATGAGGATTTCCTTCAGTCTGTGCTGCCTTGTCCCCCAGTCCCCCAGCACGTGCATGAGGATTTCCTTCAGTCTGTGCTGCCTTGTCCCCCAGCATGTGCATGAGGATTTCCTTCAGTCTGTGCTGCCTTGTCCCCCAGTCCCCCAGCACGTGCATGAGGATTTCCTTCAGTCTGTGCTGCCTTGTCCCCCAGACCCCCAGCACGCGCATGAGGATTTCCTTCAGTCTGTGCTGCCTTGTCCCCCAGTCCCCCAGCACGTGCATGAGGATTTCCTTCAGTCTGTGCTGCCTTGTCCCCCAGACCCCCAGCACGTGCATGAGGATTTCCTTCAGTCTGTGCTGCCTTGTCCCCCAGTCCCCCAGCACGTGCATGAGGATTTCCTTCAGTCTGTGCTGTCTTGTCCCCCAGCACGTGCATGAGGATTTCCTTCAGTCTGTGCTGCCTTGTCCCCTAGACCCCCAGCACGTGCATGAGGATTTCCTTCAGTATGTGCTGCCTTGCCCCAACATTACACAACCCGGCCGGACCCTCAATGGAGCCCTTGCCCTGGCACCACACTGAAAGCCAGCCAGGAAAAAGTAGCTTGCTTGTGCCACTCCGTGAATGCGTGGTGCCTCATCCTTGATGCCCTATGGGCGATGCTTGTAAGCGCTGTGCAATGCTGTGTGCACTCAGCTCCGTGTTCCCCTCGAAGATCCGGCGAAAGGTACACGCCTTTGAAGATGGTCCTGAAGTCACGCCGACGCGGCTGGTAAATTTGGCGTGGGGGAAGATGCCAGTGAGCAGGGCTTATAATTAGATGCAAATGTATTAAAATGACGTTCCCGATGTGCGGCAGTGGGAAACGCAGCCTGCCATTGATGGGTGGAGCGGATGATCGCAAACCGTTTCACAGTGACGTTATTTGTGGGGAAATCTACAGAGAAGCAGTGGGGGGTGTACAAAAAGGAAATGGGGAGGGTACAGGCTCAACATGTTCCCTCTAGGATGATAGGAAGGAGTAACAAGCCCAGAGAACCATGGATGACCAGAGATATTCAGGATATGACGCGAAGGAAAAGAGAGGCTTTTAGCAGGTACAAGGGGAGCAAATCAGCGGAGGCATTAGTGGAGTACAGACAGTGCAGAGTGGAGCTTAAGAAAGCAATTAGGAGAGCAAAGAGGGGATATGAGAAAGCTCTGGCTGGTAAAAGTAGGGAAAATCCCAAGATATTCTATAAGTATATCAATGGGAAGTGGATAACCAGGGAAAGAGTAGGGCCCATTAGGGACCAAGGGGACAATCTATGAGTGGAGCCAGAGGACATCGGTAGAGTGTTGAATGAATACTTCACATCCGTCTTCACCCAAGAGAATGAGGATGAAGGTATCGAACTCGGGGAGATAAACTGCGAGGTTCTTAAGCAAATTGATATAGAGAGTGACAATGTATTGGAGGTGTTGGCAGGCTTAAAAGTGGACAAATCTCCAGGTCCGGATGATTTGTGTCCCTGACTACTGAGGGAGGCAAGGGAGGAGATCGCAGGGGCTCTGACCCAAATTTTTAATTCCTCTCTGGCCACAGGGGTGGTTCCAGAAGACTGGAGAACAGCTAATGTGCTTCTGCTATTTAAGAAGGGTTGTAGAGATAAGCCAAGGAACTACAGGCCGGTGAGTCTCATGTCAGTAGTAGAGAAACTATTGGAGAACGTTCTGAAGGAGAGTATCTATCTCCACTCGGAGAGGCAAGGTTTGATCAGGGATAGTCAGCATGGCTTTATCAGAGGGAGGTCATGCCTAACAAATTTGATTGAATTTTTTGAGGAGGTGACCAGGTGTGTAGATGAGGGTAGTGCAGCTGATGTAGTTTATATGGATTTCAGCAAAGCCTTTGACAAGGTCCCACATGGGAGACCTATAAAGAAGGCAAACGTATATGGGATACAGGGTAATTTGAAAGGTGGATTCAAAATTGGCTCAGTTGTAGGAGGCAAAGAGTGATGACAGAAGGATGCTTTAGGGACTGGAAGCCAGTGTCCAGTGGCGTACCACAGGGATCTGTGCTCGGTCCCCTATTATTTGTCATTTATATAAACGACATAGTGGGGAGTAGGATTAGTAAGTTTGCAGATGACACAAAGATAGGCCAGGTGGTTAACAGTGAGGTTGAGTGTCTTGGGCTACAGGAAGATATAGACAGGATGGTCAAATGGGCAGATAAGTGGCAGATGGAATTTAACCCTGAAAAGTGTGAGGTGATACACCCGGAAGGAGTAATTTGACAAAGAAGTATTCAATGAACGGCATGGCACTAGGAAGTTCTGAGGAACAAAGGGACCTTGGCTTGTGTGTCCATAGATCTCTGGAGGCTGAGGGGCATGTTAGTGGGGTGGTGAAAAAGGCATATGGGACACTTGCCATTATCAATCGAGGCATAAATTATAAAAGTAGAGAAGTCATGTTGGAGTTGTATAGAACCTTGGTGAGGCCACAGCTGGAGTAGTGTGTGCAGTTCTGGTCACCACATTATAGGAAGGATGTGATTGCACTGGAAGGGGTGCAGAGGAGATTCACCAGGATGTTGCCCGGGATGAAACATTTAAGTTATGAAGAGAGGTTGGATAGACTTGGGTTGTTTTTGTTGGAGCAGAGAAGACTGAGGGGCGACCTGAGGGGCATGGACAGTGTGGATAGGGAGCAGCTGTTCCCCTTCATTGAAGGGTCAGTCACGAGGGGACATAAGTTCAAGGTGAGGGGCAGGAGGTTTAGGGGGGATGTGAGGAAAAACTTTTTTACCCAGAGGGTGGTGACAGTCTGGAATGCGCTGCCTGGGAGGGTGGTGGAGGCGGGTTGCCTCACATCCTTTAAAAAGTACCTGGATGAGCACTTGGCACGTCATAACATTCAAGGCTGTGGGCCAAGTGCTGGTAAATGGGATTAGGTAAGTAGGTCAGGTGTTTCTCATGTATCGGTGCAGACTCGATGGGCCAAAGGGCCTCTTCTGCACTGTTATTCTCTGATTCTGTGGCGTAAAACCGATTTTTGGCCGTCCCACCATATTGTCCCTCCCTGCTCACCGTGATCCCCGAAGCCAACGGGACTGTAAAATTCCAGCCAAAGTATTGGCAACTGCCCAATTCCAGGGTTGTGCAGAGTCAGTACTGTGCTTAACATGGAACCGAAATGAGCCTGTCAGACAAGAGTTTGCCATGTCAGTTGCAATATAGAGTCACAGAGTTATACAGCACAGAAACAGGTCCTTTGGCCAATCGTGTCCGTACCAGCCATCAAGCACCAATCTGTTCTAATCCCATTTTGCGGCACTTGGTCCTTAGCCCTGTATGCTATGGCTCATTTCAAGTGCTCATCTAAATACTTCTTAATATATCAGCCACAATGTGTTAAAGTACGCGAGTAAATTGAGACATGACATGTGGAAAGTGTAACAAGTTTGGGTGGAACCGGTGACTTTGGACCTAATGTTCCCAAAGCTCTTCGCCACTGGGGGTTTGCCTCACCTCATGTCTCGGTCTGTTGTAAACTGATTCATAGAGATTGATTGCACTGATTAGTCAACAGCTTTATTACTGTTGTATCATGCCAGTACCAGGATGGTAGAAGGTAAACTTCATGGACCTTGATCTTTTCTCATCTACCAGTTCCTATGTTCCTACATTGCACTTGCCTGGGCATCCGCAAAAACAGAATTAAGAACATCAGAATCAGCTAACATAAACAAACATTATCTAAAGACCTCTCTGATGTCCTTCATTAAGATAAATCTTGCAGACAGAATCCTCTCATTTCTAGTCCTTGTCAAACCTCCTGAATATCCTGCTGTGAACTACTGTAATTTTAGAAGCAAAGGATTTCAGACTGCTTCAAACAAGCAATTTACAGATCAGTGGCAAATTACCACCACTGTGGCCAATAAGGATGACATTCGAGCTTCCTTGGAGTTTGTAGACACAATCTTCTGACTATGCAGACACATAATAGGGGTTGATGAAGGATGTGTTGGTTTAGAGAAGTGAGAAGATGAAATTACTGGAATTATGTTTTTAATGTGGGTTAATTAACCTCCAACAGGATTGCTGAGCAGCTGCTCCAGGTATTTTTACTGCTCTAATTTATTCCAGATGACATTTCGACAGACAGACTGTTAATACACAGCATGGGGCTTTTTCATTAGGAAAGACAGGAATTTGGTGCCAAACTGAATGCGAAACAAGAAAAAGCAATACTGAGAGGCATAATATATCCAGTACATAATCCATTTCTATAAAAACAGTTTAATCTTACCCAACAAAGGTTTAGTCTTATTGGAGTGCAGCTTCCTGGGCCTGGTCCATCTGGCCAGCCTGTTTGTATACAAGATGCAGCTGGACTGGCTCTTGACTGGCAGAGATTCATCATAGAGATCATGGTGACCCCAGGATGTTGATGGTGAGGAAATTCAACAACGGTAACGTCAGTGAACGTTAAGAGGAGGTGGTTAGATTCAATCTTGTTGGAAATGGTCTTTGCCTGGCCCTTGGCTGGTATTAATGTTACTTGCTACTTATAAGTCCAAGAATGACAGAAGCAGTGTTTAGTCATGATGCTCCAGCAGTATGGGGAATGCTTGATGGATCAGCTTGTCTTCTCCTATCAATTTTGTAAGGAAGACTTTATGGTAAATGATGGCAGCCTAATCAACTTTGGGGAGCCTCACAAGCAAGCCAAAAATCACAAAATTTGTTCACACATACTACCTAGGGTGGGACAATTAGGGACAGGAATACGACATTTTTTTTCCTCTCCCCTCTAACCCTTGGATTCCAAAACCAATTGTAATGCTAGGATTGCCAATCCTCCTGGATTGTCCTAAAGCGTCTAGAAATTTAAGATTAACTTCCCAGACACTGCTCCAAACAACCCAATAGAAAAATCAATGAGGGAATACAAAAGCTATTAGAATTGGAGGAATAAAAATGATCAAAGGATCATCCTCCGCCATTTCCGCCAACTCCAGCATGATGCCACTACCAAACACATCCCTTCACCCCCACTGTTGGCATTCCATAGGGATCGTTCCCTCCGGGACACCCTGGTCCACTTCTCCATCACCCCCTACTCCCCAACCCCCATCTATGGCACCACCCCATGCCCACGCAAAAGATGTAACACCTGCCCCTTCACTTCCTCTATCCTCACCGTCCAAGGGCCCAAACACTCCTTTCAAGTGAAGCAACATTTCACTTGCATTTCCCCCAACTTAGTCTACTGCATTCGTTGCTCCCAATGTGGTCTCCTCTACATTGGAGAGACCAAACGTAAACTGGGCAACCGCTTTGCAGAACACCTGCGGTCTGTCCGCAAGAATGACCCAAACCTCCCTGTCGCTTGCCATTTTAACACTCTACCCTGCTCTCTTGCCCACATGTCTGTCCTTGGCTTGCTGCATTGTTCCAGTGAAGCCCAACGCAAACTGGAGGAACAACACCTCATCTTCCGACTAGGCACTTTACAGCCTTCCGGACTGAATATTGAATTCAACAACTCTAGGTCTTGACTTCCCTCCTCCATCCCCAACCCCCCCCCTTCTGTTTCTTCCCCCTTCCTTTTGTTTTTTTCCAATAAATTATATAGATTTTTCTTTTTCCCTCCTATTTCCATTATTTTTAAATATTTTTAAATCTTTTATGCTCCCCCCACCTCCACTAGAGCTATACCTTGAGTGCCCTACCATCCATTCTTAATTAGCACATTCGTTTAGATAATATCACCAACTTCAACACCTATGTGTTCTTTTGTTCTGCCGTCTGTGACATCTTTTGATAATCTGCTTCTATCACTGCTTTTGCCTACAACCACACCACCCCCCTCCACTTCTCTCCCCCATTTCAACCCTTCCTGGGATTCACCTAGTTCTGTCGAAGGGTCATGAGGACTCAAAACGTCAACTCTTTTCTTCTCCGCCGATGCTGCCAGACGTGCTGAGTTTTTCCAGGTAATTCTGTTTTTGTGTTGAATAAAAATGCAGTTTGCCTGACGGTCAAGAATTATCCAACAGGTGATGAAAGGCAGGTAACCAACGGTGAGAGTGTAGGATCGTGGGGCACTGATGTGATTAAACCACCACTTGAATCCGTCAAACTAGAGTTGGCAAATCTGAGTATCCTAAAGCCCAAGGTTACTCATAGAAATCACAACCTCAGCATTAAAACATAGGACATCTAGAGTGAACCTTTTAACAAAGGTTTCTAGACTGCAGACACCTGCATTGCAAAGCCTCGCGTTATCACTGACCCTTATCCCTTTTAGGAACGTAGGAACAGAAGAAGGGCCAGTCAATCTCTCAAGCCCAAACCTTCATACAATTAGGTTATGGCTGATCTGTATCTTAACTAACTACACATGTTGGTTCCACAACCCTTAATACTCTTGCCCAACAAAAATCTATCAATCACGACTTTTAGGTTCTCAATTGACCCCCAAACAAATCAGCTCTTTTGGACTTTGTTCCTCAGAAATATAGCAAATTCCATTTAGTTTAGAACCTCATTCTGATGCACACACAAAGTCATCTATTCAGACTTAGTGTCCGACCCACACTTCCAGTTTGGTTACACATCCTGCGGTCCTCAAGTCTCTTTGAAATTAAACTAAAATTTACATTGGTTTCTTTACTTGCTGTTACTTGCCTCCAAACAATAGGGGGTGCTGCTGCTGCTGCTCCCCAATAGTCTGAATCCTTCTGACGTGTGTTCCTCCAGGAGAGAGGTTTACCTTGAAGGATTTGTTTTAACGTTTAAATTTTGCTACTTTTACTTGGCTTTTCCTGTTGTCTCCTTTCTCCTGCTGCCTTGTCTCCGATCACTAGGCCCTCTAATCCTGCCATCCCTGTGAGTAGTGTTGCCAATTCTAGTTGGATGTTATCCTGAAGGTTTTATCATACGACTGCCAGCCTCCAACTAACTTGTCCAGTTAGCCATTCCCCTGTTCCCACATCTCCCAAAGATTTACAACTAAAATGCAAGACCCATGAAGAGGTTTTAAAAACCATCCTTTTTTTAAAAAATCCTCCTACATATTTCTCCTGGGCTGCCTACCCTGGAGGTTAATCTGTAATTCCCAGATCCTCCAGGACAATCCTGGAACAAAGGCAGCTCCACTCGTGCCCACTAAATCTCAAACACAGGCTCGGGATCACCCACTCCCAGGATGCTATTTGAAGGAGGCAACCAGAGCCAGTGGAAGTCCGGTGTCGCTTCATTTGGGGAAGGAAGGCCCGCCACATTAAGACACTTAACTGGACAGCACCAGGATCAAGGACTCTGGGGGTGGATGTCCCGCCTGCTGAGAATTGTCAGCCAATAAGAGACTGAGGGGGGATCGCAGGGGCAAGGGGGTTTGCGGTGGCAAAAGGGAGGTCGGTGGGGGAGGGGTGGGGGGGGGGGCAACAGGTGGCAGCAGGGTAGGTGGGGCAGTGGGTGGGGGGGAAGGGGGGGGATTCACCGGCAATAGCGAGCGGTTGTCTCTCAGCAGATCACAGCCTCCCTCCCTGATGCCAGGTCCCTCAATCAGACACTGAGTGCCTTTGAATGTGGGACACCCTGTACCTCCCAGCGAGTCTGATGCCCATTACTGGATGAGTTGAATACCAGCAGCAGCGGAGGTCCTTAAATGGGCATTAATTTCCTAATTAAGGGCCTCAGTTTACAGCAGGACGGGAAGGCCATCCAGGGGTCTTAATCAGGTTGGGGGGGGGGGGGGGGGGGGGGGGGGTGGTGGGGGGAAGGTGGGTGGCGGGGTCGCCATCCACCACCCTCCCGATTAAATGCCCCCCCCACCAACACCAACTCGCCATGGTTGTGGGGGGTGTGGAAAGAAACGGCATTAAATTCCGCACTCAGTTACAATTCTGTACCAGGCTGCTCTCTCGTGCATCTGCAGATGCTTCATGATCATCATCCATTTCTGCAAGACTTTAATTCACAAAGCATTGACAAGTACTTATAATCTTTGCCAACATTTACAATCAGGAAAAAAAAATGAACTTTGGTAACTGAAGTGCCACCAAAATGGATGAAGATTAAACAAATGGTGGAGAACAGGAAGAAATAGCAACCTTCAGCTCACAGTATTTTCAAAACAAAGTACCCTAAACTAAAACTAGTGCTGCTATAACTGGTGAAAATTAGATAATGATGAAGGCCTTTGAAAGGCTTTTCCATTGACCAGTATCCCTGTGTATGAAATATATTGTAAAGAAGGACATTTCAACAGATCTGTTCTGATTCTATTCTGAAATCTCAGAATTTTGCTGTGCCTTACAGCTTTGGATAGTCAGCATGTGAATAAATGATTAGTTAGGCAGCTACACTTTGATCCAAGGGTGTGGCATTTTCAATGTTTGAAAAGAGATTGTGGGCATCTCATGGGATCTCAGGTGGATTATATAAACCAGCCGAAGAGGTCATTGTTAACCATGTGCGTTTAACTGAGCCCACAGAATTTGCAAGGGCATGGGTTCCAGATCTAAAAGAATTGATGTGCTTATGAAAATAGCTTTCCACCATGTATAGAAAATTTAGGAAAAAGTTGAAAGTACAACTGTGGGGTTTAGAATAATTGAATTTCACAGCACAGGAGGAGGCCATTCAGCCCATCACACCCTGCTGAAAGAGTTAATCAATTAGTTTCATGTTCCTGTTCTTTCCCCAAAACCTTTTAGAATTTATTTTTCAAATATTTATCCACTCCCCCCTTAAAACCCAATTTTGATTTTGCTTCCACAACTGTTTCTGAGCGTTCCAGATTCCAACAACCTTCTACATGGAAAAAAAAAATTATCCCATTACCTTCATTCATGCTTTCATGTAATGATAATCTTAAATTAATACTCTCTAGTTATCAGCTTACCACCAGTGAAAAGATTTTACCTGGTAAAAACCCACGTCATTTTGAATACTTAGCACAGCTGTCCAACGTTTCAAGATTTAAGAATCTGCCTCGAGTCTCTCTATACATCAACACATTTTAAAGAGTGCATCTAGGACAAAGCAGCCTGTTTGACTGGCACCCCATCCACAAACATTCACTCCCTCCACCGCCGACAAACAGTGACAGCAGTGTGTACCATCTACAAGGTATACTGCAGGAACTCACCAAGACTCCTTAGACAGCACATTCCAAACCCATGACCACTACCATCTAGAACAATGGCAGCAGATACATGGGAACACCACCACCTGGAAGTTCCCCTCCAAGTCACTCACCATCCTGACTTGGAAATATATCACAGTTCCTTCACTGTCACTGGGTCAAAATCCTGGAACTCCCTCCCTAACAGCACTGTGGGTGTACCTACACCACAGGGACTGCAGCGGTTCAAGAATGCAGTGCACCACCACCTTCTCAAGGGTAAATAGGGATGTGCAATAAATGGTGGCCTAGCCAGCGATGCCCACATCCCATAAAATTAATTTTTTTTTAAATTTAAGTAGATCCATCGTTGGTCTTCCTCCCAGAATAAGAACAATTTATTTCTCCACATCAAATTTAACCTGACCAGATTTTCACCATCGAGAGCGTGAAGCTTGAGCTAGGAAATTTGCAAACTCGGCAGACTTATCTCCTTTAAATGGGCCTCTGCCCACCATATTTTTGCTCCGGAGAAGCAGAGTTGAGATGGAGTCAGGCCTGTTGTTTCTGGAGGCAGTTCGAAGGTGGTCACCAAAGTGGGTGAGTGCTGCCTCAGGCCGATTAGAAAACCCGCCTCAGTTCTCTAGGCATTTGTTCCAGTTGTTTTAAAAGCTTTAGGCCTTCCAGCCCTCACCCTTCCTCACCCCCATGCCACCATCTGTGAGGCCATTTGCCATTTATGAACTGTTTCAACAGAAACAAATGGTCAGGCATCTGTTTCTCCAGATGGCCTTGTTATGAATGCTTGGCTGAGCTCCAGGAGTCACTAATAGATTAACTTAGCAGGGGGTTTCAGAGGTGGAAGTGCAGTGTTTGCTTTGATTATAATCTGATAAAAGACGTCAATCAATAAGTTATTCTTTCTTTGAACTCTTTCATTTAGTGTGTGTATGTTTACTTCAACAAAATTAGGAATGTGAAGTGAGGTAAAGCTTTTGCTAATTAATATTATAATGGCTGTATGATTGACACTTCTTTGGTTTGTAAAAGCAGCAGTTTTCTTTCAAAGTAACGTTCTGAATGGGTGATTTCTTAAATGCATTCAAGACTTCCAATTGTTATTATAAGGCTCATTAGTTCTATAGTGCACACTGGGTGAATGGGCATGGAGGATGCAATAGGAACATAGATAAGATCTTTTAAGTATACCTTTCAAAAGGTTCCTGAATTCAGATTATGGTTGACGACTCCTCTGAGAGGGCATAAACAATGGGTCCTCGAGCAGTTGGCCCAAAAGTTTTGGGAGCTGGGGGATTGGGAGTTGGAGGTGGAATAAGATGCCAACCCTGTTATGGAACAAGGCAGGTCAGGAGTGTAGGGGGTGGTTTGCTGCCCTTATTCTGCACTGGCAGAAATTTCCAGTGCCGGGAACCCTGGAATAGGGTCCCGCCTGCCATTGTTAAAGGCCTCCCGAGTCAGCCCGACTCTGCAAAAATCCAGCTTCTGCTAACTTGGATGTAAAAGGAATGAACTTGGATTTGCGCGGATGCTTTCATGACCACAGGATGTCCCAAAGCACTTAATAATTGATGAGTTAATGTTGAAGTGTAGTCACTGTTCTAATGTAGGAAACTCAACAGCACTTTCTGCATAACAACTTCCAACAAATAGCAATGATCAGATCGTTTATATTTTTTCAGTAATGTTGGATGAGGAATAAATATTGGTCAGAATACTGAATACTCTGCTGTTCTTCTTTGAATGGCAACATGGGATCTT